>NC_059486.1:200975-546227 GCF_018139145.2 Gymnogyps californianus
CCGGGGAAGAAGAAACACGTTGTCCAGGGGAGAAGAGAAAACCGAGGGAAGACCCTTGGCTTCCCACTTTCCCGCCGCCAGAGCAGTGTCGGCGTGTGTGTGAGCTGTCTGCCTGGACAGCCCTGTGGCTCTCCCTTGGCATGGCTCGCGGCTCTTCTCTGCAGACATTACTGGGACCCTGGATGGATGTCCTGCTGCTGTGGGGATGAACAACAATCTCAAGAGGACTGCTGCAGCAGGCTCTGTCCTGGGAATGGGGAAGGGCGATGGAAGTGGGGGGTCAGGCTGGCTGCGGGCTGACAGTCGGGTCCCACTTTTTCACTAAGAGGTATTTATCCACCCAAAGACGTTCTCCCCGGCCAGGACAACGGGGACGCGGGGCACACCGAGCGGCTGCCACGGGACGGCCGGGGCACCAGGGCCGGGATCTCGGGGCAGCGCAGGAGGGGAGCGCTCCGCAGCTGCGTCCCCATTCGGGTCGGACCCCTCTGCCTCCCCTCCTCTGCCCCCCTGCCTCGCCTCTGCCCCGCTTGGGGCGAGCACAGTCGAGCCGTGCTGATCGGCCTCGTTGAGCTGATCTGAGCATGGCGGAGCCCCCCCCCCTGTAACCCTCCTGCCAGCCCCGGCCACAATCTCACCGTCCCTGCCCACATCTTGCTGCTCCCCTCCCCAGCACTCCCTCCCTATCCTGGGAATCACACGCGGAGTCAAGGGTCCCTACAGCAGAGGCCAGAAGGCCCCAGGGATGCCTGAAAGGAATTTTGCTGCATCCCGGAGAGAGAGCTTTCCTTTAGAAAGCAAAGATTATCTCGGATAGCTTCCTTGAGGGTCTGGGCTGCGACCTGGATCTCAGGTCCCTAAAAACAGGTGAAAAGCCTCTGGGAAATGCCTGGAGGAATCTCGGTGGATCTCGGAGGAGCGAGCTTCCTTAAAAGAGAGAAATCATGTCGGGTAGCTTCCCTGGAGGAGTCTGGGGCTGCTACCGGATCTCAGGGTCCCTCAAGAAGAGGTCAAAGCCTCCGGGAGATGCCTGGGAGGAGTCTCGGGTGGATCCCGGAGGAGAGAGCTTCCTTTAAAGAGAAAATCATCTCGGGTATCCCCTGGAGGAGTCTGGGGCTGCTGCCCGGATCTCGGGTCCTCAAGCAGAGGTCAAAGGACCCGGGAGATGCCCGGGAGGATTCGCCTGCATCCCGGCGGAGAGAGCTCTCTTTCAGAGAGGAGATCGCCTCGGGCACCTTCCCTGGAGCAGTCCGGGGCCGCTGCCCAGCCGTTCCGGTAACCAGCAGTCCGTCGCCCAGGCGAGCTGCCCCGGAGCCGGCCGCGGCCCGCAGCGGACCGGCAGCTCTCCGCGCGCAGGAGGGTCTCGTGACCCGCCGGCAGCCGGCAGCAGCTCCTCGCGAGAGCGCGCCGCCGAGGCCTGGGCGTTGCCAGGCAACGGCGGGAGCTTTAAAACGCGCTGTAACGGCAGCGAGCCGTCAGTCGCCGAGCGGAGCGGCTCCGGCCCGCTCCTCTCCCTCGGCGGCGGCCCCCCCCCTCCCTCCCTCCCTCCCTCCCTCCCCTCCTCCTCGGCGGCCCCCCTCTTTCCCTCGCCCCGCCCCTGTCAAAAGCGGCCTGGGGAGGGCTGCGACCGGAGCAGCAGTGGCGCGGCAGTCGGCGTGGAAGGGCGTCGTCACCCTGCCAGCTCGAGGGTGAGTGCCGTGGGTGGTCATCCCCCTCTCAGCAGGAGCTGGGCTCTGGCAGCCACCCGGCAGAAAGCCCTGTCCTCTGCGCTCGCCAGCATGGCTGTGGCAGCCCAGACAGAGCTCCCGCGGCAGCATGCAGCCGTCCAGGCCTCAGGCTGCGGGGCGTGCCAGAGCCTCTCGCTGGTCATGGGTGGCAGGAGCGGGAACGAGGTGTGAGGTGTGACCAAGCGGGCGACCTGCTCGGCCTGGTGGCAGAGCTACGAGGGAAGCAGAAAGGCTGAGGAGCGTCAGGGAGTCTGGGGGGGAGAGAGAGAGAGAGAGAGGCTGGTGGAACCCTGCTCTGCCCTCCCTGGGACAGAAGCAGGGAGAGCCACCAGGCAAAACCCAAGATGAAGGGGAGCCTGTGTCCTCCCCCGCCAGGCTGAAGGCAGTAGCTGAAAGGAAAGGAGCGAATGGCGGCAAGGCCACGCTCGGGGTGGCAGGCGAGCCCCCTCCTTGCCCACCTCGCCTCCCCGGGTGCCTCTGTACAACAGGTATGAGGCTCTGGATGCGGAAGGCCAGTCCCATGGGTGATGTGGATGACGGCCCATCTACACGGGAGGTGTTGCCGAGGCCATAAAGGCCTACCCCCCGTGTCACAACCACCTCCACGAGGAAGAAAAGGCTTCCTAAACGCCTTCTGGAGCCTAGGTGCGGCTGGATCCAATCTTAGGCTCAGACTTGGACAGTGGTTTCTGTCCAACGGAATTATCTAGAGAATGTTTCTAATAAGATTGCGTCGCTACATGGATTAGTAACGTTTCATTCGTATTAATTCATCTGTTGCAGGTAAGGGATCTCTCCGCCTTGGGGAAGGAAGGATCTCTTAGTCTCAGGTAAGGAATCTCTAACCTCGAGAGGTGTCCCTGCTCAAGAGGAGAGTCACCTGGCGTGCAGGCCAGCTGCAATTCGGGGAGAGCTCAAACTGGGCCCACCCTGATGGTAATATTTATGGAGTGAAGTAGTTTGGCTGCTAGTCAATAGTACAGACAAGATGGATGTCTTCGCTTTAGCTCTGGTACGTTGTTCTGTACTTGGTTATCTTGCACTTGGGGTTTCAAAACCACCTTTCGAAGTATTTTTCCGAGGCACCTTCACTCCCTTGTACGGGAGCCAGGAGCTTTCCAGCTTGCAGGCTCACCGCAGGGCGTGAGGCCTGTTGCTCCTTCGTCAGCCTGAACCAAAGTACGGCTAGGAGCCAAGCGTATCTGTCGCGATAGTCCCTGACAACACCCTCAGAGAGAGCATGTCCAGGCAGACAGCCTTGCTCCTTGCAGGAGGAGGCCAGGCACTGCACAGGGCAGGTGCTCTCAGCTTGCTCTTACCAGCAAGAGGAGCGGGAGAGCTCCAGCCCTGAGCAGGCACCTCTTGCCGTAGGCAGAGGCTGACCATGAGTGACCCGCTCGCACGCAGGACGGTGCGGTGGGTCTGTCTGAGAGGATGCTTAAACCTCCTCTGCACGGAACCTGAGGAGGGCAAGGTGACAAGGAACTGCGGTGGGGGGCGAGACGGAAAGCCCTAAAGATGAGGAGAGAACTAAATGCCTGAGAAAACCGGGGAAGAAGAAACACGTTGTCCAGGGGAGAAGAGAAACCGAGGGAAGACCCTTGGCTTCCCACTTTCCCGCCGCCAGCAGCAGTGTCGGCGTGTGTGTGAGCTGTCTGCCTGGACAGCCCTGTGGCTCTCCCTTGGCATGGCTCGCGGCTCTTCTCTGCAGACATTACTGGGACCCTGGATGGATGTCCTGCTGCTGTGGGGATGAACAACAATCTCAAGAGGACTGCTGCAGCAGGCTCTGTCCTGGGAATGGGGAAGGGCGATGGAAGTGGGGGGTCAGGCTGGCTGCGGGCTGACAGTCGGGTCCCACTTTTTCACTAAGAGGTATTTATCCACCCAAAGACGTTCTTCCACCCGGCCAGGACAACGGGGACGCGGGGCACACCGAGCGGCTGCCACGGGACGGCCGGGGCACCAGGGCCGGGATCTCGGGGCAGCGCAGGAGGGGAGCGCTCCGCAGCTGCGTCCCCATTCGGGTCGGACCCCTCTGCCCTCCCCTCCTCTGCCTCCCCCTGCCCTCGCCTCTGCCCCGCTTGGGGCGAGCACAGTTGAGCCGTCTGATCGGCCTCGTTGAGCTGATCTGAGCATGGCGGAGCCCCCCCACCTGTAACCCTCCTGCCAGCCCCGGCCACACATCTCACCGTCCCTGCCCACATCTTGCCTGCTCCCCTCCCCAGCACTCCCCTCCCTATCCTGGGAATCACACGCGGAGTCAAGGGTCCCTACAGCAGAGGCCAGAAGGCCCGGGAGATGCCTGAAAGGAATTTTGCGTGCATCCCGGAGGAGAGAGCTTCCTTTAGAAAGCAAAGATTATCTCGGATAGCTTCCTTGGAGGAGTCTGGGCTGCGACCCGGGATCTCAGGTCCCTAAAGACAAGGTCAAAAGCCTCCGGGAGATGCCTGGGAGGAATCTCGGGTGGATCCCGGAGGAGAGAGCTTCCTTTAAGGAGAGAAAATCATCTCGGGTAGCTTCCCTGGAGGAGTCTGGGGCTGCTACCCGGGATCTCAGGTCCCTAAAGAAGAGGTCAAAAGCCTCCGGGAGATGCCTGGGAGGAATCTCGGGTGGATCCCGGAGGAGAGAGCTTCCTTTAAGAGAAGAAATCATCTCGGGTAGCTTCCCTGGAGGAGTCTGGGGCTGCTACCCGGGATCTCAGGTCCCTAAAGAAGAGGTCAAAATCCTCCGGGAGATGCCTGGGAGGAATCTCGGGTGGATCCCGGAGGAGAGAGCTTCCTTTAAGGAGGAAAAATCATCTCGGGTAGCTTCCCTGGAGGAGTCTGGGGCTGCTACCCGGGATCTCAGGTCCCTAAAGAAGAGGTCAAAAGCCTCCGGGAGATGCCTGGGAGGAATCTCGGGTGGATCCCGGAGGAGAGAGCTTCCTTTAAGGAGGAAAATCATCTCGGGTAGCTTCCCTGGAGGAGTCTGGGGCTGCTACCCGGGATCTCAGGTCCCTAAAGAAGAGGTCAAAATCCTCCGGGAGATGCCTGGGAGGAATCTCGGGTGGATCCCGGAGGAGAGAGCTTCCTTTAAGAGGAAAAATCATCTCGGGTAGCTTCCCTGGAGGAGTCTGGGGCTGCTACCCGGGATCTCAGGTCCCTCAAGAAGAGGTCAAAAGCCTCCGGGAGATGCCTGGGAGGAATCTCGGGTGGATCCCGGAGGAGAGAGCTTCCTTTAAGAGGAGAAAATCATCTCGGGTAGCTTCCCTGGAGGAGTCTGGGGCTGCTACCCGGGATCTCAGGTCCCTAAAGAAGAGGTCAAAATCCTCCGGGAGATGCCTGGGAGGAATCTCGGGTGGATCCCGGAGGAGAGAGCTTCCTTTAAGGAGGAAAATCATCTCGGGTAGCTTCCCTGGAGGAGTCTGGGGCTGCTACCCGGGATCTCAGGTCCCTAAAGAAGAGGTCAAAATCCTCCGGGAGATGCCTGGGAGGAATCTCGGGTGGATCCCGGAGGAGAGAGCTTCCTTTAAGGAGGAAAATCATCTCGGGTAGCTTCCCTGGAGGAGTCTGGGGCTGCTACCCGGGATCTCAGGTCCCTAAAGAAGAGGTCAAAATCCTCCGGGAGATGCCTGGGAGGAATCTCGGGTGGATCCCGGAGGAGAGAGCTTCCTTTAAGAGGAGAAATCATCTCGGGTAGCTTCCCTGGAGGAGTCTGGGGCTGCTACCCGGGATCTCAGGTCCCTAAAGAAGAGGTCAAAATCCTCCGGGAGATGCCTGGGAGGAATCTCGGGTGGATCCCGGAGGAGAGAGCTTCCTTTAGAGAGGAAAATCATCTCGGGTAGCTTCCCTGGAGGAGTCTGGGGCTGCTACCCGGGATCTCAGGTCCCTAAAGAAGAGGTCAAAATCCTCCGGGAGATGCCTGGGAGGAATCTCGGGTGGATCCCGGAGGAGAGAGCTTCCTTTAGAGAGAGAAATCATCTCGGGTAGCTTCCCTGGAGGAGTCTGGGGCTGCTACCCGGGATCTCAGGTCCCTAAAGAAGAGGTCAAAATCCTCCGGGAGATGCCTGGGAGGAATCTCGGGTGGATCCCGGAGGAGAGAGCTTCCTTTAGAGAGGAAAATCATCTCGGGTAGCTTCCCTGGAGGAGTCTGGGGCTGCTACCCGGGATCTCAGGTCCCTAAAGAAGAGGTCAAAATCCTCCGGGAGATGCCTGGGAGGAATCTCGGGTGGATCCCGGAGGAGAGAGCTTCCTTTAAGAGAGGAAATCATCTCGGGTAGCTTCCCTGGAGGAGTCTGGGGCTGCTACCCGGGATCTCAGGTCCCTAAAGAAGAGGTCAAAATCCTCCGGGAGATGCCTGGGAGGAATCTCGGGTGGATCCCGGAGGAGAGAGCTTCCTTTAAGGAGGAAAATCATCTCGGGTAGCTTCCCTGGAGGAGTCTGGGGCTGCTACCCGGGATCTCAGGTCCCTAAAGAAGAGGTCAAAATCCTCCGGGAGATGCCTGGGAGGAATCTCGGGTGGATCCCGGAGGAGAGAGCTTCCTTTAGAGAAGAAATCATCTCGGGTAGCTTCCCTGGAGGAGTCTGGGGCTGCTACCCGGGATCTCAGGTCCCTAAAGAAGAGGTCAAAAGCCTCCGGGAGATGCCTGGGAGGAATCTCGGGTGGATCCCGGAGGAGAGAGCTTCCTTTAAGAGGAGAAATCATCTCGGGTAGCTTCCCTGGAGGAGTCTGGGGCTGCTACCCGGGATCTCAGGTCCCTAAAGAAGAGGTCAAAAGCCTCCGGGAGATGCCTGGGAGGAATCTCGGGTGGATCCCGGAGGAGAGAGCTTCCTTTAAGGAGGAAAATCATCTCGGGTAGCTTCCCTGGAGGAGTCTGGGGCTGCTACCCGGGATCTCAGGTCCCTAAAGAAGAGGTCAAAATCCTCCGGGAGATGCCTGGGAGGAATCTCGGGTGGATCCCGGAGGAGAGAGCTTCCTTTAGAGAGGAGAAATCATCTCGGGTAGCTTCCCTGGAGGAGTCTGGGGCTGCTACCCGGGATCTCAGGTCCCTAAAGAAGAGGTCAAAATCCTCCGGGAGATGCCTGGGAGGAATCTCGGGTGGATCCCGGAGGAGAGAGCTTCCTTTAGAGAGAGAAATCATCTCGGGTAGCTTCCCTGGAGGAGTCTGGGGCTGCTACCCGGGATCTCAGGTCCCTAAAGCAGAGGTCAAAATCCTCCGGGAGATGCCTGGGAGGAATCTCGGGTGGATCCCGGAGGAGAGAGCTTCCTTTAAGGAGGAAAATCATCTCGGGTAGCTTCCCTGGAGGAGTCTGGGGCTGCTACCCGGGATCTCAGGTCCCTAAAGAAGAGGTCAAAATCCTCCGGGAGATGCCTGGGAGGAATCTCGGGTGGATCCCGGAGGAGAGAGCTTCCTTTAGAGAGAGAAATCATCTCGGGTAGCTTCCCTGGAGGAGTCTGGGGCTGCTACCCGGGATCTCAGGTCCCTAAAGAAGAGGTCAAAATCCTCCGGGAGATGCCTGGGAGGAATCTCGGGTGGATCCCGGAGGAGAGAGCTTCCTTTAGGAGAGAAATCATCTCGGGTAGCTTCCCTGGAGGAGTCTGGGGCTGCTACCCGGGATCTCAGGTCCCTAAAGAAGAGGTCAAAATCCTCCGGGAGATGCCTGGGAGGAATCTCGGGTGGATCCCGGAGGAGAGAGCTTCCTTTAAGGAGGAAAAATCATCTCGGGTAGCTTCCCTGGAGGAGTCTGGGGCTGCTACCCGGGATCTCAGGTCCCTAAAGAAGAGGTCAAAAGCCTCCGGGAGATGCCTGGGAGGAATCTCGGGTGGATCCCGGAGGAGAGAGCTTCCTTTAAGGAGGAAAATCATCTCGGGTAGCTTCCCTGGAGGAGTCTGGGGCTGCTACCCGGGATCTCAGGTCCCTAAAGAAGAGGTCAAAATCCTCCGGGAGATGCCTGGGAGGAATCTCGGGTGGATCCCGGAGGAGAGAGCTTCCTTTAGAGAGGAAATCATCTCGGGTAGCTTCCCTGGAGGAGTCTGGGGCTGCTACCCGGGATCTCAGGTCCCTAAGAAGAGGTCAAAATCCTCCGGGAGATGCCTGGGAGGAATCTCGGGTGGATCCCGGAGGAGAGAGCTTCCTTTAGGAGAGAAATCATCTCGGGTAGCTTCCCTGGAGGAGTCTGGGGCTGCTACCCGGGATCTCAGGTCCCTAAAGAAGAGGTCAAAATCCTCCGGGAGATGCCTGGGAGGAATCTCGGGTGGATCCCGGAGGAGAGAGCTTCCTTTAAGAGGAAAAATCATCTCGGGTAGCTTCCCTGGAGGAGTCTGGGGCTGCTACCCGGGATCTCAGGTCCCTAAAGAAGAGGTCAAAATCCTCCGGGAGATGCCTGGGAGGAATCTCGGGTGGATCCCGGAGGAGAGAGCTTCCTTTAAGGAGGAAAATCATCTCGGGTAGCTTCCCTGGAGGAGTCTGGGGCTGCTACCCGGGATCTCAGGTCCCTAAAGAAGAGGTCAAAAGCCTCCGGGAGATGCCTGGGAGGAATCTCGGGTGGATCCCGGAGGAGAGAGCTTCCTTTAAGGAGGAAAATCATCTCGGGTAGCTTCCCTGGAGGAGTCTGGGGCTGCTACCCGGGATCTCAGGTCCCTAAAGAAGAGGTCAAAATCCTCCGGGAGATGCCTGGGAGGAATCTCGGGTGGATCCCGGAGGAGAGAGCTTCCTTTAAGGAGAGAAATCATCTCGGGTAGCTTCCCTGGAGGAGTCTGGGGCTGCTACCCGGGATCTCAGGTCCCTAAAGAAGAGGTCAAAATCCTCCGGGAGATGCCTGGGAGGAATCTCGGGTGGATCCCGGAGGAGAGAGCTTCCTTTAAGGAGGAAAAATCATCTCGGGTAGCTTCCCTGGAGGAGTCTGGGGCTGCTACCCGGGATCTCAGGTCCCTAAAGAAGAGGTCAAAAGCCTCCGGGAGATGCCTGGGAGGAATCTCGGGTGGATCCCGGAGGAGAGAGCTTCCTTTAAGGAGAGAAATCATCTCGGGTAGCTTCCCTGGAGGAGTCTGGGGCTGCTACCCGGGATCTCAGGTCCCTAAAGAAGAGGTCAAAATCCTCCGGGAGATGCCTGGGAGGAATCTCGGGTGGATCCCGGAGGAGAGAGCTTCCTTTAAGGAGGAAAATCATCTCGGGTAGCTTCCCTGGAGGAGTCTGGGGCTGCTACCCGGGATCTCAGGTCCCTAAAGAAGAGGTCAAAATCCTCCGGGAGATGCCTGGGAGGAATCTCGGGTGGATCCCGGAGGAGAGAGCTTCCTTTAGAGAGGAAAATCATCTCGGGTAGCTTCCCTGGAGGAGTCTGGGGCTGCTACCCGGGATCTCAGGTCCCTAAAGAAGAGGTCAAAATCCTCCGGGAGATGCCTGGGAGGAATCTCGGGTGGATCCCGGAGGAGAGAGCTTCCTTTAGAGAAGAAATCATCTCGGGTAGCTTCCCTGGAGGAGTCTGGGGCTGCTACCCGGGATCTCAGGTCCCTAAAGAAGAGGTCAAAATCCTCCGGGAGATGCCTGGGAGGAATCTCGGGTGGATCCCGGAGGAGAGAGCTTCCTTTAAGGAGGAAAAATCATCTCGGGTAGCTTCCCTGGAGGAGTCTGGGGCTGCTACCCGGGATCTCAGGTCCCTAAGAAGAGGTCAAAATCCTCCGGGAGATGCCTGGGAGGAATCTCGGGTGGATCCCGGAGGAGAGAGCTTCCTTTAGAGAGGAAATCATCTCGGGTAGCTTCCCTGGAGGAGTCTGGGGCTGCTACCCGGGATCTCAGGTCCCTAAAGAAGAGGTCAAAATCCTCCGGGAGATGCCTGGGAGGAATCTCGGGTGGATCCCGGAGGAGAGAGCTTCCTTTAAGGAGGAAAATCATCTCGGGTAGCTTCCCTGGAGGAGTCTGGGGCTGCTACCCGGGATCTCAGGTCCCTAAGAAGAGGTCAAAATCCTCCGGGAGATGCCTGGGAGGAATCTCGGGTGGATCCCGGAGGAGAGAGCTTCCTTTAGAGAGGAAAATCATCTCGGGTAGCTTCCCTGGAGGAGTCTGGGGCTGCTACCCGGGATCTCAGGTCCCTAAAGAAGAGGTCAAAATCCTCCGGGAGATGCCTGGGAGGAATCTCGGGTGGATCCCGGAGGAGAGAGCTTCCTTTAGAGAGGAAAATCATCTCGGGTAGCTTCCCTGGAGGAGTCTGGGGCTGCTACCCGGGATCTCAGGTCCCTAAAGAAGAGGTCAAAATCCTCCGGGAGATGCCTGGGAGGAATCTCGGGTGGATCCCGGAGGAGAGAGCTTCCTTTAGAGAGGAAAATCATCTCGGGTAGCTTCCCTGGAGGAGTCTGGGGCTGCTACCCGGGATCTCAGGTCCCTCAAGAAGAGGTCAAAATCCTCCGGGAGATGCCTGGGAGGAATCTCGGGTGGATCCCGGAGGAGAGAGCTTCCTTTAGGAGGAAAAATCATCTCGGGTAGCTTCCCTGGAGGAGTCTGGGGCTGCTACCCGGGATCTCAGGTCCCTAAAGAAGAGGTCAAAAGCCTCCGGGAGATGCCTGGGAGGAATCTCGGGTGGATCCCGGAGGAGAGAGCTTCCTTTAGAGAAGAAATCATCTCGGGTAGCTTCCCTGGAGGAGTCTGGGGCTGCTACCCGGGATCTCAGGTCCCTAAAGAAGAGGTCAAAATCCTCCGGGAGATGCCTGGGAGGAATCTCGGGTGGATCCCGGAGGAGAGAGCTTCCTTTAAGGAGAGAAAATCATCTCGGGTAGCTTCCCTGGAGGAGTCTGGGGCTGCTACCCGGGATCTCAGGTCCCTAAAGAAGAGGTCAAAATCCTCCGGGAGATGCCTGGGAGGAATCTCGGGTGGATCCCGGAGGAGAGAGCTTCCTTTAGAGAGGAAAATCATCTCGGGTAGCTTCCCTGGAGGAGTCTGGGGCTGCTACCCGGGATCTCAGGTCCCTAAAGAAGAGGTCAAAAGCCTCCGGGAGATGCCTGGGAGGAATCTCGGGTGGATCCCGGAGGAGAGAGCTTCCTTTAAGAGGAAAAATCATCTCGGGTAGCTTCCCTGGAGGAGTCTGGGGCTGCTACCCGGGATCTCAGGTCCCTAAAGAAGAGGTCAAAATCCTCCGGGAGATGCCTGGGAGGAATCTCGGGTGGATCCCGGAGGAGAGAGCTTCCTTTAGAGAGGAAATCATCTCGGGTAGCTTCCCTGGAGGAGTCTGGGGCTGCTACCCGGGATCTCAGGTCCCTCAAGAAGAGGTCAAAAGCCTCCGGGAGATGCCTGGGAGGAATCTCGGGTGGATCCCGGAGGAGAGAGCTTCCTTTAAGGAGGAAAATCATCTCGGGTAGCTTCCCTGGAGGAGTCTGGGGCTGCTACCCGGGATCTCAGGTCCCTAAAGAAGAGGTCAAAATCCTCCGGGAGATGCCTGGGAGGAATCTCGGGTGGATCCCGGAGGAGAGAGCTTCCTTTAGGAGGAAATCATCTCGGGTAGCTTCCCTGGAGGAGTCTGGGGCTGCTACCCGGGATCTCAGGTCCCTAAAGAAGAGGTCAAAACCTCCGGGAGATGCCTGGGAGGAATCTCGGGTGGATCCCGGAGGAGAGAGCTTCCTTTAAGAGAGAGAAATCATCTCGGGTAGCTTCCCTGGAGGAGTCTGGGGCTGCTACCCGGGATCTCAGGTCCCTAAAGAAGAGGTCAAAATCCTCCGGGAGATGCCTGGGAGGAATCTCGGGTGGATCCCGGAGGAGAGAGCTTCCTTTAAGGAGGAAAATCATCTCGGGTAGCTTCCCTGGAGGAGTCTGGGGCTGCTACCCGGGATCTCAGGTCCCTAAAGAAGAGGTCAAAATCCTCCGGGAGATGCCTGGGAGGAATCTCGGGTGGATCCCGGAGGAGAGAGCTTCCTTTAAGGAGGAAAAATCATCTCGGGTAGCTTCCCTGGAGGAGTCTGGGGCTGCTACCCGGGATCTCAGGTCCCTAAAGAAGAGGTCAAAATCCTCCGGGAGATGCCTGGGAGGAATCTCGGGTGGATCCCGGAGGAGAGAGCTTCCTTTAAGGAGGAAAAATCATCTCGGGTAGCTTCCCTGGAGGAGTCTGGGGCTGCTACCCGGGATCTCAGGTCCCTAAAGAAGAGGTCAAAATCCTCCGGGAGATGCCTGGGAGGAATCTCGGGTGGATCCCGGAGGAGAGAGCTTCCTTTAGAGAGGAAATCATCTCGGGTAGCTTCCCTGGAGGAGTCTGGGGCTGCTACCCGGGATCTCAGGTCCCTAAGAAGAGGTCAAAATCCTCCGGGAGATGCCTGGGAGGAATCTCGGGTGGATCCCGGAGGAGAGAGCTTCCTTTAAGGAGGAAAAATCATCTCGGGTAGCTTCCCTGGAGGAGTCTGGGGCTGCTACCCGGGATCTCAGGTCCCTAAAGCAGAGGTCAAAATCCTCCGGGAGATGCCTGGGAGGAATCTCGGGTGGATCCCGGAGGAGAGAGCTTCCTTTAAGGAGGAAAAATCATCTCGGGTAGCTTCCCTGGAGGAGTCTGGGGCTGCTACCCGGGATCTCAGGTCCCTCAAGAAGAGGTCAAAATCCTCCGGGAGATGCCTGGGAGGAATCTCGGGTGGATCCCGGAGGAGAGAGCTTCCTTTAAGGAGAGAAATCATCTCGGGTAGCTTCCCTGGAGGAGTCTGGGGCTGCTACCCGGGATCTCAGGTCCCTCAAGAAGAGGTCAAAAGCCTCCGGGAGATGCCTGGGAGGAATCTCGGGTGGATCCCGGAGGAGAGAGCTTCCTTTAGAGAGGAGAAATCATCTCGGGTAGCTTCCCTGGAGGAGTCTGGGGCTGCTACCCGGGATCTCAGGTCCCTAAAGAAGAGGTCAAAATCCTCCGGGAGATGCCTGGGAGGAATCTCGGGTGGATCCCGGAGGAGAGAGCTTCTTTAAGAGAGAAAATCATCTCGGGTATCTTCCCTTGCAGGAGTCTGGGGCTGCTACGCGGAATATCCAGGCTATAGAAGAAAAGGTCAGAGCCTGTCTCAGCTGGATCCTGGTGGAGAGAGTTTCCTTTAAACTAGGCCCAACAGCTCAGGCAGTTGCCCCAGAAGAACCCTTGGTGGCCACCTGGGATGACAGAGACCTGCCAGCAGCAGAAACCTGTCTCAGGTCTCCGTGCTTGGAAGCCCCTGAGATGCCTCCAGGGAAGAGAGGGAAGAGGCTGGGCAGTACTGGTGTCCCCTGGAGCCATGGCAGCCCCGGGGAGCCAGGCAGCAAGTCTTGCTCACATGCTCAGGAACAGCCGGCCGCCAGTTCTGGGGTCAGGAAGGAGTTTTTTCCCCGGGCAGATTGGCACAGGTCCCGGGGGTTTTTTCGCCTTCCTCTGCAGCATCGAGCACGGCCCCTTGCCAGGGCTCCTCGGGGCCTTTTCTGGCCAGCGATTCCCTGCTCTTGCAGGACCAGGAGTCCAGCTGTGCCCTCCATCCCTCCGCCTCTCTTCCCTGTGCCAGCCTGGCAGGGGAACCGCAAGGACCTCCAGGCATGAGGTCACCTGGGGGTCTTCTGCCCTCTGCAAAACACGGCCCGCTTGGAAAGGCTGCAGGCGCGATGCTCCGTCAGGAAGGAGCCGCCGCTTGCCGCCCGGCCGTGCCTGCAATAAAAGCGGAGCCTTGGTCTCCTCTGCCGGAGTTGCTGGTTGTGTCTCGTCTGTCCTGGTCGCAGCCCGAGAGCATCTCCGCCGGCCCGGGCCTGATCCTGTTCCTCGGGCCCAGGGCTGCGCCTGCACACCCTGCCCGCTCCGGGGGGGTCTGGCAGCCTCTGCCCTGCGGGGCGGCAGGGAGGGAGGGAGGGAGGGAGGGAGGGGAGCAGCTCTGCCCCCCCCAGCCTGGCCAGCACCCAGCCCTTTCCTCCAGGGAGCGGCCGGGTCTGCCGTGGCCGTGCTGACCTCCAGCCCGGAGGGTTGGTCGGTGCTGCCAGCAGCAGGAGGAGCTGCTCTCCGGGAGAGCGCTCCAGCCTGGCCCCCTGCACCCCGTCCCGGGGGCCCCGCCGGCTCGGCCTGGGGATGCCCGAGGGCTGCCCCTCTGCCTGCTCCCGTGGGGACCCGCTCACGGACCTGTTGGCCCGGCGCTTCTGCCCCTCGGGCCCTGCCGGTGCCTCCACAGCCTCCCACGGAGCAAGTCCCACCCGCTCCCTGGAACCAGCCCCGGCCCCTGCCCGCAGCCACCGGGAGCCCCCCGGCCCCCTCCGCGCCCAGACCTGCCCCGCCGCTCCGCCGGGCCTCCCGCCGCGCAGCCGAGCACAGCCGAACCGAGCCGAGTCGAGCGAGACGAGCCGAGTCTAGCCCAGCCGAGCCGAGCCGAGCCGAGCCAGCGAGGGGAACGAGCAGCGGAGCCCGCGGAGCCGAGCGAGACCAGCCGAGACCAGCCGAGCCGAGCCGAGACCAGCCGAGCCGAGCCGAGCCGAGCCGAGCGGAGCCGAACGAGCCGAGCCGAGCGGAGCCGAGCCCAGCCGAGCCGAGCGGAGCGGGCAGGCACGGGCGGGCAGGGCGGGCAGCGCTGCCTGCGGGCGCGGTGCGGCTCCTCCAGCCGCAGGGGACGGTGGGCAGGAACCGGCCCCTCGGCACCGCGCACCGGGCGCTGCAGCTCCTCGTCCTGCTCCGCTCCGGCGGGGGAGCGCGGAGACCTCCTGCCCACGGCAGGGGTAGGTGGGCAGATGGAGAGGGCCACTGCCAGGGGCCGGGGAGCGGGGGAGCGACCCGGGGGGGGGTCCCCGTGTCTCTGGCAGCGATCGCCCTGATGACAAGGACACCGAGGCAACGGGACGGAGCCGGTTCCCGTCGTCCCGGCGCTCTCTGGAGGCACCCAGCGCCAGCCAGGACTAAGGCTGCGCCAGCCCTCGGCTGCACCCGCGGCAGACTTCGCCTTGTGCTCAGCGCTGCTGGCCAGCCTGTCCCTGCCGCCGGGCTCGTTAGCCAGCCGCCTCTGGGCTAGCCCCGCTCTCGGGACGGTGCATCCCACGCGTGAAGCGTCGCCCGGCCAGTGGAGCAGCTCCGGCGCGTTTTCCTCCTCCCGCTGCTGCCGCTGCTGCCGCTGCTGCCGTCCGGGCGCTGTCCGCGGCGGTTTCCCTCGCGGGTCTCCGCTGGTCTCTGCCCGCAGGACGTGACCCCTCGGGCTGCGTTTGTGCAGCCCTGCCCCGCACGCTGGGGCTGGAAAGCAGCGCGATCCTGCTGCAGCTGCCGCGGGGACAAACCCACGGGGGAGAAGGGGTGGGCTGGGGTGCGGGTGGGTGCCGCGGGAGGACAGCGGGGCTGGGTGGGCTCTGGGCAGCACCGCCCGGGGCTGTCCCTGGCGGGGGTCTTCGCGGGCCGGCCCCCGGGGGTGTTGGAGGGTGCCGGTGCCTGCTGCTGCAGGGAGGAGCGGAGGAGCTGGCAGAAGGAGCCGGACAGGAGCGTGAGGAAGGGCGGCTGCCCGGCTTCGTGCTCCCCGGGGACACTCGGAGCTCCCAAGGGGCCGGGCCGGGCTTCCCCCCTGCTCCCCCCCATTTTTGTCACCATTTGCGCTCTGACTTCACGTTGCACTTACTTAGGTGTCTATTGGACCAGCTTTGTTTCCCGCCCTGCAAAGGTGACACTGGCTTTCCTGGAACAGATGAACAGGACTCTTTTCGGGAGCTGAGAGCAGAAACCCCACGGGTTTTGGCATTCGGATCTTCCCAGCTTGCTCCCGCCAGCACCCGAGGGGACTATGGATTTTCGTGGAGCACCACTGGGACATGTTACTGTCAGGGAGAGTGGTTCGTTCCTGTTTGCGGACAAATGTGGAGGAATGGAAATATCTGCGGGCATCTTTGCAGGAAAGGTGCCTAAAACGAGAAAAGGCAAACCTGACACGATTGCGATCTGGGAGAGCAAGGGGTGAGCTACCAGGGCCGCTGCCAAGGGCCTGTCATCAGGCACCAGAGTGAAGGTTGACTTGAGAGGCCTGGGCACAGCCCAGACCCCTTTGCAAGCAGTTGCAAGCCCTGCCACAAGCTGAAAGGCCAACTCCGCTGATGCTTTGGGCTCACACTGGAACCCAAAGCGCTCCGAGCCCCAAAATGCAGCCGCCTCTGAGGTGCAGCAGCAGCAGCAGCAGCAGCAGCAGCAGCAGCAGCAGCAGCAGCAGCAGCAGCAGCAGCAGCAGCAGCAGCAGCAGCAGCAGCAGCAGCCAGTGCAGAGCAGCCGCGGCGGGGGCTGGGGCAGCGGCGCTCGGCTGGGCTCGGCTGGGCTGGGCTCGGCTCGCGGCTCGGCTCGGCTGGGCTCCGCTCGCTCGGCTCGGTTCGCTCGGCTGGGCTCCGGCTCGGCTCGGCTCGGCTGGGCTCGGCTCGGCTGGCTCGCTGGGCTCCGCTCGGCTCGGCTCGGCTGGGCTCGGCTCGCTCGGCTCGGCTCGGCTTCCGCTCGGCTCGGCTGGGCTCGGCTCGCTCGGCTCGGTTCCGCTCGGCTGGGCTCGGCTCGGCTGGGCTCGGCTCGTCGGCTCGGCTCGGTCGGCTCGGGTCGGCTCGGTCGGCTCGGCTCGGCTCGGCTCGCTCGGCCCGGCCCCGGCTGAGGCAAGGGCGGCGGCGGGCGCGGCGGGGCCGGTGGCCGTGGCGGGGGCTCCTCCGCTTCGGCGGAGCGGCGGGCTGCCCGGTGGTCGCCAGCGCCGGGGCTGCCCGGGGGCCTCGCAGGCCGGCAGCGGGGCTGAGGAGGCGGCGGCATCTCCCCTCTCGGCAGGCCGGGGCGCTGGGCCGGCGTCCGCGGCGGGTCCCGGCCTTGCCCCGGCAGGCCCGGCCGGCCCCGGCCCCGGGGCTGCGGGGGCGGCCGGGGACTGCCTCCCGCTGGCGGCTGTCCGGCGGAGGGAGGCCGGGGGGCAGCGGGGAGGCGTGCGGGTGTGGAGAGAAACGAGCTCCTCCTGGCTGGACCCGCGGGGGCTGCAGGGACCCGCAGCAGGCGGGGGTGTCCCTCACGGCCTGGTGTCGGTCACGGGCTGCGACACGGTCCTGCGCGGGCTTTCTTGGCAGCCCCCGGGGCGAGAGGCCTGTGGAGCTTCGGGGACGTGGGGAGTGACATTTCCCGAGCAGCGGAGCCGCAGGCGGGGTAGCCGTCCGCTCCGAGTCCGTCCTCTCCTCCTGCTCCAAGCTGCCCTGCGGTCCTGGAACGGACACTTGAATCAGCCGTTTTCTGACGGGTAGGAGATACCGGTGGGCAATCTGTTCTCTCTGCAGATGGCCTCTCGAGGAGAAACTGCCTGTCACCTTTTCTTCGGTATGACAGAAGGCGATCCGGTGAAGGGGTTTAGTAATGGGCCTTTGACTCTCCTGCTTCCCTAGGCTGGCATTCCGGGAGCAAGAAGGATGTCGTTGAAGCCATTTACCTCTCCGTTGCCTGAAACAAGGTTTCTTCGTGCGGGCAGGCTGGTGTACAAGTTTAAAATCCGGTACGGCAACTTCAACAGGTGAGCATGTGAAAGGTGCACAGTCAGCCTGCAGTTTGATGGCTGCACGTGGCAGGGAGTTAATACGAAACCCTCGAGTCAGATCTCGGGGGCTCCTCATTTCCTGCCTTCTTTCACTGACGGTGAAAGTGGTCACTTAAAAGTTGCTACTGCACTTGCACAGGCTGAGCGTTGGCCTGAGAGAGTCCTGTGAGGTGTAAAAAATGCTCCTGCTTCACTGCCATGGGTGGATTTTGTGCTTCAGTGGAAAAAGAGGCCGGTTTTACGGACAGGATTTTGAAATTTGGTGAGTGTTTAACTGAGAAGCTTTGTAGCGGTTTAACCCCAGCCGACAACTAAGCCCCACGCGGCCGCTCACGCACTGCCCCGCAGTGGGATGAGGGAGAGAATCGGAAGGGTAAAAGTCAGACAATTTGTGCGCTGAGATAAAGACAGTTTAATAAGTAAAGCAAAAGCCGTGCACGCACGCAAGCAAAGCAAACTGGGGAATTCATTCACTGCTTCCCATCGGCGGGCAGGTGTTTCGTCTCCAGGAAAGCAGGGCTCCATCACGCCTAACGGTTACTTGGGAAGACAAATGCCATAATGCCGAACATCCCCCCTTCCTTACACTCCGCTGCATTTACTTATTTCCAAGTGACATTGGTGTGATTTGTTTACTTTTTAATGGGTTTGGATTTTCTTTAAGACCTCCTCTCTCCCTGTGCATTTTCTTGTTGGGCGATACCTAGCAGCAAACAACTTTTGAGCAGCTGGCTTACAAAAGATGCAGTTAATATTTGGGAACACAGTTTGATGCAGGCAGTACACAACTCCCAGCATCACAGGGCCTAGCTCCAATGCTGTGAAGGCCCATTCCTCTGCAGGTTTGCACCGTGGAGGGATGAAGAGACACGTCCTGCCGGTTCCTTCTTTTAGTCCCTTGAGTAGAATGGCATCGCGATAGGCTGGAAGACAGAGGCGCTGGTTTGAGGGCACCTTGTCAAAACCCAATCCTACAGGTTACTGAGGATCGACTGAAAAGATCGGATCTCTCATCCCTTGTATCCTCAGACACACAAAAGACAAGTGGGCAGAAAAGTGAAAAGAAACAGTCCTGGTGGAATAGTGGATGTTTTTTAAGAACCATAAATTATGAATTCATCTGCCTGCTGAGTGTTTTCTCTGTGCAGCGGGAGTGATGTTTTGTTGCTGTTTAAACTCTTGCAACAAATGGAGCTCCATTGCTTTTTGATTGGGGTGGGACTAACTCTCTCTGTTTGTTTCACAGCGCTCCTGATCTCGACAACACTGCAAGTGCTGCCAAGGAGTTAGAGGTAGGAGACGAAGCAGGTCCATGGGACCTTAGCTGAATGTTAGGCCGAGCAAATCTTTTGTTCGTTGTGGGACTGAGGACATTTTGTCAAACGCAGCGTTTCAAGTGAGGGTAACGGGGAACTTCTCTGGAGAGTACGAGGGTGAAAAAATGACGTAAACAAAAAATGTCATCAAGAGGCAGCATTGGCGTAGACGAGCAATGCTTTTATCTGAAACATTTCCAAGAAGCTACTGACTGTTAGAACTGGACAAATGAGAACTCCTATTTGTCGAGCCAGTTGCACCCCGTTCCTTGCTGATTCCTGTTCAGCTGCATTCTGCAGTAGCGCTTTGCCGTGGTTTCGCTCTCAGCCTCAGACCTGACCCCTGCTCTTAACTTCTCAGGCTTGACTAGCTGTCAAACCCTCCTGTTCTGTCAGGAGCTGTGGCAGTACTGGTGAGCTCGCTTGACAGAGGCTAATCTAATGCTCGATTGCACATGCTTTCGTCGTAACTGGAGCTAGTGGAACCAGTGGACGTCCTTTTAATGATGCCATTACTTTGTGACCAAGCTTGGTCACAACCGACGAGTTCTGCTGTTGTCATCTTCTTCCTGAGACAGAAGAAAGCCCCTGCCATTCCCGAGGAAATGAGACAAATATAGTGCCTGCTTAAAAATGCTCCTGTTACTTAATTTTAAAAAATCTTCAGAGTACAGTAATAGCATTCTAAATGTTATTGAAGAAAATGGGCCGATTTTAACTGATACGGAAAATTATCGGTTAATTTTTTTTTTCTTTTCTCTTTTGAAAATTTTGAAAGATGTTACCAGAAAAAGTTTCCCGTTTATAAAGCAGGAGTTTGTTGGGGCTGAATTACAGTTCCTTTGTTCCTGAATTGGGTCAATATTCAGAAAAAGGGGAATATGTTTATTTTCGAAACAGGTCCATACCAAGTGTGCTTTGCTGGCAAAAAGGAGGCTTCTTAAATGTAAAACTTGTTAAACTTAAAAGCACACCTCCACTCTCCATCGTAATGCTTCTATGTGAATTCAAGATTAAGACATGCATTCACTTCAGTTTCTATGAGTCTGTTAGTGCAGCGCACTCTAAGGTGATGGGAGGGAGCGGGGAGAAGAAGGGGAGGAGGAAAAGCAAAATATCCAGAACCTGCTCTTCCAGGATTCATGCAAACTGTAACGTGATGTTAATTTTCTTCCCAAGCCTCGAAACTGTACTTGACAGGGGAATTGTGACTATATGGTTAATATTCTTCTTTGCTTTCTTTTTTTGGCCTCTCTAGGAAGCGATTCGAGTCATCCTTGGAAACCTTGATGATTTACATCCGTTTTCTACAGACCACTTCACTATCTTTCCGTGTATCCTTTCTTTCCTACTCGTAAAAGAAAAGATTGAGTGACTCCTATCTGTTGGGTATTGCACACCACTAGACATGAATGTCAAAGGAAGCAGATCTTTCGCTGGAGGAGGACTCCTCTGAGCTTTGCAGTTTTACATTAGCTGAAGATCCTCCGCAGTTGTTGCCTTCAGCAGAGGGCTGACGGGAAAAGTGTTTTGCAGTGTTTTGAGATGAACACCCCTGCGTTCCAAATCTGATTTAGCCAGAGAAAATGAACGTGTATATAGAAAGTCACAGGAAGTGCACCTAATGCAATTGCAAGCAAAGCTAGTGCGTTGCTTAAAAAGGTTAATGAAACGTAAAACGCTCCTTACAGGCTCAGCAACGTTGGCCCGCTAGTAGAGAAGACCCCGGTAGTTTTCTTGTAAGGTACGTTAGGATTAAATCGCATCCATGAGCCTCTGGGGATGGATTGTACCTGCAAAGCCGTCTTCAGTCTGTACAGGAAGAAGTTTGAGTTTGAACTTGAGAGAACAGGACAGTGTTCCCATG
The DNA here is from genome assembly GCF_018139145.2 of Gymnogyps californianus. Classification (NCBI taxonomy): domain Eukaryota; kingdom Metazoa; phylum Chordata; class Aves; order Accipitriformes; family Cathartidae; genus Gymnogyps; species Gymnogyps californianus. The sequence continues at coordinate 221,330 of NC_059486.1, forward strand.
AAAGCTTATGTTGCCTAGAGGGATGCTGAGTATAAAAGTTGTTTCTTGGGTGGGAGCAAATGTCAGTATATGCTTACGCACCCACACAGATGGCTGAGAGAAGCAAAAAGCACCTCGCAGCGTGAGTTTTATGAGGAGAAGTAGTTGAGCTGAGATAGCTGGAAGACTAGACAGGCTTCTGAACACACAAAGCCTGCAGGCTTGTCATCCATTGTATTTGCTCCCTTATACATATGTTCAGTGTGGTATGGCTTTTGAAGCTTTACAAGAAGACATTGTCAGGAGTCCTGCTCCTTTGAAACGTTAGTGCTATGTTCTTAAGTCTTATCATCGTTCTCAGATTTGAGTAAATGGGAGAGAGTATCGAAGATGAGATTCAAACATGGGAAGGTCCATCTTGTGCCTTATCCCTACATTTGCACTGTGTATCTAGAACTCAACTCATTTCAGCAAAATGTATCTTGTGGTAAGTCTGTATGGTTACGTCTGGATAATTTCTGGAAAGATCTATGATCTACGTCTTGCTTTTCCCTTTCCCTACATTTGTTGACATTGAACTTCACGCTCTTTGTTTCTGTTTTCCTAAAGAAAGAATGCATTTGTTTTTCTAAATAATGATAGTAATAATGGTAACAATGTCTTTTGTATAATTAGCAAATGTTGTCGCCTCCCTAGTGTGTCATTTTCCAGGTTTTCTGTGAATTCCCCGAACAGCCTCAGGCCCCAGCTGAGACCTCTGTGGGACTCTACATTTAACCTCCTCTGTTGGGAAAGCTGAGTGTTTATTCTTACTATTTCCTCTTCTGATTATTGGTCCCTGCGAAAAGCTCCTGGTTTTTCTTGTGACTGCTTAGTTGATAATCTGGTCTCCTTTATAAAATGGACAAGTAGTCACTTCTCAGTCTCACCCATTTGCTTGCGTGTAGCATCCCCTATCAAATATACCATGTCTGGATGTGAAAACTTCTAAACGTGGAGAATTCACTCGCTTCCTTGTACGCCTTGCTCCAGTATTTAATTGCCCGCTGCAGACAGTTGTACGACGTTTCTATTCTAAAATTATGCACAGCATAACGTGCTGTTACTTTCCGGCACTGCTGTTTCAAGTTTCTGTTGGCAGGGATTTTTCTTCAGGAAAACATGTATGGATCCCACGCATCAGAGGTTAGCTGGCCAATATTGCGTGGAGGCTGTGCTCCAGCTGTCCTTGCATCTTCCATCGGGTGCCCAGAACACAGGGTGATGCTAACAGTTCTTCAGTTCCTTCTTCTCTTCTGAAGACTCCTTTGACCTCGTCAAGAAAAGCAATTGTCCCCATCCCATCAACATGGGGCATTCGTAGCCAGGAGTTCTCGTTCTGAAAGAGCTGTATTTGCAGTTTTTCAATTTCAGCATATCGTGTGCAAGTCCAGCATTGTTTCCAAGTAGTTCGTCTTGTTCTCAGAAAGCGAGGTGCAATGCAAAAATGTACTTTGAAGTTGGTTAAAGAAAGTCCAGTCACCAAATATTCACCAAGTTTTATAATACCTCTGTTACAGGTGAAGAAGTAAACAAGGGCAGCGATGAGCTTGTAAGTTGTGCGTGTGTTTTTGGTTTGTGTTTTGGTGGTTTTTTAAAGTTACATTCCAAATTGCCTGGAGGAGCAGAATACCTATATAGGCAATGCTAGAGTTCTCTTCTTTCTGGGTGTCACTCAGGCAACGTGAGGTGGCACTGAATTCTCACCTAGAGCCGTCCCAGTTGAGAGAAATCGTCCTGTCAGTTCCATCGGCCTTTGAATGAAGTCCTGCCTCAGGGCCTGAGAGCCCTGCTGGCTTCAGTTAAATGCGTTCTCTCCAAGTCTGAGCTGAGCTGTCCAATGGTTTCTTCCCTGTGAGAGTCTGTACGAGGTCAATATTGCTGAATAATTAAGTGGTTTCCTAGGTACCGTATATGTCATAAACAACAAAGTTAAGCTGCTTTGGGAAGCTTTTGTTTAATGAGAGCTCAGGGTAGGTTTGTTTTCAATACGAGTAAGTGTCTGAAGATGGAGTGAATTAGTGAAGATGTCCCGTCCAAATTCCCCCAAAGCATTTTTTCTCTCTCTGCTAGCATGACATTCCTGCTAATTACATTCCTAGGCCCTCCTCTGCAGATGGAGCAAATAGGATGTCCTGGAAAGCAGTATTTCTTGTTCAAAACCGTTGAGCATAATTCTCTGGATGGCCTCTCAGTGCTTATCTTCAGTTTGAATAAGGCAACTAATCTTTTATTCCTGAATCATTTTGGGGGTTTTGTTGTATAAACATGAACAGTTTTGCGAAATACGGATGTATATTAGCTCTGACTGTTGTTCTAAACTAGAAAAGTCAAAATCAAATTTTATCAATACCAAGTTTGCAATGTTTTTGAAGGTCAAGAGAAGAAAGGAAGTGTCAGAAAGTCCTGCAGTGGAAGGAAGGGTGAAGAGGAGAAGAGTGGAAGTCGGAGCAGAGACCTCATGCCCACAGTCGGGTATGGACAGGTCAGTTGAGTACAAAATAGTCTTCCAGGGCACATCTCGATATTTTTCATGTCTCTTGCACCTTCCTCGTATTTCATTCCTATGTAATCCTTTGCCCCATTTGTCGTCTTCCTTCTCTTCCATAGGTGACAGAATCTAAGCAGCATTGCCCCTGTTTGGAGAAAAGTTGTCCTACGCTTTCAGGTTCCCATGCCGTTAACTAGAGGTCTTCCTGTTTAACTCCTTTGTGTTAACATTATCTGTAGAATCACAGCGGGATGAGAACTCAGCAACAAGACAGAGCAGTGCACTGGCTTGCACACCTGAGCCAGGGATGACAAGGGAAGAACTGGGACCAGTTTTCTGGCTGCATCCCAGCCTGTTCCTCTGAGTTGGCTGATGAATGCTGCCTCTCAGCTTGAGGCTGAGCTCTGTATCTGTGGATTTCAGAGTCATTGAGGCTGAGCTCTGTATCTGTGTTGTTGGCCGCCTTCAGCACGAGGGTGCAATGCTGGCTCATGGTGGCTAGCTTCAAGCTTAGTTCTTGATTACCTTTCCGAGGCCGGCCCATTATGAGTTGTAGTCTAGCAGGCTTCTTTATTTCATGGAGTGTAGCTTTTAAAAAAAGAAAATTTGTGCCTGTACTTAATATTCACAACTATGTGCCAGCGTCCCAGCCCCAGCATGATCGGAAGTGTTTATGCTCACCTCTCCCCTTCCATGGCCATGTACAGACCTTGTTGCCTTCTGTTCTACCCAATTCTCAAATGTATTTCATGCAGAGATGATAATGGGAGAAGCCTGAAGCCAGTTTGTTTCCTGCTCATACAAACGTAGTCCTTTCATTGCCTTTCCCCCGCTTTCTCAGTTTCTAGTCACAATAAAACTGCAGGAAATGAGGGAAGAATGAGACCAGGATCCAGAATGCTTTCTGATCTCTTTTAGCCAAGACGGGAGTTGTAGATTCATCAAATACAAGGCCAGACAGGGCTATTTCATGATCCAGCCTGGCAGTTCTCTCTTAGTCCTGTGTCTTGCCCCAGAAGTTACGCTATTCCAGAAAAGATTAAAACAGTTAATCATTGTAAAGTGTATTCTCGGTTGCAAAATTAAATTGGTGAGGCATCAGCTTCAAGCCTTCTGTCATTTTGTTCCGATTACTCTGTTAGACTGAAGAGCTCATTCAGCGTGAGCATTCCCCCCTCCCCGGGAAGGAGTTTGCCTACTGTAATCCGACCACCTCTTGATCTTTTCTTCTTTTTGGACGAGCTCTTTTGCTCCTAAGTCCTCACGGGGGATTTGGATTTGGGTTTTCTTGGGTGCTATTGAGTGTTGAGCTACCAGAATCTCCAGGTGTCCCTCCCCAGTGACACTGATCAGCTCAGAGAGCACTATGCTGTGTGTGAAGCCAGGATTGTTTTTCCCCACGTGCACCACTTTGTACCTCTCTGTACAGAGTTTCCTCTGCCATTTGATTGCTCCATGACCGAGTCTTGTAAGATCTTTCTGTGGTTCCTTGCTGCCTGCCCTTCTCTTTGTGTCAGTAACCGTGTAGGGTTTGCAGGCTTTCTCAGCTCGCTGCTCACCCCCCTTTCCATGTCACGTAACACTGTTTTTAACTACTTGTTGGTTTTCTTAGAAAAGCAGAAAGCCTAATACTGAAATGAGTGCATATTTTCATTTTTTAAGTGAGACTTTGAGACAGGAGTACAAATATAGATTAAGGGTATGTGTCTTGTTGGCTAGAGGTACTAAAGTGCTGATTTCTAAAGAAACAGTTGGCGTAGCCATTTACAAGATTGCTTCCTTTTTGTGACTTTTTGTAAACTGAGTTCTTACCTATTTGACTTCTTTTTAGAACTGGAGCCGAGTGCGTTCACCATAGGAGTAAAGCAAAGCCTGGATTTGAAACGGTAAGCTACAGAATATTCAGAAGGAGACAACAGCATCTGTTTAGTCCTGGATTCTTAAAGTGGCAAGCATCAAAATGCTTCCAGGTAATGTTTTTTTTCCCTTTTCACCTGCATCACCTGCATCGAGACGTTTGACTCCTGCTCATCAAACTTAGCCAAGGGATGAGTTTGACCGGGAGAGGACACAAGCTTTTCTGACTGTCAAGCTATGCACTCTAGGGGTGAGCTTAGCCTCTCAGAGCTGAACCTGAAGGATGCCCTGCCTTGTCTTCAAGGCTCCAGTCCTCTTTTACCTCAGATGCCCCTTCGTGCACAACTCCATGAAGGGCCAATAGTGGGTGCTGACACCTTGATACTGGCTTCAGTGTGAGTCCTTGCCACTCCCCAGCAGCGTCCTTTCTTTGTGCAGGTGGCCTTGTAGGCATCTCCCTCTTCTTGCAACAGTGTCATGCCTTTTCTTACTATGTCATCAGAAGGCAGATTTACGACCAGATTGTTGCAGAGGGATTGGCAGTTGCTTTCTAAACCCGCTGTTCTCCAGAGACCTTGTCAGGAGGGGAAGATTCTTTCTCTTTTAGCCCCCAGGCTAAAAGGCTGCTCTGACAGAGCTGCTGTTAGGCACACCCTTTAGGTAACAGGGTCTTCCCTAGCACCCCTGTTCTCCTCCTCCTGGCTGTTGCCCATCCTCCCAAATGTGCCAGTGCATTTCATCCGTTTTCTGGATACTGATACTCGTTCTAAATTTAGTTCAAATCCCTGCCACACTGTCACCTTCCTGGCCTTTCTACCTCTCCAACTCTTTGGAGAGAGTGTTTTCCGAGGAGGCAAACTCATTCCTCTTGGGATTGTCCACAAAGAAAGTTGCCTGGTGGTATAAAAGGAACAGCTGCTTCTCCCGCTGTTCCTGGGGAGGTGAACAGTTGCATCAAATACCCGGATTTCTGCGTGTTTCTGCATGATGACGTGCTGCCCCCCTTTCGGGAACCTTTTGGAGCTCTCCACAACTGGCTGAGCCTTTACGCCAGTGTCGTCTGTGGGCTTGCTCGAAGTCTCAGATGGCCAGGGCATACTGCCTGCTTGCTCCTGTAGAACTGGTTTCAAAGGGCCAATCCCAGCATAATTGCTCTGCAGGGACTCACTGCGTATACGATGGCCTGCGATTTCAGGCGCTCCGAGTTGCATGGTTACCTTCAGCCTGCACAGCCAAACTCCTGTATTGAAACAGCCCTCCCCTTGGTGTAAGCCCAAAGCTTTCTTTCAGAAGAGGGGGTTTGGACAGGTTTGTTGGATTTTCAAGACAGGAAGGAGACTGCCTGGTAACTCCTCAGGAGCATGCAGTACAGAAGAACTTCTCCAAAACAAGCAGGCTTATTTGTCTCTAAAACCTGTATTACTTTTTTTTCCCCTCAGCTTACCTTTGCAGCATTAGTGACAGGGCTCTACCCATGCCCCTTCTGGCTTCTTTCCTCAGGTGCTCCAAACGCTCTGTTGGTGGGATAAGGGTCATCCTCTGAAAGAGGCTTTTTTATTCCCCGCTTTGCTATAATCACCATCCCCAGAATGCCTCCGCTCCTTGTACGGGGGCTGAATTTCCCAAGCATTAGAGCCCTTGAAAGCTGGAGCTCCGGGTTAGCATGTTGGACCCTGAGAAGTAACGTGGTAGGTGGCAGACATCACCGTAGCCTCATATTGTGTTAACTAATGTGGGAGGACGTGTCCTGAGCTCTTTCCAGGTAAACTGGAACTATGATGAATGAACCATCAACTGAGCAAATACCAGTTCAGGTGAGAAGGACCTTCTCCAGAACAGATGCTTGTGCCACCATGACTCGTACCTGAAATTTGCACTAGTCAGGGCACTGTTACGCTGAGAGGGATGTCCAGACACAAACTGTTGTCTTTATGAAAACCAGACCAGATGTCACGAGTACCGCATGAACTCATGGGCAGATGACCTCTCCCTTCTGTGCATTTTTAGGAGATCAGAGCCAGGTGCTTCTGTGACATGCTTTCCATTTGGTGTGCTTTCCATGTGGTTTCTTTTGGTATTCAGGAAGAGAAGAAAGATTAGGTTTAGGAAAAAACTGTATCAGGAGCTCCTGTACTTTCTCAGGATTCTTCTGATCATTCCTCCAGGGCTCTTGTTCCGTTTATCAGCAGTGTATGACTTTGGATCCAAATCTACCTGGTGTTTTAGAATGCATCTCAAAAAGGGAAGGGTCTCGTTAAACACGAAGGAAATCTGCCTACTTAGTCCCTGTAGGATTGACTTTACAACATTGGCACTCGGTTCAGAAGGAGGAGCATGGAAGTGCCGCAGTCACGTGGCTGTTAAATAGATTGCATTTTCAGCTCTCATCCAAATGCCTTCTAGGCCTGCGATTTTGACAGTAGGCTGTCTGGTCAGGGTGACTGGAGTCGAGCCTGCGCATCTTTCCACTTACCCAGTGCACCAGTAGAAGTCAAAGAGAAAGAAAGAAAGAAAGAGAACTGAGAGGTGCTCAGCCTGTCACTGCAGATAATTTTCCTAATTTAGTTAATCCTCTGAGACTAAACTGCAAAGATCTCAGGCCATCTGAAGTTTGGAATTTTGCATGAACCTGAGCTTAGTGCAAGAGAAACACCATCGGGGAGTGGCTCTATTCTTCTCTTCTCTTCTGTCTATGGCAAAGTTGTTGTACTCTCTCTTAAAGAGGCTTACCTGCTGATTTTGTTGTTTGCGGTCCTTTGTAGTGCTGATAGCCTTCCTAACGGGTATTCCTGGCTCACCTCTTGCTTCTGGCACTTTTCACTTTTGTCCCTTCCCTGTTACTCTGTTTCCTATGACTGTGTCTTAGCAGGGCTGATGTCCAGGGGCCTGTATTGTCCAGAGGCTGTTCTTTCCCACAGCACCTCTGTTCATGTCTTTTAAAATCTCTGTCTGTGCCATAGCTGCTGTTATTCTTTCACTGTCTGCTGTATTAAAGCCTGCTCAATGAATTACAGCTTTATGTTAGGCCTGTGAATGTCTTGAGGAGGGAGGGGCAGACATATGTTGGTGAAGAAAGTCCTCACAGTAGCGGGAAAACAAGTGAAATCACAGAACAAGAGAGCAGACCTTGCCTTTTAGTTCTTCAAGCAAGCAAGCAAGCAAGCAAACAAGAATCTCCTGTACAACAGAATTTTACATTGTGTAAGAGTTCTTGGGTTCCTTTTCCTTTCAGAATTCCTCCAAAGAAAAGGAGCGTGAGTTTAGTCCAGCATCCCTTACCGCGGGCTGTAACCAAGTGGGTTTCTGTAAGTAAGGAATTCCTGGATTGGTTCATTCAAATTGGTCATATTAAATCAAAAGCCGCAAGGATTACATTGGTCTTAGTTTTCCTTTAAAAATCGTGTTTGGTATTTTCCAGCACGTGCGATTAGGAATTAGAAGCGCCGTAAAGCGGGAGGTCACCACTGATCTTGGCTGGGACTCTCATCCCGCGTAACGAACTCGCGCCCACGGAGCTGGGCTGCGTAGCTCTCTCAGAGCTGGGCTGTGCGATGGGAGCCTACCTCCAAATCAGCCTGCATTGTGATTGCTTTGAAAGCTCCCAGGCGTCACGTCAGTCCGAGTCTGGACCCACCTCTCCGTTTCAGGGTCTGCCGTTGGGTGTGCAGGGAGTGGGGAGAGGGCGAGGTTGTGGTTTTGTTCTTGCTGCTGTTTCTTACAGGGGGACCTGTGGAATCTCACCTTGAACAAAGAGCAGCAGCCGGTCAGGCTGAGGGTGCAGTGCAGCTACTGCAGCAAACGGACCAAATGGTGAACAAAGGAAACGTGGAGTCCGAAGGAAGAGGTCTCTCAAAGTTCTGGAGAAGGTACGAATCCCGCAGCTAGGAGCAGATGCAGTCCCGGCTGTGTCCGAGCCTGTGCCAGAGCCTGTGCCTGATTCTGGCAGTTCAGGGGATTCTGCATTATCCTGGAGAATGGACACCTCTTTTCTGTGGTTAAACCAAAGTCCCCCAAGGCAAAGGAGCATTCGGGGATGTCCTTCTGTCTTGTGGTAAGGTGCAACATTCCCAACAAATGTTCCTCTTCTGAGCCGTCCTGGGGAAAAAACCTCCTCACGGGAGGGTTACTACTGACCTCAGTCACAGCCCTCACACGATGTGGCTTTTCTCAGCTGAGGAGTGCCATCTCCAGCCCCATTTCCAAAGGAGTTAAACACTCCCCCTTGTAACAGGGCCTTCCCGGGGCGGACCTGCAGTCCCGTTAAGGTAAGTATGACCTTTACTTGGCCGCTTAGCAACTGTGGCCTGTGTAACTTTGACTCCCAAAGACACCATTTTAAACCGAAATTCAAGTAACCGTGCCAACAGTTGCTGGGCATTGCTGACTGAACGAGTGCTCTAAAGCTGTCGAAGCTGCATCCCGCAAGAGTGGTCTGTTCACTGCACAGCACAAGCTGAACGTCGGCAGTAACTGTGTGTTTGATAGGTTAGTTTGGGAAGAAATAAACCTCCTTGTTAATCATAATGGATGCCAGTCTCTCTAACTATTGAGACTGGACCGTCACGGCACAAGTTATTCTGTATGTTTCCTCTCTTTTTTCAGTCTTCCTCTGTATTACTTTGTGCTGGGGTTGTGTCTTTCTGGTGGACAGAAATTACCTTGGTATTACAATTGTCAGAGAAGGATTTGAAGTGTAATGTGCTCTTTTTGTTGTTGTTGTTGTTTCCCCAGCATAATCTTTTCGCCACTACAGCATCTTTTTGGTGGAAAGAACTGACCTGGAAGTACTAATAGTTGTGGAAAGGTAAACTTGGAGCATGAAGGTCGGGTTGTATTGCTTCTTTTGTAATTCAGCCTTTCACATTGCTTGTCTCAGCTATTAAATGCTTTAAATGAAATTCCACTTTGTTTACGTTTTCAAATTAACATGCTGAAGATGTTGGGCTAGAATGTCTTTTTCTTCACAACCTAGAGGTTTTGGAAAAAGAGCAACAAGCTTTAAGATTTTGATCCTTGAGTGTCCTAAATCGGGAAGTTTACATTTAAAAATCACTCAGTGAGATTCTCATAAAACAAGCATCAACTTGGAACCGCGTGTTATTTTCATCAGTCTTACCCTGGCAGCAAACACTCTTTCCCTGCAAGAAGAAGTAGAGGTTTCCAGTAGTAGATGGACTCCTGGACTATGCTTCACAGCATTAAAAAGGTCAAAACTGGTGAAAACATTTTGGCTTAGATTTTACCACTACACTACAACTTGTGTAATTATTGATGCCTTCGATATGTAGTGGGATGAGGCTGGGAGTTAAGATTTCAGACGTGCCTAGGGCGTGCTCAGGCAGCTTTCTGCCATCGCACTAGTGCATTTACAATAAACCATCATTCTTCAGCCATCTCCTGAGCTGAGACACCGTCAGCACGTACGTGCCCAATGCTAGTCTAACACATAACGCCGAGTGGCTTTTACTTTACCAGTAGCAACATGCAGCCCTGTACCTGCGTCTCAGGGGTAACTTGTCTGGCAGAATGAGACGATGCTCTAAATGAGTCAGCTAACGCAACACAGGGTCTGCTTGGCTTGTTTCCACCCTGCTCCACGGATTATCCACCCTACGTACCGATGTATACATTACAAGAAGTTAAAGTGGTCTGCTTCAAATGAGCGTGATTCACGTCCGCCTCTGCTGGGGAACCTGCCCCTGTCCCACACGAAGGAGCACCGTCATCCCTGAGGCCAAGCATCTTCTGGGCAGCCCGGCGCTGGTTCTTCTTCCGCTCAGGCACCGAGGACTAAGCTGTACCTTGTGAGATCTTCCCTCTCCCCGACCCCTACCAGAGCAGAACACAACACAGCCTGGTCACGTCCCGCGAGGGCTTCAAGTCTGTCCAGGGCCTTTCCTGCAAACTCACCTGCAGGCAGGGTCAGGAGGAATTACCACCTGGGGTTACCAAAAGGCAGGCCATGTATAAAAAAAATCAAAATTTAACGTTTTCATCCGACTGTAAACTGTACCCATAAAGCAGAGTGACAGAGAGGGACATGCGATCAGGAGACACGGACAGACAGGTACACGTGAACACAGGAGGATGGACAGAGACGTGACGACAGACCCGAGTTACTGACAAGAAGCAGTAGAGGAAATCTGGCCAAGAAGTAGACAGACAAACGTCAGGTAGGACAGAGAGCAGAAAGAGGAAAAATGGTTGAGGAATTGTTAGCAGAAAGACACCCAGGCAGCTGGCCGTATGATGGTGTCAGCGGTGAGGTCGGCGGAGGAGGAACACTTCACTGGCTGAAGCTACAGCATGCACACAAAGACATGTTGATTTCTCAGCCTGGAAAATGCCGTTACAGAATTATGGGCAATATTTGCAAGATGTGCATCCCTTTTGGAAAATCGTTGTAGGCGATAAAGAAAATGGTTTCATTAAATCTCAACAAAAGTATTTTTTATTTTAACTGGGATAGGCATTCTTGTGACTTTGAGAAAGCCTCTTGTTCTTCCAACAAGTGGCCTTCTTCTACAAGGAGAGGGAAAGGTACTTAAAGAAGAACAAGCAGAAACAAGCAAGCCAGGCTGTTTCTCGGGGGAAGTCTTCCCTCTCTTCCCCTTGGCATCCCACAAATGCTGGGAAAAGCCACACGCTTCCCGAGGTACCTGGGCTCACGGCACTGCTGCTGTATCGCTGGCACTGACAACGGCCCTTGGTGCTCCTCGCTGCTGAAGTCGGTGTGACCAGGCTGGAGAGCTCGTTTGTGAGAGAAGTCGGAACTGGAAAAGGCTCCTCCGTTTTTCCTCTTCACGCAGGACATTTTTGTGCTACTTACCGACCCCCCAAAAGGGGGATCTCATCTGCCCTGGAGCTGCTTGTCCTGCTGCTGGCTTTGCCGGTCACTCGTGTGTATTCAGCAGGGTGTCCTGCCTCTCTGCGGTCCCTTGTGCTTATTTTGTTCTTTGTCTTGCAACTTCTGGCACTCGTATGCCTCCTGCGTGCAGCTCTGCGTGGCTCCGCCTGCCCCTGCCTGTAGTGGCCCCGTTGCTCACACACTGGTGTGTGTAAAATGCTTCTATGTAGTATCTATAGTATGTAGCCTGTGTAGTCCCTGACAACACCCTCAGAGAGAGCATCTCCTAAAGTCTCGGGTGGATCCCGGAGGAGAGAGCTTCCTTTAAAGAGAAAAATCATCTCGGGTAGCTTCCCTGGAGGAGTCTGGGGCTGCTGCCCGGGATCTCGGGTCCCTCAAGCAGAGGTCAAAGGACTCCGGGAGATGCCCGGGAGGAATTCCGCCTGCATCCCGGCGGAGAGAGCTCTCTTTCAGAGAGGAAGATCGCCTCGGGCACCTTCCCTGGAGCAGTCCGGGGCCGCTGCCCAGCCGTTCCGGTAACCAGCAGTCCGTCGCCCAGGCGAGCTGCCCCGGAGCCGGCCCGGCCCGCAGCGGCCCGGCAGCTCTCCGCGCGCAGGGGGTCTCGTGACCCGCCGGCAGCCGGCAGCAGCTCTCGCGAGAGCCGCCGCCGAGGCCTGGGCGTTGCCAGGCAACGGCGGGAGCTTTAAACGCGCTGTAACGGCAGCGAGCCGTCAGTCGCCGAGCGGAGCGGCTCCGGCCCGCTCCTCTCCCTCGGCGGCGGCTCCCTCCCTCCCTCCCTCCCTCCCTCCCTCCCTCGGCGGCCCCCTCTCTTCCCTCGCCCCCGCCCCTGTCAAAAGCGGCCTGGGGAGGGCTGCGACCGGAGCAGCAGTGGCGCGGCAGTCGGCGTGGAAGGGCGTCGTCACCCTGCCAGCTCGAGGGGTGAGTGCCGTGGGTGGTCATCCCCCTCTCAGCAGGAGCTGGGCTCTGGCAGCCACCCGGCAGAAAGCCCTGTCCTCTGCGCTCGCCAGCATGGCTGTGGCAGCCCAGACAGAGCTCCCGCGGCAGCATGCAGCCGTCCAGGCCTCAGGCTGCGGGGCGTGCCAGAGCCTCTCGCTGGTCATGGGTGGCAGGAGCGGGAACGAGGTGTGAGGTGTGACCAAGCGGGCGACCTGCTCGGCCTGGTGGCAGAGCTACGAGGGGAAGCAGAAAGGCTGAGGAGCGTCAGGGAGTCTGGGGGGGCGAGAGAGAGAGAGAGAGGCTGGTGGAACCCTGCTCTGCCCTCCCTGGGACAGAAGCAGGGAGAGCCACCAGGCAAAACCCAAGATGAAGGGGAGCCTGTGTCCTCCCCCGCCAGGCTGAAGGCAGTAGCTGAAAGGAAAGGAGCGAATGGCGGCAAGGCCACGCTCGGGGTGGCAGGCGAGCCCCCTCCTTGCCCACCTCGCCTCCCCGGGTGCCTCTGTACAACAGGTATGAGGCTCTGGATGCGGAAGGCCAGTCCATGGGTGATGTGGATGACGGCCCATCTACACGGGAGGTGTTGCCGAGGCCATAAAGGCCTACCCCCGTGTCACAACCACCTCCACGAGGAAGAAAAGCTTCCTAAACGCCTTCTGGAGCCTAGGTGCGGCTGGATCCAATCTTAGGCTCAGGCTTGGACAGTGGTTTCTGTCCAACGGAATTATCTAGAGAATGTTTCTAATAAGATTGCGTCGCTACATGGATTAGTAACGTTTCATTCGTATTAATTCATCTGTTGCAGGTAAGGGATCTCTCCGCCTTGGGGAAGGAAGGATCTCTTAGTCTCAGGTAAGGAATCTCTAACCTCGAGAGGTGTCCCTGCTCAAGAGGAGAGTCACCTGGCGTGCAGGCCAGCTGCAATTCGGGGAGAGCTCAAACTGGGCCCACCCTGATGGTAATATTTATGGAGTTGTCGTGGTTTAACCCCAGTCAGCAACTCAGCACCACGCAGCCGTTTCCCCTCCCCTCCCAGTGGGGCGAGGAGGAGGAAAGCAAAGGAAAAAAAAAAGTAAAACTCGTGGGTTGAGATAAGAACAGTTTAATAACTAAAGTAAAATATAATACTAACAATAGTAATAATGAAATATAATAATAATAGTAATGAAAAGGGATGCAACAAAAAGAAGGGGGGGAATGAAAAAAACAGTGATGCACAATGCAATTGCTCACCACCCGCTGACCGATGCTCAGTTAGTTCCCGATCCGCGCCTCCCGGCCAGCTCCCCCTGTTTATATACTGGCATGACGTTCCATGGTATGGAATAACCCTTTGGCTAGTTCAGGTCAGCTGCCCTGGCTCTGCTCCCTCCCAGCTCCTTGCACACCTGCTTGCTGGCAGAGCATGGGAAACTGAAAAGTCCTTGGCTGAAGATAAGCGCTACTTAACACTCTGATGTTAGTTGTTATCAACATCATTCTCACACGAAATCCAAAACACAGCACTGTACCAGCTACTAAGAAGAGAGTTAACTCTGTCCCAGCCGAAACCAGGACAGGAGTGAAGTAGTTGGCTGCTAGTCAATAGTACAGCAAGATGGATGTCTTCGCTTTAGCTCTGGTACGTTGTTCTGTACTTTGGTTATCTTGCACTTTGGGGTTTCAAAACCACCTTTCGAAGTATTTTTCCGAGGCACCTTCACTCCCTTGTACGGGAGCCAGGAGCTTTCCAGCTTGCAGGCTCACCGCAGGGCGTGAGGCCTGTTGCTCCTTCGTCAGCCTGAACCAAAGTACGGCTAGGAGCCAAGCGTATCTGTCGCGATAGTCCCCGACAACACCCTCAGAGAGAGCACGTCCAGGCAGACAGCCTTGCTCCTTGCAGGAGGAGGCCAGGCACTGCACAGGGCAGGTGCTCTCAGCTTGCTCTTACCAGCAAGAGGAGTGGGAGAGCTCCAGCCCTGAGCAGGCACCTCTTGCCGTAGGCAGAGGCTGACCATGAGTGACCCGCTCGCACGCAGGACGGTGCGGTGGGTCTGTCTGAGAGGATGCTTAAACCTCCTCTGCACGTGAACCTGAGGAGGGCAAGGTGACAAGGAACTGCGGTGGGGGGCGAGACGGAAAGCCCTAAAGATGAGGAGAGAACTAAATGCCTGAGAAAACCGGGGAAGAAGAAACACGTTGTCCAGGGGAGAAGAGAAAACCGAGGGAAGACCCTTGGCTTCCCACTTTCCCGCCGCCAGCAGCAGTGTCGGCGTGTGTGTGAGCTGTCTGCCTGGACAGCCCTGTGGCTCTCCCTTGGCATGGCTCGCGGCTCTTCTCTGCAGACATTACTGGGACCCTGGATGGATGTCCTGCTGCTGTGGGGATGAACAACAATCTCAAGAGGACTGCTGCAGCAGGCTCTGTCCTGGGAATGGGGAAGGGCGATGGAAGTGGGGGGTCAGGCTGGCTGCGGGCTGACAGTCGGGTCCCACTTTTTCACTAAGAGGTATTTATCCACCCAAAGACGTTCTTCCACCCGGCCAGGACAACGGGGACGCGGGGCACACCGAGCGGCTGCCACGGGACGGCCGGGGCACCAGGGCCGGGATCTCGGGGCAGCGCAGGAGGGGAGCGCTCCGCAGCTGCGTCCCCATTCGGGTCGGACCCCTCTGCCCTCCCCTCCTCTGCCTCCCCCTGCCCTCGCCTCTGCCCCGCTTGGGCGAGCACAGTCGAGCCGTGCTGATCGGCCTCGTTGAGCTGATCTGAGCATGGCGGAGCCCCCCCACCTGTACCCCTCCTGCCAGCCCCGGCCACACATCTCACCGTCCCCTGCCCGCATCTTGCCTGCTCCCCTACCCAGCACTTCCCTCCCGATCCTGGGAATCCTACGCGGAGTCATGGGTCCCTACAGCAGAGGCCAGAAGGCTCCGGGAGATGCCAGAAAGGAATTTTGCGTGCATCCCGGAAGAGAGAGTTTCCTTTAGAAAGCAAAGATGATCTCGGATAGCTTCCTTGGAGGAGTCTGGGCTGCGACCTGGGATCTCAGGTCCCTAAAACACAGGTCAAAAGCCTCCGGGAAATGCCTGGGAGGAATCTCGGGTGGATCCTGGAGGAGAGAGCTTCCTTTAAGGAGGAAAAATGATCTCGGGTAGCTTCCTTGGAGGAGTCTGGGGCTGCTACCCGGGATCTCAGGTCCCTCAAGAAGAGGTCAAAAGCCTCCGGGAGATGCCTGGGAGGAATCTCGGGTGGATCCCGGAGGAGAGAGCTTCATTTAAAACGAGAAATCATCTCGGGTAGCTTCCCTGGAGGAGTCTGGGGCTGCTACCCGGGATCTCAGGGTCCCTCAAGAAGAGGTCAAAAGCCTCCGGGAGATGCCTGGGAGGAATCTCGGGTGGATCCCGGAGGAGAGAGCTTCCTTTAAGGAGGAAAATCATCTCGGGTAGCTTCCCTGGAGGAGTCTGGGGCTGCTACCCGGGATCTCAGGGTCCCTAAAGAAGAGGTCAAAATCCTCCGGGAGATGCCTGGGAGGAATCTCGGGTGGATCCCGGAGGAGAGAGCTTCCTTTAAGGAGGAAAAATCATCTCGGGTAGCTTCCCTGGAGGAGTCTGGGGCTGCTACCCGGGATCTCAGGTCCCTAAAGACAGAGGTCAAAATCCTCCGGGAGATGCCTGGGAGGAATCTCGGGTGGATCCCGGAGGAGAGAGCTTCCTTTAAGGAGGAAAAATCATCTCGGGTAGCTTCCCTGGAGGAGTCTGGGGCTGCTACCCGGGATCTCAGGTCCTAAAGCAGAGGTCAAAATCCTCCGGGAGATGCCTGGGAGGAATCTCGGTGGATCCCGGAGGAGAGAGCTTCCTTTAAGGAGGAAAATCATCTCGGGTAGCTTCCCTGGAGGAGTCTGGGGCTGCTACCCGGGATCTCAGGTCCCTAAAGCAGAGGTCAAAATCCTCCGGGAGATGCCTGGGAGGAATCTCGGGTGGATCCCGGAGGAGAGAGCTTCCTTTAAGGAGGAAATCATCTCGGGTAGCTTCCCTGGAGGAGTCTGGGGCTGCTACCCGGGATCTCAGGTCCCTAAAGCAGAGGTCAAAAGCCTCCGGGAGATGCCTGGGAGGAATCTCGGGTGGATCCCGGAGGAGAGAGCTTCCTTTAGAGAGGAAATCATCTCGGGTAGCTTCCCTGGAGGAGTCTGGGGCTGCTACCCGGGATCTCAGGTCCTAAAGCAGAGGTCAAAAGCCTCCGGGAGATGCCTGGGAGGAATCTCGGGTGGATCCCGGAGGAGAGAGCTTCCTTTAAGGAGGAAAAATCATCTCGGGTAGCTTCCCTGGAGGAGTCTGGGGCTGCTACCCGGGATCTCAGGTCCCTAAAGAGAGGTCAAAAGCCTCCGGGAGATGCCTGGGAGGAATCTCGGGTGGATCCCGGAGGAGAGAGATTCCTTTAAGAGGAAAAATCATCTCGGGTAGCTTCCCTGGAGGAGTCTGGGGCTGCTACCCGGGATCTCAGGTCCCTAAAGAAGAGGTCAAAATCCTCCGGGAGATGCCTGGGAGGAATCTCGGGTGGATCCCGGAGGAGAGAGCTTCCTTTAAGAGAGAAATCATCTCGGGTAGCTTCCCTGGAGGAGTCTGGGGCTGCTACCCGGGATCTCAGGTCCCTCAAGAAGAGGTCAAAATCCTCCGGGAGATGCCTGGGAGGAGTCTCGGGTGGATCCCGGAGGAGAGAGCTTCCTTTAAGGAGGAAAATCATCTCGGGTAGCTTCCCTGGAGGAGTCTGGGGCTGCTACCCGGGATCTCAGGTCCCTCAAGAAGAGGTCAAAATCCTCCGGGAGATGCCTGGGAGGAATCTCGGGTGGATCCCGGAGGAGAGAGCTTCCTTTAGAGAGGAAATCATCTCGGGTAGCTTCCCTGGAGGAGTCTGGGGCTGCTACCCGGGATCTCAGGTCCCTCAAGAAGAGGTCAAAAGCCTCCGGGAGATGCCTGGGAGGAGTCTCGGGTGGATCCCGGAGGAGAGAGCTTCCTTTAGGAGGAAATCATCTCGGGTAGCTTCCCTGGAGGAGTCTGGGGCTGCTACCCGGGATCTCAGGTCCCTCAAGAAGAGGTCAAAATCCTCCGGGAGATGCCTGGGAGGAATCTCGGGTGGATCCCGGAGGAGAGAGCTTCCTTTAGGAGGAAAATCATCTCGGGTAGCTTCCCTGGAGGAGTCTGGGGCTGCTACCCGGGATCTCAGGTCCCTCAAGAAGAGGTCAAAAGCCTCCGGGAGATGCCTGGGAGGAATCTCGGGTGGATCCCGGAGGAGAGAGCTTCCTTTAGAGAGGAAATCATCTCGGGTAGCTTCCCTGGAGGAGTCTGGGGCTGCTACCCGGGATCTCAGGTCCCTAAAGAAGAGGTCAAAATCCTCCGGGAGATGCCTGGGAGGAATCTCGGGTGGATCCCGGAGGAGAGAGCTTCCTTTAGAGAGGGAAATCATCTCGGGTAGCTTCCCTGGAGGAGTCTGGGGCTGCTACCCGGGATCTCAGGGTCCCTCAAGAAGAGGTCAAAATCCTCCGGGAGATGCCTGGGAGGAATCTCGGGTGGATCCCGGAGGAGAGAGCTTCCTTTAAGGAGAAAATCATCTCGGGTAGCTTCCCTGGAGGAGTCTGGGGCTGCTACCCGGGATCTCAGGTCCCTAAAGCAGAGGTCAAAATCCTCCGGGAGATGCCTGGGAGGAATCTCGGGTGGATCCCGGAGGAGAGAGCTTCCTTTAAGGAGGAAAAATCATCTCGGGTAGCTTCCCTGGAGGAGTCTGGGGCTGCTACCCGGGATCTCAGGTCCCTAAAGAAGAGGTCAAAAGCCTCCGGGAGATGCCTGGGAGGAATCTCGGGTGGATCCCGGAGGAGAGAGCTTCCTTTAAGGAGAGAAATCATCTCGGGTAGCTTCCCTGGAGGAGTCTGGGGCTGCTACCCGGGATCTCAGGGTCCCTAAAGCAAAGGTCAAAATCCTCCGGGAGATGCCTGGGAGGAATCTCGGGTGGATCCCGGAGGAGAGAGCTTCCTTTAGAGAAGAAATCATCTCGGGTAGCTTCCCTGGAGGAGTCTGGGGCTGCTACCCGGGATCTCAGGTCCCTAAAGAAGAGGTCAAAAGCCTCCGGGAGATGCCTGGGAGGAATCTCGGGTGGATCCCGGAGGAGAGAGCTTCCTTTAAGGAGAAAATCATCTCGGGTAGCTTCCCTGGAGGAGTCTGGGGCTGCTACCCGGGATCTCAGGTCCCTAAAGAAGAGGTCAAAAGCCTCCGGGAGATGCCTGGGAGGAATCTCGGGTGGATCCCGGAGGAGAGAGCTTCCTTTAAGAGAGAAATCATCTCGGGTAGCTTCCCTGGAGGAGTCTGGGGCTGCTACCCGGGATCTCAGGTCCCTAAAGAAGAGGTCAAAATCCTCCGGGAGATGCCTGGGAGGAATCTCGGGTGGATCCCGGAGGAGAGAGCTTCCTTTAAGGAGAGAAATCATCTCGGGTAGCTTCCCTGGAGGAGTCTGGGGCTGCTACCCGGGATCTCAGGTCCCTCAAGAAGAGGTCAAAATCCTCCGGGAGATGCCTGGGAGGAATCTCGGGTGGATCCCGGAGGAGAGAGCTTCCTTTAGAGACAGAAATCATCTCGGGTAGCTTCCCTGGAGGAGTCTGGGGCTGCTACCCGGGATCTCAGGGTCCCTCAAGAAGAGGTGAAAATCCTCCGGGAGATGCCTGGGAGGAATCTCGGGTGGATCCCGGAGGAGAGAGCTTCCTTAAGGAGGAAAAATCATCTCGGGTAGCTTCCCTGGAGGAGTCTGGGGCTGCTACCCGGGATCTCAGGTCCCTACAGAAGAGGTCAAAATCCTCCGGGAGATGCCTGGGAGGAATCTCGGGTGGATCCCGGAGGAGAGAGCTTCCTTTAGGAGAGAAATCATCTCGGGTAGCTTCCCTGGAGGAGTCTGGGGCTGCTACCCGGGATCTCAGGTCCCTACAGAAGAGGTCAAAATCCTCCGGGAGATGCCTGGGAGGAATCTCGGGTGGATCCCGGAGGAGAGAGCTTCCTTTAAGAGAGAAATCATCTCGGGTAGCTTCCCTGGAGGAGTCTGGGGCTGCTACCCGGGATCTCAGGTCCCTAAGAAGAGGTCAAAATCCTCCGGGAGATGCCTGGGAGGAGTCTCGGGTGGATCCCGGAGGAGAGAGCTTCCTTTAGAGAGGAAAATCATCTCGGGTAGCTTCCCTGGAGGAGTCTGGGGCTGCTACCCGGGATCTCAGGGTCCCTAAAGCAGAGGTGAAAATCCTCCGGGAGATGCCTGGGAGGAATCTCGGGTGGATCCCGGAGGAGAGAGATTCCTTTAGAGAGGAAATCATCTCGGGTAGCTTCCCTGGAGGAGTCTGGGGCTGCTACCCGGGATCTCAGGTCCCTAAAGAACAGGTCAAAAGCCTCCGGGAGATGCCTGGGAGGAGTCTCGGGTGGATCCCGGAGGAGAGAGCTTCCTTTAGAGAGGGAAATCATCTCGGGTAGCTTCCCTGGAGGAGTCTGGGGCTGCTACCCAGGATCTCAGGTCCCTCAAGAAGAGGTCAAAATCCTCCGGGAGATGCCTGGGAGGAATCTCAGGTGGATCCCGGAGGAGAGAGCTTCCTTAAGGAGGAAAATCATCTCGGGTATCTTCCCTGGAGGAGTCTGGGGCTGCTACCCGGGATCTCAGGTCCCTAAAGCACAGGTCAAAATCCTCCGGGAGATGCCTGGGAGGAATCTCGGGTGGATCCCGGAGGAGAGAGCTCCTTTAAGGAGGAAAATCATCTCGGGTAGCTTCCCTGGAGGAGTCTGGGGCTGCTACCCGGGATCTCAGGTCCCTAAAGAAGAGGTCAAAAGCCTCCGGGAGATGCCTGGGAGGAATCTCGGGTGGATCCGAGGAGAGAGTTCCTTTAAGAGAGAAATCATCTCGGGTAGCTTCCCTGGAGGAGTCTGGGGCTGCTACCCGGGATCTCAGGTCCCTGAAGAACAGGTCAAAGACTCCGGGAGATGCCTGGGAGGAATCTCGGGTGGATCCCGGAGGATAGAGCTTCCTTTAGAGACAGAAATCATGTCGGGTAGCTTCCCTGGAGGAGTCTGGGGCTGCTACCCGGGATCTCAGGTGCCTAAAGAAGAGGTCAAAATCCTCCGGGAGATGCCTGGGAGGAGTCTCGGGTGGATCCCAGAGGAGAGAGCTTCCTTTTAGGGAGAGAAATCATCTCGGGTAGCTTCCCTGGAGGAGTCTGGGGCTGCTACCCGGGATCTCAGGTCCCTCAAGAAGAGGTCAAAAGCCTCCGGGAGATGCCTGGGAGGAATCTCGGGTGGATCCCGGAGGAGAGAGCTTCTTTTAAGGAGGAAAAATCATCTCGGGTAGCTTCCCTGGAGGAGTCTGGGGCTGCTACCCGGGATGTCAGGTCCCTAAAGCACAGGTTAAAAGCCTCCGGGAGATGCCTGGGAGGAGTCTCGGGTGGATCCCAGAGGAGAGAGCTTCATTTAAAGTGAAAAGTGATCTCGGGTGTCTTCCTTGCAGGAGTCTGGGGCTGCTACGCGGAATATCCAGGCTATATAAGAAAAGGTCAGAGCCTGTCTCAGCTGGATCCTGGTGGAGAGAGTTTCCTTTAAACTAGGCCCAACAGCTCAGGCAGTTGCCCGAGAGGAACCCTTGGTGGCCTCCTGGGATGACAGAGACCTGCCCGAGGCAGAAACCTGTCTCAGGTCTCCGTGCTTGGAAGCCCCTGAGATGCCTCCAGGGAAGAGAGGGAAGGGGCTGGACAGTACTGGTGTCCCCTGGAGCCATGGCAGCCCCGGGGAGCCAGGCAGCAAGTCTTGCTCACATGCTCAGGAACAGCCGGCCGCCAGTTCTGGGGTCAGGAAGGAGTTTTTTCCCCCGGGCAGATTGGCACAGGTCCCGGGGGTTTTTTCGCCTTCCTCTGCAGCATCGAGCACGGCCCCTTGCCAGGGCTCCTCGGGGCCTTTTCTGGCCAGCGATTCCCTGCTCTTGCAGGACCAGGAGTCCAGCTGTGCCCTCCATCCCTCCGCCTCTCTTCCCTGTGCCAGCCTGGCAGGGGAACCGCAAGGACCTCCAGGCATGAGGTCACCTGGGGGTCTTCTGCCCTCTGCAAAACACGGCCCGCTTGGCAAGGCTGCAGGCGCGATGCTCCGTCAGGAAGGAGCCGCCGCTTGCCGCCCGGCCGTGCCTGCAATAAAAGCGGAGCCTTGGTCTCCTCTGCCGGAGTTGCTGGTTGTGTCTCGTCTGTCCTGGTCGCAGCCCGAGAGCATCTCCGCCGGCCCGGGCCTGATCCTGTTCCTCGGGCCCAGGGCTGCACCTGCACACCCTGCCCGCTCCGGGGGGGTCTGGCAGCCTCTGCCCTGCGGGGCGGCAGGGAGGGAGGGAGGGAGGGAGGGGAGCAGCTCTGCCCCCCCAGCCTGGCCAGCACCCAGCCCTTTCCTCCAGGGAGCGGCCGGGTCTGCCGTGGCCGTGCTGACCTCCAGCCCGGAGGGTTGGTCGGTGCTGCCAGCAGCAGGAGGAGCTGCTCTCCGGGAGAGCGCTCCAGCCTGGCCCCCTGCACCCCGTCCCGGGGGCCCCCGCCGGCTCGGCCTGGGGATGCCCGAGGGCTGCCCCTCTGCCTGCTCCCGTGGGGACCCGCTCACGGACCTGTTGGCCCGGCGCTTCTGCCCCTCGGGCCCTGCCGGTGCCTCCACAGCCTCCCACGGAGCAAGTCCCACCCGCTCCCTGGAACCAGCCCCGGCCCCTGCCCGCACCCACCGGGAGCCCCCCGGCCCCCTCCGCGCCCAGACCTGCCCCGCCGCTCCGCCGGGCCTCCCGCCGCGCAGCCGAGCCCAACCGAGCTCAGCCGAACGGGACCGAGCCGAGCCGAGTCGAGCCCAGCCGAGCCGAGTCGAGCCCAGCCGAGGGGAACTGAGCCCAGCCGAGCCGAGACCAGCCGAGCCGAGACCAGCCGAGCCGAGCCGAGCCGAGCGGAGCCGACCTCAGCCGAGCCCTTCGAGCCGAGCGAGCCGAGCCCAGCCGAGCCGAGTCGAGCCCAGCCGAGGGAACTGAGCCCAGCCGAGCCCAGCCGAGCCCGCGGAGCCCAGCGGAGCCAAGCCGAGCCGAGCCGAGACCAGCCGAGTCGAGCCGAGCCGAGCCGAGCCGAGCCGAGCGGAGCCGACCTCAGCCGAGCCCTTCGGAGCCGAGCGGAGCCGAGCCCAGCCGAGCCGAGCGGAGCGGGCAGGCAGGGCGGGCAGGGCGGGCAGCGCTGCCTGCGGGCGCGGTGCGGCTCCTCCAGCCGCAGGGGACGGTGGGCAGGAACCGGCCCCTCGGCACCGCGCACCGGGCGCTGCAGCTCCTCGTCCTGCTCCGCTCCGGCGGGGGAGCGCGGAGACCTCCTGCCCACGGCCTGCCCGTGCCGAGGGCCCCGGGAGCCGGGCTGGGGTGAGGTGCGGGAGGACCAGGCGTCAGGCGCAGCTGGAGCGGGGCAGTGCCACCTCCCAGGGACTCCATCCCGTGTCTGACGGGATGAGTGACGGGTGGCCGAGGAGCAAAGCATCCCTGCAGAGCCCTGCCTGCCCTCTGCACCTGCGGGAGCAGCTAAATCCTACCCAGGAGAGGAACCCAGCGCTGCTCCATCCTGCTGCCAGTGTCTGCACCCCTTGTCCAGCCCCAACATCTTCCAGTCCTTTGTGGCCCTCCACTCTGGCTCTGGAGCTGCTTGGTGCCCAGCCAGCTCATTTGAGAAGCCTGTTACTGGGGCAGAGCACTCCGGGCCAGTGCGAATGGCATCCTTGGCAAGGGCCTGCGGCCCAGCACTGATGGCAACCCAGCCTCGTCCTGCTGGGGCGGTGAGAGTGGGGCTGTGCTTTGTGGCTGGGTGAGAGCAGTGTGGATTGCGGGGGTGCTGTGCCCGTGGTGGGTGCCGTGCCCGTGGTGGGTGCCATGCCCCAGGGATGCCATACCCGTGGAGATGCTGTGACCCCAGGGATGCCATGCCTGTGGGGAAGCTGAGCCCGTGGGGGTTGCCGTGCCCATTTGGGTGCTGTGACTGTGGGATTGCCATGCCTGCGGGGCTGCCATGCTCATTTGGATGTCATGTCCCGGTGGTGCCGTGCCCATTCGGATGCTGTGCCCGTGGCATGCTGGCGCTGTGCGAAGTCTGCCGGTCCTGCTGCAGGGTGGGGTGATCAGTGTGACCATCAGCTGGAACTGCAACCTGGACCTGTCTGACAGCAACTGCAACCCCTGCTACTCCTTCCGTCGCCTCCAACCCAAAAGGACTTTGGCTTCGCCCGGCTACAACTACATGTGATGGCCCTGTCCCCACCATGGTCCCCCTGCCCTGCGTCCTTCTCCAGCCCTGTCCCACCATCACCACAGCACCTATTGGTCTCCTCTGAGGATTCTCCTTGGTGGGGGGGGGCATTGCCCTGGGGGTGCTCCAGCCTCGGCCAGCCCATCCCATCCCATCCCATCCCATCCCATCCATCCCATCCCATCCCATCCCATCCCAGGTACCACCAGAGCTGGAAAGGGCCATGGTGGCAGGGTGGGATAACGCTCGCTCTGCCTGAGACCGTCTGAGTTGCTCCCCAGCTCCGAGTGACCTGCTGCCCCCAGGAGGAGTTGCGCCCATGGACGGGTGGGACGTGTCCTACAGCCACCTGCTACCGCTGCCAGCCCCGGGCTTGTCAATAAACCACAGTGCTCAGCATCCCTGCCTCGGGCTGCTCACTGCACGTGAAATGGAGGGGACATGGGTGTCACAGCTGGTGGCTGTGTCCCCCTGCTCAAGCTCTGCAGTGCCATGGTAGGGACATGCACAGCCCCCAGCCGTGGTGGGGAGCTGGAGGGACATGGGGCTGCTTGCCCTGCTGCAGTGATGTGGGAACAGGCCAGGGTCCCCCCAGCCCTCTATGGGCACCATCCCTGCCCACAAGCTGCCTGCAGAACCTTACACAGGCAGGGGCCTGCTGGGGTAGGCAAGGGCGCGCTGCTGGGCTCCCCTGCCTTGATTTAGGTGGCATTGCCACCCCCGAAGGGCAGTGCTACTGCAAGAGGAGGTCACCCCTGACTGCATCCCGAGAGCAGAGCCAAGCCCCCGGGAAGCACAGGAGGGGCTCTGGCTGCAGCCCTGGGGCCTCTTTCCCCCCAGGAAGGCAGGAGCAGAGGCAGGGCCAGGCCAGAGGCACGTACTGAAGCGCAGGCTGCAGCCAGATGCGCACTTGATGGCAGGGAGCCACTGTCGCATTAGGGGCCAGCGCTGCCCCTCCGGTGCTGGCAGCCCCTTCCCCTGGAGCTGGAGGGGGACAGCTGGGGGGCACTGCCAGGCTGCAGCCTTCCTGCCCCCATGGGTGGGAGCTGTGGGCCACAGCCCCTGCTTCCTCCCTCCCCAGAAACTACACCTGCTTTCTACAATCTATTTATTTATAGAAATTCAACATTAAAACCACAGCTGGGGGCCAGCACAGACCTGTGGAGCACAGCTCCAGCCCCTGGTGCCCCCAGAGCCCCAGGGCAGGCAGCTGCGGGTAGGACAGCCCCCAGCTCCTGCCTTCCCTCCCTCACCGCAGGAGAGGAAGCACAGCTTCTCTGGGGTCTGGCGCATGGCCAAGGGGGTCCATGACCGCTCTGCCATGGATGTGAGGGCATGGCCCCGGTGCCCCGACCAGCACCCACCACCTCATTGCCGGAGCTGGGGATTGGTGCGCAGCAGCCACTGGATGGTTTCCAGCAGGTGGGCCATGCCATAGTGCTGGGCGATGTTCTGGAAGACGTTGACGTGGTCCGTGAAGGTCTGGGGAGAAGGGAGCAGGGAGGGAAGGAGGCTGCCCAGCACCCCTGAGTGAAGGGGGGCTCCAGGGGGGTGGCCAGGCAGGGCTGGTGGGGCACAGGGCAGCACAGGAGGTCCCAGGGGACAAGCAGTTAAAGAAGAGGCAGAGGAGGAACAGGGCACCGCAGGGCTCCTTGCTGTCCCTCTGGGAGCTGCTGGCATGAGGCTGGGCTAGGCAGGAGGGTGCAGGCATACCTGGGAGGAGATGGTGAGGGTGAAGTCTCCAGCACAGCTGCAGTACACAGGCATGTGCGTCTCCTTCACGCCATGACACTTCTTGCACACCTGGAGGCCAAGGAGTTTTAGGTGGGCCAGGATACAAGGCCAAGCCCCTCTGCCAGGAGCAGAGTGAATGTGTCCGGCCTCAGCCAGCCAGGGGGACGGGCAGAGCCGGGGAGCCCCGCACTCACCAGGTCCTGCAGCACAAAGGCCATCAGTTTCTTCTGCAGGGCTTCCACCAGTGCTGCTTCGATGGCATCGGAGTCGTACTGCGCCTGGCAGTTGGAGCAGATCCAGCTGGGCAGCACCGACCCATCCTAGGGGCAAAGAGGAGGGAGGTGAGCACCAAGAGTCCCAGGCACTGGGATGGTGTAACCAGTTTCTGGAGAGGACGGAGCATCAGCCAAAGCCAAGGGATGCTCAGACCTGTCACAGGCAGCTAGAAAAGGAGGTGAACAGAAAATGGCCTTGAGGTGAGGTTGATCACCGGCAGCAAGCAAAGCTGCAAAGCAAAGGGGTTTGAGAGAGAAGATGGGTAATGTGACTGACTGGCCTCCAGCATTGCCATGCTGCGGGCTCTGGTGTCCCCAGGAAAGAGGCTGCACCTGGGAGAGGGCAGGGTCCTTGCACAGGTCCAGGTCCCTGCAGAAGTTGCAGTTCCTGCAGATGACTTCAGGGAGCACGTAGGAGCGGCAAGGGTCCCGAAACTGGGCTTCTTCAGAGAACTCGCCCACCTCGATGAGGCGCAGCAGGTCCCGGCGCAGTTTGTTCACCTGGTTGGTTATGTTGGCATCCAGGGAGAGGACCTACGAGAACAAGAGCCAGGTGAGCCTACTAGCAGAGAAGAAGAGAGTGTCCTCACCAGGACAACTCATACCCTTGTGACCTCATATGGATGCCTGACAAGACAAACTGGTTGTAGATCACTCCTGGAGGAAAGCTGGAGCAAATCTGAGTCATGGACAAGGACCAGAATTTGAGCCCTGACAGCAAACCTTCAGAAAAGGGGCCTGGCCCACCCCACTGACCTTGCAAACGTATTTGATGAACTCCAGAGCCGGGTTGTTGAGCGGCAAGTAGGAGCCAGGCAGCACCGGGAACATGTCTGAAGGCTCAGTGGCATTACGAGAACCAGCCATCTTCTTCTGGATCTTCTGGGTGATGGTGAAGAAGCTCTGGGTGAGCTCATTGGCCACGTAGTCCTGCGAGAAGGTGATCATGCCTACAGAGATGGAGCAGAGAGCACTTGAGCCATACGGTGGCACATGGGGACAGCAAGGTGGGCGGCTCTCCGCCTGCACCAGGGCTGCCCCGTGGCTCGGCACTCACCGGGCATGGCCCCCATCTCCCCCAGCGCCTCCTGGGACACCTGGCTGGTGCTCCTCCTCTTGACGGGGGTGCTCCCGGGGGCGTTGCGCCGCAGCTCCTCCTTCATGCTGTGGTACACGGCCACAATGTAGGCTGGGGAGACACGGGCAAGGCTCCAGCTCCAGCCCGTGCCACCGGCTGCCCCACTCCAGGCTCTCCCTGGCACCGGGGAGGCACAAGCGACCTCATCCCCTCCCTGGGACAGCTCACCCGACACGATCATCAAGAAGTAGCTCTGGCAGGAGGCGGCCTGGGGCAGGAACTGCGCGATGTTCCAGCTGTTCTCCAGCAGCTCCTCCACGTTCGGGTCCCCTTCCTCCTCCTCTTCTTCCCCCACCTCCTCCTCTTCCTCGCTGTCCTCCTCCTCCTCCAACACTTGCCTCTTGCTGGTGTCCTTCTGGAGGAGCCAGCAATATCGCAGTGGTTCCTTGTGCCCAGCCAATGCCTCCCCGCTCAGCTCAACCCCCAGCACCCTGCTCCTGGGGGACTGAGCGCTTCCCATCTCTTACCTCCCCGTAGTGGATGCGAGAATCCACCTTTCCCTTGATACCTCCATAATTTGCTGGATCCATCCAGAGCAGGAACTCCCAGCAGCGGGAGAAGGAGATGGTCAGAGAGTGGAAGATCTCCTTGGAGTGGATGCTGGAGGGAAAAGACTGCAGTCACCCACAGCGTTGGCATCGTCCCTAGTTCAGAGCCTTCGCCATGGGACACCACGGAGAGGAGGTGGTGCTGGCAAGGAGAGAGGGGGTTCCTCTCTCCCATCCAACCACTGGCGGGGACCCCACGAGAAGCCATGCCCCAGGAGTCTTCACTCCCTATGCTTGTGTCAAGGTGCCTGTACCATGGCTGGGATGCTGAGAGCCAGCCAGGGGATGAGGTGCTGGGCACCTCAAGTTCTCCTGAAGGTCTTTTCTGGATTGAATCCTATGAGTATTCTTGGAATATTACCTACAGAGGACAGCTAAGGGACAGATCCCTACTCCAGGCATGACACCAAGAGAACTGGGAAGCCTTGTCCCTTCAGTAGCTTTGCCAAAAAATATAAATGCAATTCAGTGCTGAGGCCTGTCAAAAGGCAAAAAATCAGCATCCTCCTTCCTGGCCACGAGCCCTGCCTCGGCTCCATCATCCGCGAGCCTCATCTCCAGGCCTGGCTGGGCAAGCGCACCCCACCTGTTGATGATGTACTCCATGTAGCTGATGGCGTCCTCGATGCGCCGCTTCTTGGTGCACAGAATGATCCGGTTGAAGTTGGCGTAAACCACCGAGGAGCCCAGACGC
The DNA here is from genome assembly GCF_018139145.2 of Gymnogyps californianus. NCBI lineage: Eukaryota > Metazoa > Chordata > Aves > Accipitriformes > Cathartidae > Gymnogyps > Gymnogyps californianus. The sequence goes on from NC_059486.1 coordinate 249,158, forward strand.
TTGAACTCAGCCACCAGCCTGCAGGCAGGGCACAGGAGCGGGAGTCAGCGGGCAGGAAGGCAAAGCCCGAGGAGCAGATGCGACCCGTGGAGGATGTGCTGATCCAGCACAGCCAGGAGTCAAGCATCTCGGTGATGCCACAGCAAGGGAGCTCACCCAAACAGTACGGGAGGTCCAACCTACTGCCCACCTCTCTGGAGGCTGCAGAGGGGAGTGACTCTGGGTGCCAACAGTGCGTTAGTGGTCACTAACGCCATGCCTGTCCCTTCCCCGTTCACCAGCCTGGCACGCTCCAGGTCTCACTTACTGCAGGAAAAGCTTCTTCATCATGTTGTGGAGTGTGCGGTGCAGTGCCGGGTCGTAGAGAAGGGAGGAAGGAGAGCGGAGCCAGCGGTAAAAGTGAATGACCTGGTTGTCTGCGTAGACGTTGTGATACTGCGTGATCTCCTTCACCCAGCTCACCACCATGCTCTTCAGGATCCTGCCAGGGAGCAGAGACCAGCATCACCCCACCAGCCACGAACGACCCCTTCCCCCTTCCAGACAGGGACATGTTTTTGGATACGCTGGAGGATTCAGAGCAGGATCTCTGCCAGAGCAGAGACATGTGAGCCCTCAGCACATGAGCCACAGGGTAAATATGTGCCTCTATAACCTGGTGGAGCACAAAGAAAGGAGAAACAGGAAAGGGCAAAGTCTTCACCAACATCCCCATACATCTGGTGGCTGAGCCACCAGGCAGTTCTGAGCCCAGGATCTTCAGAAGTCTGTTGGAGAAGATGCCTGCCCTGCCCTTGAGACCTGAATTTATATTTAGAGCACCCCACAAGCCCCATTGCTGGCACAAGTCTGGGAAAGGCTAAAGCCAGAAGGGAATGAGAGGCAGGACCCCTGAGGGGACCTGCCAGGATGGAGACCAGATGCTCCACCTCCTGCTGGCTCCTAGAGCCGTACCTGAAAGTGTTGGAGCAGAGGGCAGTTTCGTCATAGCTGGCCGGGATGTTGGCAGCTTGGTTCCCTGTCACCATGTCTTCTAGGGATGCCTGCTGAATCACGTCGAAGCTGATGCTCATGCTGGAGCCTCCTTCCATGTCGTTTATGTGGTGGGACTGCAACACCGTATTTACAGCCAGGCTCTGGATGTCCAGCTCCAGACACACTAACAGCAAACACAACGTCTCAGGAGGCAGGCAGGGCAAAGGACCAACAAGGACACCCTCCCTGCCCCTCTGCCAGAGGTGCTTTTCACAGTTATAAGGGTGGTCTATAGGTGTTGCCACACTGAGTGGGGAGATGCTTTCACAGGCGTGACTGTCTTGACCAGCACTTGTCTTCCAACAAGACTTGGACCTACTAACCCTCTGGGGACCACCATTTTTTTCTGGAAGCTGCAGCAGAGGAGCTCAGAAGAACTGACTACCACTCAAGCTGCTTCTGCCTCTGAGAAAGACCTGTCCTAGGGCCGCCAGGAATGACCAGCTGAGCTAGTCTGTCCTTGGGCTGACACATTGCAGGTGGTCTTCTGAGTGCTGCCGTTGGTGGCCGTGAATGGGAAAGAGTCTGCATTCGATGCCTGCACACACTGCGGTGAGACCTCCCTGCCCCAGGACATGCCCCTTGCATGCACCTTGCCCAGGTCGCTGCTGAAACGCCAAAGCTGCTGGTGACTACTGTCAACGCAGAGACTCTTTGGAGACCGCATCCATCCCTCTACAGGGCTTGCAGAGCAGGAGTCCAGCTCTGCCCCCGCTCAGCGCTACCACCCTACTCCCTCCTCACCTGTGGAGTAGCAGCCAGGGTTGTTTATCTCCACGGAGGCTCTCTCATCAAACTCCATGACTAGGCGGTTGTCATCAGCCTCCTTACCCCCCAGGTCTGGGCGGGCCGTGGGCGAGAGCCACAGCAAGTGGTTGTGACGACGGAGGTGGCGCGAGAAGAACAGGTCAGAGCCGAAGGTGGAGATGTCATCGGGGAGGTTCCCAATGGGGATGTGGTAGTACCTGGGGCACAGAGAGGTGAGTGGTCATCGGGGTGAGCACAGCTGCAGAGAAGACCCCTCAAGGGACGAGGCGGCCTCCCGTGGTCCCATCAAGGGCACGGCAGCCCCAGGGGAACACGGCCGCCCTGGGCACCTGCTCATCTCGAAAGCCTGGGAGAGGCAGGTGTCCAGGTTGAGGTAGTGGCGGATCATGCGGCGGGCGGCATGGCGCTGCCAGTCCAGGACCGAGTAGCTGATGTCATCTACCAGCCGGATGGGGACCAAGGGGAACTCCTCGACGATGGGGATCCCACTCGCCAGCCGTTTCAGGTCCCAGTTAGATTGCACAGCAACCAGCGTGGGGCCCCGGCGCTCGTCCTGAGTGAAGGAGAAGAGGACATGTCCTGGTGCACCTCTCCAGTGAGCGCCCTCTGCTCAGCAGGAAACCGGCAGTGCCGGATGCCCCGTCCCCAGAGCAGGTCCCCACAGCGGGGACAGCACACCCCAGCACTCCTGAAGCACCCACCTCCATGCAAGCAACTCTCCAGCTGAGCACAGGGACGGGGGAGATACTGAGGTGGCCTTGCTGCTGGCACTGCCCTAGGCAAGCCACCCCAAGCAAGACAAAGCCCTTGAGCAACACCCACTTCTACCCTTGACCTTCGGGCCAGCAGCTACGTGCAGGCGCTGTTGGAGCTGAGGCACCAGCGCCTTCCACAGCATCCTCCCCTTCCCACGTGCCTGCATGGACAAGGTCCCGCGGAGACCTTCCTCGCACCTTCATCTCACCTTGTAGCCCAGCAGCAGCCGCTGGATGGCTCTGTAGACGGCCTTGGGGTCAGTCTCAGCGCGTACTTCGAAGGTGTGCTTGTCCGGGGGCAGCAGCTCTTCACCCACCTTTTCCAGCAGTGCGCTGCGCTCCGCCGAGAAGAGGGTGGTGAGATTCGGCATCTGGTTGCTGCGTACCTGCGCCCAAGGGGGACCGGGTTGGAGCCGGGGGTAGAGGGACCCCAAGCTGTGCAGTCCCAGGGGGCTCTCCCCTCCACGCATCGTGAGATGCCTTCCACCGAGCCCTGCCGACACATGGCAGGGATGCATGATGCGTGGAGAAACCTCCCACTGCCTGAGCCCCATCATAGAATCATAGAATGGTTTGGGTTGGAAGGAACCTTCAAAGCTCATCTAGTCCCACCCCCCTGCAATGAGCAGGGACATCTTCCACCAGATCAGGTTGCTCAGAGCCCCGTCCAACCTGACCTTGAATGTCTCCAGGGACGGGGCATCTACCACCTCTCTGGGCAACCTGTGCCAGTGTCTCATTACCCTCATTGCAAAAAACCTTTTCCTTATGTCCAATCTAAATCTCCCCTCTTTTAGGTTAAAACCATTACCCCTTGTCCTATCGCTACAGGCCCTACTAAAAAGTCTGTCCCCATCTTCTTATACGCCCCTTTTAAGCATTGAAAGGCCGCAATAAGGTCTCCCCGGAGCCTTCTCTTCTCTAGGCTGAACAACCCCAACTCTCTCAGCCTTTCCTCATAGCAGAGCTGCTCCATCCCTCTCATCATTTTTGCGGCCCTCCTCTGGACCCACTCCAACAGGTCCATGTCTTTCCTGTGCTGAGGACTCCAGAGCTGGATGCAGTACTCCCAGTGGGTCTCACCAGCGCAGAGTAGAGGGGCAGAATCACCTCCCTGACCTGCTGGCCACACTGCTTTTGATGTTGCCCAGGATACGGTTGGCTTTCTGAGCTGTGAGCGCACATTGCCAGCTCAGGTCCAGCTTTTCATCCACCAGTACCCCCAGCCCCCCAGCCTCCAAAGTCCCACCTTACCTTGTCCAGCACAAAGATGGCAGCTTTGCGCTGCGAGGGGATGAAGAGGCCCAAGAGCGCCTTGCTGCCCTGGGAGCTGTGGTAGAGGTAGATGTGGCGAATGCTTCCTAGGGACACAGAGCACAAGAGCATCAGTGGTACCCACGGGTGCGAGGCCCCGGGTGCCCCACGAGCCCCTCTCCCCGGGTGCCTCACCTGGCTCCAGGTAAGTGAACTGGGCCAGCGAGCGCATCTCCAGGTGCTCAATGTCAAAGGTTTCGGCCTCTCGCCCCGCCAGATGCCTGACGAGCTGCCTGCTGACCATGCAGACGCAGCCCAGGTGGATCAGGGCACGGAGGAGGAGCGGCACCTGTAATGATGGGGAGAGATGTGGTGGAACAACGTTCCGCTACCAAGCTCCTCTCGGGGGTTTCAGACCTAGAACAACCCGGCTTAAAAACCACAGGCAGGACATACCTGAGGTGCCTCCGGCATGAGTTTGGTATTATCACCCTTGCCGGGGCTGGGGATACAGAACAGGTATCTTAATTCACATGTGTTCCTATCTAGCCCCAGATCCCACCATCAAGGGCAGCAGCAGGTACTTTGGAGGATGTGTGGAGCAATATCTGGGCAATCTCGCAGCTCTGCAACTTGTGGTTTGGCACTCCTTCGAGACAAAGGCCTCATCTGAACCACCAGGTAACAGGCACAGTGGGAGACCCACCGCTGATTCGCCCTGTTTTATTAACCCTACAGCTGTAAACTCCACCGCTGCAGAAGACTCCTCCTGAATGACTTGCTGTGGGACCTAGTCCCAGACCAGTGAGAAGCAATAAACATTCCTTGCCTAATCACACTTCCCTCATGCCAGTTTTGATTTTATAGACTCCTAGTACATCCCGTTTTCAGATCTCTTTAGCAAGCTGAAGCATTCCTGTGTCCCTAAGTCCCATCCCTGCAAGGAAGCCGTTCCCTCCCTCACACCCTCCTTATCATTCTCCTGTGTTAGTCCTGCTACATTTTTTGGAGACCGTGCTCAGAATTGCACTGCAGGTGTTTAAAGGTCAAGACAGATCTTTCCTTGCCCAGGACTGTGTCCAGCTGGGTTCTCTGTATCTCCGAGGACAGAAACTCCACAACCCTCTGGGCAACCCGCCCGACCACCCTCGCAGGAGAAGTTTTTTCTGATGTTTACAGAGAATTTCGCATGTTTCAGTTTGTGCCCGCTGCCTCCCGTTCTCTCCCTGGGCACCACTGAGAAGAGCCTGGCTCCTCTCCTTTAGTCCTCCCATCGAGAAGGTCCCCTGAGCCTCTCCTCCTCCAGGCTGAACAGTCCCAGCTCTCAGCCTCCCCTTGCACGACAGATGCTGCAACCCCTTCATCATCTCGCTTCCTTTTATATCTTTAAAACGTCTCCATGCCCCTTGTTTTACTTCAGTTGCTAATTTTAATTTTGTCTTAGCTAGCTGCTTCTTGATTTTACCTAGTCCCACTTATTAAACACTATGGTAGTGGAGAGGACTCAGGTTTGCTACCAGAAGATCTACAGATATGATGAATTTGTGTACATGCTAGTCACTTTGGCAGAGTAATTTGAAATAAGTTTTGGACGCTGCTTACTAAACTAAGAGTTGTGCCTTGCCTTGTGGGACCTTTATCCAAATTTTTTAAAAGCAGAAATTTAAGGTGACTAAAAATGGTTTCTTTCATCATGCCCCACTGTAACGCTTTCCAGGCTATACCAACAACTTCAGTAGCTGAAGTCTCCCAGCTTTATGATGCTGCTTCTTGCCCTTGCAGCCTCTTGCATCTCACAAAGCATTTTGTAGCTAATGGCACCACTGCTCACACCGAGTTCATCCTCCTTAGGCAAAGACTTTTGATCCATAATAATTCTATGTTGCATTTTAGTAGCAAATTCACTTGCCTTTATGCTTTCTTTAACATATAGCTCCACTCTTACAACGGTGCAACCTACTCTGCCACTTGCATATACGTCAGGTCCTGACACTACAATGTCTTCTTGATTAAATACCTGTCACCAGGTTTTGAGCTGCTGAACAAACCAGTGTCCTCATTAGAAGCAGGCATCCCAGTTTCCCATCTTCATTTCAGGCTTTCAGCATTAATAGCACTGGTAAATTTAATTTTGGCTTGATTGCTTTGTACTGAACTTCATTTAGGTTGTTCTTGCTCTTCCCGAACTTTCAAGTTGCATCCTATTCTTCTTTCTAAAGCTTTATAAACAAGGTTATACCTTGTTTTAGAGGACAGGGCACCCAGACCAATGCACGACTCCAGATGTGTTGGGTTTTCCCCCATCTTTACTCTAAATACCCCTTATCTTTTCTGGTTCAAACACCAGCAGGCTGGTTCTGGTTTGGTTTAGAGGAAGATCACCCTTTCTGCTTAAATGCCTTCTTTCCGCAAAGTTTCCTAGCGCCAAATAAACCGAACCCCCTTTCCCTGACATGCCTCAAACCACGTGCTGATACTCAGTATCTCTGCCCATACGAACGTGGGTATATTCCCCAGTACTCTGCTGTGCAGGGTCTTTGATTTTTGGTGTGTGCCACCGGCGCTCAGACTAACGAGCTACCGCTCAGCAATCCTTAAAAACGAGCACCCGGAGGAGTTACCTGCGTCTCATACACTCCCTCGATGTCCGGAGCAGAGAGGTCTGCATTGATTTCATTGATGTGCTCTTGGTACATGTCTTCAGGGACGGAGTATTCATACAGGTTGTAAACTAAGTTTGAGCGGGGCAGGATCCTGTTCACCTGCCGAGGCAAGGGACATGCTTAGCGGGGCACGTCACACCACGCAGCACCGCTGCCAGGAGCTGGGGCACTTCTGAGGGCTGCAAGGAGCTGGGGTCTGAGCCAGCCCGGCTCCCGGTGCTCCTCTCTCCTCAGGAAATCAGTGGTTTATGCTCATGCACGTTACAAATTCCCAGAACAGAGAACCTGCTTTCTGGGCAGGCTGGGATTAGCAGAAGGACCGGGGACTGGATGAGGTACATCCGTAGAGTGGGAGAGTGAGGCTCTGCAAGGCGGATGCTTGTAATATCTGCTTGCAGCAGAGGTGAAGCACCTTATCTCAATGCAAGCGGCTGCTTCCCCTTCCAGAAGGGGCATGTCCTCACCCTCCTGTAGGCTGCTCCCTCCTCCGGCTTCGGGACACGCTGGTTGACGTAGAAGACCCGGGGGATGCTCAGCCTGATGCAGTGCAGGTCGCTCCCGATCACCGCCCACAGCCTGAACAGCCCAGGCTGGCTGGTCTCAGCGATCTGCAGGACACGGGGGTACAAAGTTAGCGTTAGCAGGGAGATCCAACACATTATCAGTGCTTACGTCTAAGCTGCGGAGCACTTTGTGGATCTATATGGTCAGTTGGTGGCCACAAAGAGAGCAGGGGGCTTAAAGAGGCATCGCTGTCAGCGCTGGAGTCCCCATGTCCTGCTACTGTCCAGGGCACCATGGAGAAAACTCTCTGGCGAAGGCTGGCCACCCAACTCAAGCTGACCCTTGATGTCAGCCAAGACACTCTGACGCCCTGGACCAGCCGTCCCATCTCCAGCTCGTGCTTGCACGAGGGCTGCCTGCAGCTCTGAAGGCCTTTCTGGAAGATGAAGTCGGTGACAAGGGGCTGGGCTCAGACGGCCATGCGTAACGAGGATTTGTGAAAATGCCTGGATGGCACCACCCCACCTCCGCGTTTGTACGTTGGCTGCTTCCAGGCATCACTGGAATTCTGTGTCCATCACAGGCACGCTGTGCCCAGTGCTGGGCTCCCCAGTACAGGAAAGACAGACATACTGGAGAGAGTCCAACGAAGGGCCACAAGAATGAAGGAGGGACTGGAGCACCTTTCATGAGGAAAGGCTGGGAGAGCTGGGACTGTCCAGCCTGGAGCAGAGGAAGCTCAGGGGGATCTCATCAATGTATATAAATATCTGAAGGGAAGTGCAAAAAGGACGGAGCCTGGCTCTTCCCAGTGGTGCCCAGTGGCAGGACCAGAGGCCATGGGCACAGACTGGAACACAGGAGGTTTCCTCTGAAAATCAGGAAACACTTTTTCCCTGTGAGGGTGACCGAGCCCTGGCACAGGTTGCCCAGGGAGGTTGTGGAGTCTCCCACCTTGGATGTACTCAAAAGCCATCTGGACACTGTCCTGGGCAACTCGCTCTGGGTGGCCCTGCTTGAGCAGGGGGTTGGACCCGATGGACCCTAGAGCTGCCTCCAACCTCAACCAGTGTGTCCTTGTTTCGACTAGGACAGAGTTAATTTTCTTCCTAGTAGCTGGTATAGTGCTGTGTTTTGGATTTAGTAGGAAAATAATGTTGATAACACACTGATGTTTTTAGTTGTTGCTAAGTAGTGTTTATACTAAGTCAAGGATTTTTCAGCTTCTCATGCCCAGCCAGCGAGAAGGCTGGAGGGGCACAAGAAGCTGGGAGGGGACACAGCCAGGACAGCTGACCCAAACTGGCCAAAGGGATATTCCATACCATATGACATCATGCCCAGTATATAAACTGGGGGAGCTGGCTGGGAGGGGGGATCGCGGATCGGGAACTAACTGGGCATCGGTCAACGAGTGGTGAGCAATTGCACTGTGCACCACTTGCTTTGTATAGTTTAATTCTTTTAGTATTACTATTGTCATATTATTATTATCATTATCATTGTTTTTCATTCCTTTCTGTCCTATTAAACTGTCTTTATCTCAACTCACGAGGTTTTTTTTTTCCCGATTCTCTCCCCCATCCCAGGGGTGGGGGGGCAGTGAGCGAGCGGCTGCGTGGTGCTTAGCTGCCGGCTGGGGTTAAACCACGACACAGTGTTTTTGTGGTTCTGTGACTGCTGCACAGCGCTGCCCACAGGGCTGAACTGGAGCTGCCCCACTGGCAGATCTACATGCACGTCTCAGATTCACCACCAAGAATGACAATGTGGGCTCCTGTTTCCATACAGATGTGTGCGAGCCTGAGGCTTTGCAGCCCCATCTGGCCTCCCCAGGGTTAACACCAGAGTGGCGCTGGGGTCAGCGGTCCCTGAACTTCACCATTTGACCACAGATAGTGTAGACGGGAGGCTTACGCCACGGGCTGCCCTTCGTGGCAGGTCCCCTCCCCGGTACCTGCACGATCTGCCAGGGCAAGTCCAGGATGCTGCGTGCTGTCCTGCGCAGGTAGCTGCTCAGCCCTTTGGAGAAGGCATCGCGGACCACTCCTCCACCTGCTGTCACCCCACCGTCCTCCAGACGTCGCCTCTTCCGCCGCTCCCACCGCTGCCGAGCCTGCAGCTCCCACTTCTTCTGGTGGTAGCGCAGCCAGACCAGCCGCTCTTCCTGAGTGGGGTGACAGCGCGCATGAGTCTAGCCAGAAACCAGCACAGGCTTCCCAGCCCCCCAACACCGCGCCATACAGCCGAGCCCTCCATCCCCCAGCCCCACATCACGTTCCTGCCCCAGCTGTGAAGCCACCACCGCCCCCCTTTTCTCCATCAGTCGTTATATTTCTCCATCTCCTGGTTATATTTCTCCTTGTAACCCTGAGCCATGGGTGTGCAGAGGGTTTCAGGAGACCCACAGCTCGCTCCTGGCAGCACCCAAGCTGCTTGGGTGGACGAGCACAGCCCCAGGGCATCGCCTGCCTAGTCTGCTTCACCTACCTTGGTGGTGCCCAGGGGCGGAGGTGGACCCAGGATCTCTCGCCAGGACTGGGATAGCTCCAGGTACTGGGACATCTGTTGGCTTTCCTCTGCTGCAGGGACTCGCTTCCGCTTATTTGCGATGGGAACCGGTGGCTGAAGGGTCTTGGCAGCCCCAAAGTCCTCTATGTCACCAATCTGTGAGCTGGGTGTCCCCTCCAGGGGCTGGTTGGCGAGGACCTGAGGGAGCAAGGACAGCAGGGGGACGTGAGTTGCAGAAGAGCCCCACCAGCACAGCCAGCACATTTCCCTCACCCTCTTTACCTGTCTCTTGCCTTCCAAAGTGAAGAGCTCATTGATTTTTTTCTGTTTGTACACGTCGTTCTTCTCCAGGAGTTTCTTGTGGAGCCAGTCTGGGTGCCGGACCCGCGGCACTGGGTTCTTTACCTGGAGAGCACCTCCAGATCAAACCGAGTCCCCCGACCAAAGCCCTCCTCCTGCAACCCCACCGCCCCGTACCTGCTGCAGGGCTGCGGGAATGGTGATGATTTTCTGGATGGTGCTGCCCAGTCTCTCGATGTAGTAGTCCCAGTCCAGGATCTGTGAAGAGGGCAGAGCAGCAGGCAGCAAAGAAAGCTGAGCAGAAGGCCACCAGACGCAGGATCAAGCATCTCCCCGGGACCCCCGCTCCCAGCACCCCGCTTTGCGAGCGCAAGTAGCCGCTGCCCAAGTCGCGCCTCTGAAGGGACGAGCCCTTGTCCCAGAGCTGGGGCCATCCGCAGGGATGCCCCACTCACCGCGCGGATGTTGAAGTCCTGCAGCGAGGGGCTCTTCAGCCATTTTCGGAGGTAGTGTTTGCGCACACTGGGCTCGGCTTGGAAGATGGCGAGGGGGATGGCCCTGGGGAAGGCAGGGAAGCACTTATGCCCCACTTGGAGCAAGGTCCCAGCAGCACACGAACCCCTCTCCCAGCCTGCGGAGACCCTCCAGGCTTCTCCTTCCACCCCTGCGAGGCCACTGCGCAGCAGTTGTACGGCGTTACCCATGGCTAGTCTTGCTCACGGTGTGAGCCAACAGACAGGTGATCGCTTGGCCACACCACACCAGCTCTCTCACCTCCTGCTACCCTGCCCTTCCCCTCTTGGTTGCCCCCACAATGCCAAAAGTCCTGGCCCCTCAAGATGGGGTTACCTCTCGGTGACCGGAGACCCTTCTGGTTTCTTAGAAATGATGAACCGGCAGCTCAGCCCTGCATCCTTCACCATCTGGTCCCCCAGGAACTCCGCCAGGCGCTTGGCAGTGCTGATGGAGGTGGACTTCTGCTCCCCGTAGTCCTCCAGCTTGCGCGACATGGACCGGTTCTCTGAGATCAGCTCAAACAGCTCCGAATCAGGCATGTTGGCAGCCTGAAAGGGAGGAAAAAAACCCAAAGCTAGCAAGAACCTAATGATCAAACCTTCCTGCTGTCAGATACGGGGAGTGCCTACACCCAGTTGGTGTGGCTCGTTACAGGAAGCCTGGGAATTGCTCCCTGTTGCAGCTGCCAACGTGACCTATTGAAAAGCGAGGCGTGGTTTGAGGCTTGCATCAGTTTATGCTGTGGCTGAGCTGTGGCAGCACTGCTTTGTGTTGTGCACACAAAGTAGTCGGGCTCACCAAGAACTTGTTGTACAAGGTCATTGCAAAATGGAAGGACCCAACCAGGCTCTCGGTCCCTCTCACCCCCAGTTTCTTGCGTTTTCTCTGCTCTCCCCAGTTATTTTGTAGCTGGTGTCTCTGTGCTCCTCATAAAACACTCCGCAGGCAAGTGGCTCTGTCACTCTCTGCCTCAGTGAATGCCCTTAGCCAACGTCTAAGGGGGGATGAGGGCCACCAGACCAGCTCCATGAAGGAGATGATTGGAGAAGGACACCACTCACCCACAGTTACAGGCCAGTTAAGGACACCACTTACCCACAGGCTCTGAACGAAGAGCCCTTGCACTAAAAGATGCTAACCAGCAGCCCTAGAGAACCAAAGCAGCAGCAATATGATGGAAGTGACCATCAGAGGCACAGCGGACCACCTACTCTGTGCAAGCAAAGTCCACCCTCCCCACAGCGCCCGACCAGCTCCATCACTTCTTCTCCGGCTCCACCTCGGGAGCACAGACGTGCTGAGCTGCGCCTACCTTGCTGTAGAGCACATCCAGCCAGTAATCGGCCACCTTGGCCACAGAAGCGTAGACCTCCTCCAGGGTGCTGCCTTTCAGAAAGGCTTCAAATACAGAAGACTGGAATATCTTCACCAGCTGCAGCTCTCCCCGGCGCTTCACCTCAAATCCCTTCAGCTCGGCCAGGGACCCGTCCTCGTTGAATACCGCGTACCTAGGAGACACAGCGTGGGCAAAACCTGGCCTGCACCAAGGCACACCTCCTCCAGGATCCCGCTGGTGTCCCTCCTGCCAGGGCGCTTCTCTCTGTGCCACCATGCCGCCATCCGGCATGTTCAACAGAGCCGCGGTGCTTGGCACTAGGATGATCTCGGAATATCTACAGCTGCTCTAAGAACCTTTTCAACTTGGTCTGCAAAAGCACGTCAGCTTGTGCCCCAACTCATCCATACTGACTGGGAGAATGATCTTAATTGCACGCAAGTAAAGGGCGGGAGGCGAGAGCCCAGGTGGGGAAATGGAGGCAGATATTAGGAAGAGGTTTAGAGAGAAGGAGGAAACTTTGTCAGCTCAGATGCTGGCAAAGGGGTTCAGAGGAAACTGGATGTAGCCATGACACGACTGTAGGAACACTCCTCCCTCTCTCCTTTTCTCTTGCATTTTTTTTTGCATTTCTCTCCTTTTCTCTTGCATTTTTTTTGCATTTCACAGCCCTGTCAATTATTTTTATGTCTCAAGAAAAACCTTATGGGAACATCAGCTAAGAGAAGAGAGGGGATACTCAAACCTACATCACTGGGCCAGTCCTTCTCCCACCTGACCACATCCCTGTGAGCACAGCCTTCTCTTCCTCCACCGACGATGGTGCCTGCCAGCCACCTCCAGGCTGTTTTGGTTGGAGAGTGACCAAGAATTAAATGTACTCGCTAACATCCCCAAACTACAAGAAACCAAGAGGCCCTGAGATAAGAGTCCTGCGAGCAGAGCCCGCTCAGTGCTCAGCATCACCTCAGCTCCTGTGGCAGGGACTCGCTGCTTGCAGAAAGGCACTGGCAGGAGACAGCAGACGCTGGAGCTCATCCAATGTGGCATTAAGCACGAAGAAGCACAGAGCTATAAGGGCAGAGGGTGCTGGAGGGCAGCAACAGCATTTCTTGGAGCCAGACCCAGGTCTGTGGGCACCCCTGTAGCTAGTGGCTGCTACTGCTCTAGCTCGTGTTCCTATTTAGGAGGCTGCAGAGAAATCAGTGAAGTTTGAGTAAAACTATCCTATAACGTGATAGTAATGGCAGGACCTGTTCCTTCTTCCAGATGGAGAGGGAACGGGAAACATCTAGGAGAAGCGTTACTGGAGGTCTGTGAACTCCTGAGACATGGGAAGGCAGGAACTGGTGAGCTTAAACAGATTAGGTTGAATATAAGCAGTATCAGAAGTCCTCAGAAGGAAAGTCAAAGTTCTCCTGCACACCTCAGAGCCAAACAGGGAGATCGTGTCTGGTCGCCAAGTTGGAGAAATGTTGTTTTGCTGTTATCTTCTAAAATTTATTGCCGTAGCATGGCACTGGAGGCAAGTGCATAGCTGGATTCAAAGATGAACTGGTGTAAGGAACTTGCCATTTAAAGCCAGCGAATCAAGCGTGCTGCCAGCTCCAGGGGCAAGGACCAACGTGCCCCACATGCACGAAGGGAAAGAGACCCTCAATCTGTTACCCAGGGGAAGCGATAACATTTCAAGCTTTGAAATCTCACCTTTTCTTCAGCTTCTTGCCCTCCTCCTTGGAAGCTGGGAGGATCATGGCCAGGTACGGTCCGTCCACTTCAAAAAAGATGCTGTTCTCCGAGCGTGTGATGTAGGTGAGAGAGGCTGGGTCCTGCAGTTCCTGGTACTGATCATTCGTGAAGCCTTCCTACAGGCACAGCCCCAGGAGAACAGCTTCTCTCAACAGCTGGGCTGGTTACACCAGGAGATGCCCCTCGAGCACACCCTGCCCAAAGGGATCACTGAGCACCCCTCTGAAAGCTACACCACAATTTAGCACTCAAAAAATCAAAACATCTGACCTGCCTGTTGAGAAGAAAAAATGCTTTGGACCTTAAAATTATATTCTTTTGTCTTACAGAAGCTGGAGCAAGCAGAGGATGGGTTTGGACCTTGCTCTAGTCTGGACTCCCAGCCTGCACAGGTGAGCACGCACCAACCCTGGCTTCTTACACACCACCCTCTCTGCTGCAGGGCTATCGGAGCCTCTCCCTCTGCTCAGGTGCTTTCCGGGGCAGAGAGCAGCTGTGCAGCAAGCAGGGCCATCAGCCCCAACGTCCCGCTCGCGACACGGGGAGCGGAGATGGAAGAGAGGCCCTCCTCCCTTATCAGTCCGCCACCTCCTTTTTCCCAGGCTGCAGAGCTGGCCTAGATGGGTGCAAGGCTCACCTTCACCAGGATGTTCAGCATGGCACCTGGGTAGGAGATTGTCACCTTCGGCTTCTTGGCATTGGTTGACTTGATGACAAAGTTCTCTGGGAAGCTGTTGGGGAGGACACACCAAATCCCATCGGTATCCAGTTCCAGAGGTCTCCTAAGGAAGGAAGGAAGGTCACTGTCAGGAGGAGAGTGGATGATAGGTGAGGATCAGCTCTGTGTCCCCCATAAAGGCAGAGGCAGCCTGTTGCATCCACTCTCTGGTCCCTTCTGCAATACAAACCCTCATAATGCAATAGAATAACCACAGCAGTGTCAGAAATCTGAATCTTCCACATCAACTGCTGAAAGCTCAGGTGTTTAACGTGCTCCCACATCTGTCCCAGATGCAGACGGACCTTTCTTCCCCAGCTCAGCACATACTCACCCAATCTGCTCGATCAGTTCCCTGGCCTGGGTGATGATATTCGCTCCCGTGAAGCAGACGATGCCAGCCATTTCCATGGAGTACCAGCGAGCTCTGTGAGCAGAGAAGTCAAAATGAAGAGCATGAAGTTCTCCCTCCCAAACCTAGCTATGGAGAGGGCAGGAGGACCTCCAGAGGAAGAAGGGCGAGAAACACATCAACACTGGCCCTCAGCAGATTGTTCTCCTTGCCCTAGTTATGATACTGGAAACCTACTAACAGACAAGATTCCCATCACTTATGCCCAACACTTAATGTCTGGCAGGAGTCTCCAGGATGAGAAGTCATTGGTAGAAGCAAGAGGAGAGCGTTACAGGCAGCACCCACCTTCATTCTGGTGCTTCAGAAGCAGGTGAAGCGAGCGACAGGCTCCCTAGGACAACCCCGGTTTCCAAGGGTCCTCTCTGGAGGACCCCAGCATCACCCGGGGGGAGACTCACCCTTTCCGCATGACATAGCCATAGAAAGAGTTGAGGATGCACTTGTGGGCCAGCTGCAGGGAGTCATACAGGATTTCCATGTTCTTGCAGCGCTTCACTTCAGAGGCGTCTCCTGTCTCCACCGCTGCAGACAGCTTCTTCTTCCACACCTGCAAGCCACAGGCAGGGTCAGGACGATCCCACACATCACTACTGGTGGTATCCAACTGGTTCCCCCTCAGTCCCAGTATAGCATTACAACTCTATAACAGTATCTTTGCCAAAGATCAGTAGCATGAGCTGAACATTCCTTTTTCTTTTGCAGCAGAGGAGGAGTTGGCCAGAGGCACTGTCCTGGTTTCAGCTGGGACAGAGTTAACTTTCTTTTTAGTAGCTGGTACAGTGCTGTGTTTTGGATTTAGTGTGAGAATGATGTTGATAACACTCTGAGGTTTTAGTTGTTGCTAAGTAGCGCTTATCTTAAGCCAAGGACTTTTCAGTTTCCCATGCTCTGCCAGCAAGCAGGTGTGCAAGGAGCTGGGAGGGAGCATGGCCGGGGCAGCTGACCCCAACTAGCCAAAGGGCTATTCCATACCATGGAACGTCATGCCCAGTATATCAACTGGGGGGACTTGGCCGGGAGGAGTGGATCGCGGCTCGGGAACTAACTGGGCATCGGTCAGCGGGTGGTGAGCAATTGCATTGTGCATCACTGGTTTTTTCCTTCCCCCCCCCCCCCTTTTTTTGTTGTATTCCTTTTCATTACTATTATTATTATATTTCATTATTACTATTGTTAGTATTATATTTTACTTTAGTTATTAAACTGTTCTTATCTCAACCCACAAGTTTTACTTTCTTTTTCTTTCCTTTCCTCCTCCTCACCCCCACTGGGAGGGGGAGGGGGAAGCGGCTGCGTGGTGCTGAGTTGCTGACTGGGGTTAAACCACAACAGGCACTTTGCCACATGGTAGGAAGGACCTGCAGCATCAGCCGTAACTCTGATGGGGACGATCAGGATTCAACCAGCGGCACTGCCCGCCTGCATCGGCTGTGCTGCGCCACACGTGCGCAGGCAAGAACCGAATACACTGCCTGCAGCAATCGATGATGTCTGGCTAAACAGCAGAACCGCCTGTGTAGAAAAAGCCTCTCAGCCAGCTCCGTGATTCACGGCAGAAGAGGCAGCTGGGAGCGACCGCAAAGCAAACAGCTCGATCATTAACTCCGCCAGAGGTAGAATCCCAGGGCCTCGTCATTGCCTTCAACACACTCCAAGAATAACGTGCCCTGGTCTCCTCTAGCACGAACCTCAACCGGCAGAGAACTAGAACGTCCTCCTGGAATCAACCATTCCTTCACCCGAGGTCTAGACCTTGCTTCTCAGCTTGTCTCTTTTCTCCACGTAGGAAGAATGCCCAAGACTGAACCCAGCCAGATCAGATATATCAGAACAGAGACTAGCTGAGGATTTGCTAAACCCAGTGAAAACTGGAGATGCAGCTTTGTTCCCGACAGCACCACAGAGGCAGTAAATGCCGTGGCAGCAGCCGCTGAAGATTCGGCAGCGAGCAGCCACAGCTGTCAGGAGCTCCACCACGTCCTTCTCGAATACAAAGGCTGAATAGAGCAATCCTTTAGGACTCGGGTTTTCAGTGAGAGACGAGAGGTCCCCAGCCTTGGCAAGACAAGTTAAACGAGAAGGTGAGCTCGGTACCTTGTGCAGCCCCTTGAACTCGTAGCGGCGGTCCCTGAAAGCTCGCACTGTGTCCACATAGAAAGAGTTCTCTCGCTGGCAGATGGTGGTGACTCGTTCCTCCACCTTGGTGACGTGGATCTTCTTGTACGCCTTGCGGCAGTAATCTAGACAAGGGAAGAAGCAGAGGGAGCTTCTTAGGGATGGGTGTCCCACTATGGACAGAGGGATGGGCACAGTATAGACAGGGAGACATCTAAGCATCAGGCATGGGTGAAGTGGGGAGACAGTCCTACTGCAAAGGGAGGGGAAGGAAGATACCAGCACGGAGAGAAGCAGCACCTTGTTACGGAGATGCAGGGACAGGTGGGGGAAATAAACTCATCGTGATGCACGTATGGCCCATCCACAAACCCAGGCTCTGCCCCCAGCCAGCTGGATGGTTCTGCTGAACAGCATCACTCCAGGTGATGGGATAACGTTATGTTTCCCTCTCATTAAGAGGCTTTAATAAGCAGCCTTCCAAAAAATGGAGCCATTCATGTTTCAGCTCAAATCCACGGCTCTCAACAGACAAAAGGAGAAACACTGACACAGGCACCGGTGCCTGGCTTCTCTTTGGGAAGCATACAGGAGCCTGCTGGGATCCTGGAGAAAGTCTGCCAAAGCACGGCCTGAGACCAGACCCAGTCTGAACTAACCCCACAGCCGTAAGGGAGGCAATGAATGGTGAGCACCGCTCACAGTCTAGGTTGCAAAACCCTGCTCCAGATCGTGACGTTGATTTTTTTTTTTTTTTTTACCTGCCAGCCGCTTCTTCTCATACTTGGCCTGTTCTTCCCGGGAGAGCTCGTGGAAGGCGCGGGGTGCTCCCTCGGGGGACAGAGGAGGGAACTTCTCCGACTCCAGCTGCTGCTGGATGCGGTGATACTCACTGCGGCTGGCAGGCACTGCGGAGGAGGGCAGCTATCAGTTTCCCAGGGGAGAAGCGGGAATTTGTCTCCATCTCTGTAGGTTGGACTGCACGGTCCTTACTGTACTTACTGAACTCTCCTCTCCACTGCCAAGTCATCCGGCGCTGACAGTTGGCACCCGGCTTGTTGAAGTCACAGGCAGCACACGTGGCCTCATCCACCATGGCTGAGGGCTGGACACAAGTAAGAGACACACAGGCGTTAGAGGGGACAGCTCTCCAGACGACGGCTCGTGCCAGAACAGGCGCTGGGTGGCAGAAGAGCATAGGTGTGAACATCAGAGATGGTACTCGGGGAGTTCTCCTTCCAGGGCCTTTCGGGAACACAAAGCCCACAAAAACAATGGCTGTTTTTTTGGGAAGAGTCCTAGCTAAAGTTGTAGGTCAGCCTCTGCAGATCTGGCATCCATGGCAGCTTGACTGAATTTCACACCCAGCCTTATCTGATGCCCCTGCCCTGAGGGGAAAGTTCAGCCCTTGCTGTTAAGGGGGTCCAATCAGAGGGACCACCAAGGTCATCTGAAAGACAAGTTAGGAGAGATGAGGTTGATGTTACCCACCTGCAACCTGTTGGTCAGAATGATGTTGGGGTACATGGCCCCCACGTCTAGATGGTAGATAAGGGGACACTCAATTCTGTTCGGAACGTCCTTCAGGGAATTCAGTTTGACCTTGATTTCATCACAAACCTGTGGCGAAACAAAAAGAAGTGAAATTCAGACAGGAAGGAGTTAATGAGTCAAATACCTGTTGAATTTGGTCCTTTACTCCTGCACAGGGACATCTGCCACTGACTCTGGGGAAGGATTTAAAGGACCAAAGAAGGAGCATCAGGGACTCCTTGACCACTGGTATTTTAGGTTTTGTTTTGGACCTCCAAGGTAGGCTTTATCTGTAGGGGTATGTGGAACGTGAGAGCAGCTGCTTCCTAAAGGTTAATCGATCAGGGACCTTTTCAGTGCAAATGGGTTAATGGAGACAACACCAAAGACCACAAGTCCCCAGTCACGAACTGATGATGCCCTCCAAGAAACTCCAGACTCAGCTTTGGAGAGGGGCAACCTGCACTTTGTAGCTATAAGAAGCAGGGAACAAGAGGAACATGAGTATTTGGGATATCTGAGGGGTCTGTCTTCTCACTAAATCCCTTCCCCGCTCTCTCAGAGCTTTGCTCCTGGTTGAACCTGCAAATGGGAAATCAGGAACCGTGTCCCTCAGCTGGGGCAGAGATCCCGGATCCTCGGGCTGGGCTCCAGCAGCTGGGCAGGGGTGTCCTGGCTGGGGCTGCTGGAGGTGGCAGCTGCTTAGAACATCCCTTAACACCATCTACTCTGCAGGTGCCCATAGATGGGCTTCTCGGTCTCTCTCCATAGAGCATAAAATAAACCTAAACAGGCATTTTAAAGTGCAACCCCAGCCTGGCCGCTCAGCCCTCCCTGCCAAGTCCAGTCGTGCCGTGGGCGACGTACCTCCTGGAAGTTGGTGACTTGATCCAACGGCAAACCCTCCTCCTCCTCGATGGCGTGCCGCAGCGTCTTCTCCACGTGCTGCACCAGGAAGTCGAAGGCCGCAGGATTCTGCAGGGGCGTGGGGACGGCACTGAGACCACGGGCAGCTGTCCCTGGCTGCAGGCCGGCAGCTCCTGCCCTGCTGCCTGCGTCCCTGCCTGACTTGGGGAGCTCTAAGCACGGCCCTGCAGCATAGGGCAGTGCACTGAGGCACGGGCAGGGTGTAGACCACTGACACCAGGTCAAAAAAGAAAAAGCAACGAAGGGAAGAGACAAGGGTGGCTAACGAGCAGCCGGGATTGCGTTTGCATTTGGTAGTGCAGCACCTCTCATGGTCGCGTGCTGGCTGGTGCAAGGGTCCAAAGATTCAGACTTAGTCCAGATCCTTTTAAACACCCAGTGCGTGCTCCCCCAAGACCATTCACTAGATGATATCCACCAAAATGTCCCGCACTAAGTGCAATGCATTGCACGGCAGAGAGTGAAGCTGCCTCTGAAAACTGAAGAGTCTGTGAGCACAAAGCAGGCATGAAGCAGGGCAAGGGGGAGGTGATGGAGATAGCAGCATGAACCAGAAACAGGTGAAAGACACCCAGGAAGGGTTCAGAAGAAGCTTAGTTTGGGTGGGAGAAGGACAGAGGGAGGACAGGACCCCAGGGGGACAGAGGCATATCTTCCAAGAACCACCGGCTCAAAACCAAACCCAAAACCCCTCTCCACCACTCTCCCTTGCTGTCAACTAGGTCTGGCTTGCTTCCAGTATGTGATACACATGACACTTGCTCTCCCAGTGAAGCACAGATGGACACTTGCAGGCCTCCTCCCATCCCTTCCCAGCCCAGCTCCATGCAGCTTCAGGTGCTCAAGGTCCCCTGAAGCATGGCAGGCACTGCCCAAGCCCAGCAGGGACACACAGGAGATGTTAACACCAGCGAGGGTTATTCCTCACCACCACGCTCCACGAGGACAGGGGTTGGCTGCGTGGCCCCTTACCATTTTGAAGCGGCAGGGGATGTCACTGCGGAAGACCCCAGATTCCAGCGCTTCCACGTGGCCCCCCACGTATGTCTCCGAGTCCAGCACGTGGCCATCTTCTGTAAGTTTGTTGAATTCCTGCTCCTGCTTGTTGGGGAAGATGATGTTGGCATGATAGGCCTGAACCATCAGCAGTGCCTCGCACAGTGTCCCAGATCCTTTTCTTAACACCTGCAGGAGAGACATCAAAGCCGGTTTTAAACTCAAAAAGAGAAGATTTGGATTAGATATAAGGAAGAAATTCTTTACTATGAGGGTGGTGAGACACTGAAACAGGTTGCCCCGAGAAGTTGTGGATGCCCCATCCCTGGAAGTGTTCAAGGCCAGGTTGGATGCAGCTTTGAGCAACCTGATCTGGTGAAAGATGTCCCTGCCCACGGCACGGGGGGGACTAGATGATCTTTGAAGGTCCCTTCCAACCCAAACCATCCTCTGATTCAGCAAGAACTGCTGTACCAGCGCTGGTGGGACTGGACTGGCCTTACAGCCACATCAGTGAGCCGGACGGCTTCAGCTAGTGACACACGTGTGACCACGCAGTGGGCAGTGCTGCAGCCCACGGCAAGGATGACGGGAGCAAGTGAGAAACCAACACTGACTCCTTCGTGTCAGCTGGGAGGAGAGCAGGCTGCAGACAGTGCAAAGACCTGCAGACCTCTGCTGCCATCGTCTCCTAACACTACTCCACTGTCAAGCGCCTTTGTAAGCTAAACCAGGTGGGGACAGAGGGACATTTCCTACATGCTTAGCACCGACAGCTTCCTAACCATCCTCCCTACAGCTGACAACAGCCATCAGGAGACCCAGCTTTGCATGACCACGACTGCAAGTAAACTTGGCTGAGCATGGAGCATCAGCCATACTTTCTTGCTCCAGCCCTGTACTGGCAATCCTCAGGTCTCTTGTTCTTAGGCACCTCTCTCAAAACACCCCAGGGCTGTGGAGAGAAAGGAGTAGCCTCCAAATCCACCCTCCCTCCCACCCTCCCTGACACAGACTGGAAAGTGCCCGGGCAGTGGGAATCAGGTCTGTGGCCAGAGCGTCCCTGCAGCGTGGGAGA
Organism: Gymnogyps californianus; assembly: GCF_018139145.2. Classification (NCBI taxonomy): domain Eukaryota; kingdom Metazoa; phylum Chordata; class Aves; order Accipitriformes; family Cathartidae; genus Gymnogyps; species Gymnogyps californianus. The sequence goes on from NC_059486.1 coordinate 270,331, forward strand.
CGTGGCTCTTCGCCCGGCAAAGAAATCATCATTTCAGGAGTGCACCCACCTCATCAGGCTCCATGGGAATGATGGTGCACAAGGCAAAAATGAAAGGATGCACATACTTCATATACATGTAATAGGTAGCAACTGCGTCGGACACTGAATAGGTGGCCAGGGTCTGTTGGGGAAGGGTGAGAGGCAAATTAATCCCAATCACATGTGATAGAGCAGCTCAATGACAATAATCTTTCATTGCTTCCTGCTGGACACGCTCGTATCAGCAGGAAGAAGGGAAAGGTGTATTTCTCCATGTCCTAGGTTGTAAAGAATAATCTGTTTGCTTCCAAGGACATCCTGCTCTAGCTCTAATTACACAGCGATACATCAGCTTTGAATGAGAAGAAGTGGGGAGGATGAGCTCATGGCACAGGCTCATGGCCGCCCTGTTTGGGAATCAGGAGGCTGCTCCAGGGCTGCAGCAGAAATCCCCTGCCCGTGGCACCTGGAGCACTACATCTATTTCTTGTCCCTCCAGCAAGTCACGGCTCTTTGTGGAGTTTCTGATTTAGGTGGTGCCTGCCACCGCACACTGATGTAAATTAATACAGAAAATACACAGTGCAATGCCAGTGCTAGAACCACTTCAAAGAAATTCTGTTCTTTCTCCTCACAAGCTCAAGGGCTTCTAAGGCATCGGCAATTTGGGGAGACAGATTGAGTTCTTTTCTCAAAACTCACTGCATTAAGCAAAAACATTTTGTAACACTTTAACGCAAAGATTCAATCATATTGCAGCTGCTCTAGGCTTGTTTTCCAGTTGCTTAGAGGAGATACAGCACAGGGAGGGAATACCTGTGGCTCCTCCGTAGCCATCCGGCACATCTCTTCAGGGTCCAGCTCCACTGGATCGTAACCCAGTTTTGCTTTAGCTGCTGCTTTCAGGTTGTGACTTCCCACTGGGAGGTAACTGTCTCTCTTCACCCACCTGGACAGAATCATGAAAATACCAGTTTGTGCAGAGAAACCAGCCCTGCCCTTCAAAAAGGGGCTCAGGCTTGCAAACGGGACCTCGACTGCAAAGGGGACCTCTCACTGAGGACAGCCAAGAGCCGAGCATCCAAGTGCAGTGGAGTAAGAGGCTGCCCAGCTTTAGATATCCTGCATCTCTACCAATGCACTTAAATCCCAACCAGGACAAACCCCACTATCCATACCCCCACCACTGCTCAGAATTACCACCTTCCAACTCCCTCAGTGGCTTTAAGATAAACATTTAACCACTGGAAGAGACACCACCAGGACTGCAAGGACAACCAGCCACTCTCCAAAGTCCAGACACTGTGGAGGAAACCCACATAAAAACCCCAACTTCTCTCTCTCTCCCATGCGTGCACAATGTGTCCTTTCCTTTTCTGGCTGTGCCAGGAGGCTGTCGCGTTAGGATACGGTCCCTTCCCCACTCCAGTGGCCTGATCTTATCCCACCCTTTCTCCGCTCCCCCAAATCAGACCTCAAACACGTGAGGACAGCCACCAGCAGGCTGCAGGGAGAGAGACAGCCCTGATAGCCCTTCATGGGGAAGGCTTGGCAGCTTCTGCGGTATGCAGAGTGCCAAGGGGAAGCAGCACAGTCAAAGAAATGGACTATCATGCCAGCCTAGGGAGGTGTGACACACGAAAGCTTCCAACAGAGAGGAGGAGGACAGTATTCAAATACAACTGTAGGTATTTTATATAAATTCAAGAGATAAAGACGCAGTTATATGGTAGAGGGGCAGCATTTGGTACCTTAGACAGTCCATGTGGATGCACTGGGATGCTTTGTACTCTCCCTGGCTGTCCTTCTGAAACCCAATTTCCTGATACATATTAATTCCATGAGCTGCTGCTCTTGCTTCCACAAAGGGCCTGGGGAAAGAGGCAAGGTGAAGAGAAGGAACAGAATAGCCATTTCCCTTCGTCTCCAACAATCGTTTCACAACTGCTTTGTTACAAACTACCTAAAGAATCTTCCTTGCAGATATCTGTGATATCTGGCCACGGGGAAAACTTCCTGCAGGACAGAACTGCAGCACGACTGAAGAGGCAAAGCTGCAGGCTTACATCCTGCACCAGGAGGTGGAGGCACATGGTCCCTCTCCCCTTGCTTCCGAAGGCTTGCCTGCGCCCCACTCCCTGGTATCCTCCAGCTCTCTTTTGACCCTCTCCCTGCTCTCCCAAGACTGGGCTCATCCATACACCGAGACTGCCACACTGACAAGGGTTTAAAGCAGCTCAGCCAAGCGGGTGGGACTCTACAGAAGCTCATACTTCCAAGCCAACAACCACAGGATTTGGTGAGGTGCTCAAACTGGCCAGACAGTTGGCATGGATCACACACTATCACCACTGTGTGAGCTACGGAAGGACGCGAGGCTGGTACCTGACCCTGCCCCACAGCTCAGGTGACACCTTTCCAGCTTAGTTTTCATTCCTGATCTTACCAGTCAAAGAAGTCTCCATTGTATGTGACAATGATGGTGGGTTTGGTCTCCTGGACATGTTCAAACCACCTCTGGATTAAATGAGCCTAGGATGAAACGGAAGAGTAGAAAAGATATATATAAATATTTATAAAAGATATATATAAATATATATAGTGAGTAACTTCATCTCCTCCACGGCGAGGTGGTGGATACCATACAGTTTACTCCACCCTTCCCCTCTCCTCCCCACTTCGCCCAAACCTGACCCCTCTTACCCTTATTACCAAGAAATGAAAGCATTTCCAGCCCTGCCGGACCCACCACATTCCCCAGCGAGGCAGCCTACCAAGCGATTCACTCTTTGGCCAACAAGAGCCCCATGAAGGTAAAAAGTCTGCTGGCAGAACTGACTTACTTCATCTGGTTCATTAAAGACACAAAATGGACCTTCATACTCCGGCTTGGGTGTAAACTCAAAGTCTTCAATGTCCTCAGAGACTATCTCCCTGTTTGTGATCAGGTAGCCCTAGGGAGGTGACAAGGAGGCAGTTAGGAGGACTTGGCTTGCATGCAACTTGAAAATGCTGCCCAAACAATGGGATGTTTTCTTCTTGAAAGCTAGAGCTTCTGTCAAGGTCGAACAACTCTTTGGGAGTCATCTGCTGAACCATCGCTGGCCATCGGCTAAGGAGGCCACGGGGAGACAACGTGGGACAGCAGAGTTGTCCCTGTGCTCTCCACGTTACTACTGCTCCTTCAGAGGAGCACCAGCAACCTGAGCTGGGTACCACGAAACTAAATCTCTCATGCATCATTCAGACTTTAATTTCATTTCCATAGCCACACACCAAGCAGCCAGCAGCAAGGCAAGCCTGAAGCAAGCTGGATTGGAGGCGAAACGCTGGCCTGCTCCCTGGCGTCGCTGCTGGAGCATGGAGGAAACCACTCTGCTGTCCCTTACCTGCCCATCAATCATGTAGGAGATCATCATGATCTGGTCTGTCTCCGCATCGGGAAACTTCAAAGGGAGTTTGGTAGTTTCAATGTCAAAGGCGAGAACGACAGGATCCTGAGCGGGACCAAATCCATTAGAAAATATTCTAAAGCTGACTTGAAGTTAAAAAGCGATTCCCATTAAGCCCAGTGCTAGCCCAGCAAGTGAACCAGACCCTCCCCAGCAATCATTTTACCGCTTTATCAACCCAAAAATCACTACCCAAGCCCAGAAACAAAGCTTTCCCCCTGCACACCACGGTGTGACACTGGCAGCGGATCGGAAACCAGCCCCTCGGGGCGGACACAGCAGCCGTGCACCTGGACAGACTGACGCCTGCCTGACCAACACTCACTGGTCGCTCCACAAGGTCGTCTCGGCGGGTGATTTCGGGGGGGTAGGTGCTGCCCCGGTATCGCACGTTGTACCAGTGAGCCTGTCGAGAGAGGAGGGCGGGCAGTGCTTTACTGCGGGGCCAGCTCCCTTGCATCACGTCTGTTCGGCTGCTGGGGACAGCTGCGCAAATTAAATGCAGCCCAGAAGAAAGGCTCAAACTGTGGTTGTGCATCAAACATTGAACTTTTCTGCGTGTCATTAACTAAGGAGAAGGCCCAGCAGTACGGGACTAAGCTTTACACATGAACTCATCACCACTGACACCTTTGCAAAGGTCCTGGAGAGAAAACGTTTCTGCCCTGCCTGCGCTTCAGGAGTACGGCAGCAGGAAAGCGAAGCTCTTCCAGCTTCCCTATTCCTTACTTACCACGTGGATCTTCAGGTCAATGGAGAGGCGAACATGGTAGGGTACGTCGTACTCCCGCATATCCACAATGTTGTCCATCTGGTTGGCAACCTTTCTGGAGGCCCCTTCCTCATCCGTGCTCAGGCTGCCTCCGCTCAGAGCGCTGCAAGGAGCAGAGCGAAGCAGCCGCCTTACCTGAGTGCACATCTCCGCAGGCTCGGCTGCGAGGGACAGCCATGCGGCACCGGTGACACCCGGCAGCAGGAGTCAGGGACAGGAGAGGAGAGAACGGGAAACGCTTCCCCGCCATGCAACCACCCTCTGCTTGCAGAGGCGTCCCCGGGCCGGACAGCACGTGCAGTCCCATCGCTCCTGTCTAAATTCACCTTTTCTCACATTTGTAAGCTGTGTCTGCTCAGAGGCACAGGCAGACAAAACCCACACGTGCCTGTATAATGAACGGTTCTTACGGCATTGGATTTATAAGTATGGTAACGAGTCTAAGCATAACAAGGCAACCTGGGAACCACTTCGAACAGGGACAGTACCCCTTCCAGGTGAGCAGGGAGCACTCATCTCGCTTGACTCTTCTTCCTCAAGTTTCAACTGAAATCAGACTTCAGGGCCAGGAAACCAAAGAGAGGGGCGAATTTTTCACGTGTATATTCTGGTTGACTTTAAAAACAAAGTTTCTTATTTTTTTTCTGTCTGCAGCTGTGTTTCCAATCTTGTTTACAAGTGCCTGGCTTTTTATTCAGATAGAAAACGTTTGTTGGGTTCTTTTCCCCCTTTAGTCACAGCTAGAAGTAAGGTTGCCCAGGATTCTTTCTCGGGGGACAGGGAATCTATTTGACTGGCAGACAGAGGTACCACCACAGCACATCACGTCCCAGAGGCTCTGAGGCCTCTTGATGTGCAGCACTGAGCTGGAAGAACCACCTTGGAAATGGGTGGCAGAGAGGCATAGCTGGGGTCAGACCCCAGGCAGGACACCACCTCTCTGAGGACAGCTAAGAAATAATCAAGGGAGCCTAATTATTAACACAAGGGACCAACCGGCCACCCTAAGGAGAGCTCCCACCTCGACAACATGGCCGTGTAGACATCGCTCGCCTGGTCTCGCTCTCTGTTTTTCCTCACGGCAGGAGAGATCTCCTTCCTCACCTTCACCAAGTCATCCACCGTGTTGAAGGACAGCTTGATGTAGTTCCTCTTCAGGCCCACCAAGTGGTTTGGCTGCAAAGCAGCAAGACAATGCTAACTCAGGGGGGATGAGTACTGAGGGATGGCCACCATAAGAGAGGGTGGGGAAGGCAGACCAGACTGATGCAGGTGGAAGAATTGGCCAAAAAAGAGATGCCAATGGGTGGGAGAGTCAAGCACCGAGAAGAGGCTCAGGTGGTCACGTCAGGGAAGAGCGCAAGAGCCGCACAGCAAGGGCCCAGCCAGCCCTGCTGCCCGCGCAGGCAGGACCACAAGCGCGATTCACCCGGGGAAGAGGAGGAAGAGCAGGTCAAGCATGAGCAGCATCCCCCTCCCACAGTACCCTCTCCTCCTCCAATTGTTCTTTAAGTCCTGCAATTAAACATCTTGAACACGCTGTGAAACAGCTGACGTGCTCAAGGAGAGGAATGTAATTACTACCGATAAGCAGCCATAACTAACCCGTTTCTGCTAGGCACCACAAGCAGCACTAGGAGACTGAAGTCAAGCACACTGTTTCCCTTCACTACTCAGTCCCTTCCTACTTCACTAGACCTGTACAAGGTCCAAAAAAAACCCCGCTACTCAAGAGCACAGAGAGCAGAGGAACACAGACCAGGTCTAAGTCTTCTTTGGGGATAGTTTCCAGCTTTGCAATCTTCCCTTGGAACTTCTTGGAGAGGAAGGAGGACACTTCTCGCTCGCAGCCCTGCCGAGAGACCCTGGGGCTGAGCAGCGCGGCTCTGTCCCTCAGGAGAAGACCATCCCAAAGCAGGATGCCCAGGAGGTCTTGAGCTCCCCAGGGACCTACTGTCCCCTTCCCTGGTGACTTCAGCCCTCCCAGGGTCCCCTCCTCACCTTCTGGGTGGCGATGTAGAAGTAGGGCTTGTAGGGCAAGGCCACCTAGGAGAGAGCAGACGGGTGACAGCGGTGGGTGGGACCCTGCGCCCCGCCCGGCCCCCCCGGGGACCCACCTTGAAGCGGCTCCCATCCTCCTGGATGAAGTAGTAGTCCACAGCGCTCACCGACCGCCGGTCCTCGTCCAGCACCTCTGTCTGCCCACGGGCACCATGGACTCAGCGGGGTCCCTCCATGGGACCCCACCTGGGCCCTACCGGGGGCCTCCCCGTGGGACCCCTCACCGGACCCTACCGGGCCTCCCCGTGGGACCCCCCCGTGCCCCATCGGTTGCCTGCTCGCCCCTCGCCCCGCCGGTCCGTACCGGGTGCATGTTGATGAGCCAGCCCGTCCGCTCGCCGGGCTCCGCTGGCCGCTCAAAGCCGAACAGCGCGTCCAGCCGGTCCGTGCGCTGCGATCGCTCCAGGCGCTTGAGAGCGGACAGCGCGGGGCCATCGTCCCTGCCGGGCGCCGCGCCGTCAGCCCCCGCCGCCGGCTCCCGGGGCCCGCCCGCCCGCCGCCCCACCGCGCTCCCTCGGGGTCCCCGCCGCCGCCGCCCCGGCTCGGCCCGCCGCCCGCCGCGCCGCAGCACCATCCCCGCCCGGCCCGGCCCGCCGCCGCGGAAGGAATTTCCCGCGCTGCGCCCGGTTCCCGCGAGAGCGAACCCCCCCCCTTTCCCCGCCACGCCCCGCCCCGCGGCGAGAGCGCCAGTCAGAGAGCGGCCCCGCCTCCCCCGCGGGCACCTCCCGCCAATGCCGGATGGAGCGCCCCGGCACGCCCCGCCCCGCCCCCGTCGCGCCCCGCCTCCCGCCGCGCTCTGCCCGCCCAGCTGCCATCGCCGGTGCTGCCCGTTGCGGGCCCGGCCGGCAGCCCGGGCGGGAGGCGGCTCCTCCGCTGCTCGGGCAAAGCGGGTGCTGCGGGGCCGCAGCGAAGGCAGCCTGCTGCCCGCTCCTGGCTGCATCACTGAGCGCCCCTGGGTCGGCCGAGGCATGACTGAGGGTTTCTCCCGCAGCCCGAGAGGTGGAAGGGCGGTGCGGCGCACGGTGCGTGTGCGCAGAGACATAACGGCGGGGCCGTCTTCGGCACCGCCCGCCGGGATCCCCCTGCCCGGCCGCTGGAGCCCAGGGAGCTGGGGTCCCTGCCCAGGCTGGGGGATGCGGCTGCCGCTTTCCCCTTTGTGGATTCAACCAGCGGCGAAGCTGGGCACGTGTCCCAGGGACACACGCGTGGACACGCAGACACAGGACACACAGACGGCCACAGGCAAGGCGCTGCCGTCATCAGCACCCACGCGCAGGACCCACATCACACGCCAGCCCCGTCCCTCCTCCTCTGGGGTGGCAGAGGCGGGAGGTCACTAGTGCAGGCGCACGCACACTCGGGGTTCACAAGCACACGCACACTCGTGGGTCCCCCAAGCACCGGCATGGCCCTTCTGTCCCCCTGGCACCCCTGCCTGGACCCCAGCCCTCAGACCCACCCCACAGGTCCTTGACTCACCAGCTGGTCCACCTTGAATTTTGCTGGTGAATGCACAGGCACACACACCCGGTTTGGGGGGGATACTCTCGCCCCCCCCACCAGACACACAGGCTGTGACACACAGTCCAGCTCCAGCTGCACGGAACCCCTCATTCACCTCACACTGGTCCCCCCCAGTAGCTAGTTTTGGGGACACCATTCCCACCGCACAGCTGGAGGTTAAAGACCCCCACTCACTCCAGTAGCTGCACTGGGACCCCGCTCACTCCAGTAGGTGACACCAAATCCCCTGACAGGTCTCACCCGTAGCTGGCACTTGGTCCTTGCAGCACACACTCCCACGGGACAGAGAGTGAGGTGACGCAGAGAAATAGTTAAGAATATATTTTAATATAATATTTATATAAATATAAAAAGACAGGACAAACTGTGGTCACGAGGCACAGGGCTCAGCCAAACTGGCCCCGGTTTACACCCAAGTGGTCCCTTTTATAGCCCTGTCTGCCTCCCCCGGCTTTCTTCCTCCTGGTTCCCCTTCCCGTCCCCACGGGCCCATTCCCGCACGCCCCCCAGCCCGTGTGTGGGGTCCCCCTGGTTCACACGCTCAGCACCTGCAAAGCCCAGGCTGATCCTCCTGGAAGGGCCAGCCCCAGTGTGGCTTCTGGATAGCCCACGAATTAGCGTGAGCGGCGATGTCTGGTCCCCTTCGCTGCCTCCCTTGTCATCTGGCGGTCAGGTCTGCGTCCCTGCGTGGTCTTGTTCCCAGCTTCCTCCTTTTCGTATTATCCCTGGTTGCATTGAAGGTCCCCAACCCTTAATGGAGCAGAGACACACTCTAGCATGTTTCAGCAGCGATGTGCTCTCCAGGCGTTCAAGAGAAGGAATAAATATAATACTTTCTGAAGCAATACTTAAGGCAGCAGTCTCATTTCCACCCCACAAAGCCATGGAGCGTGTGGTGGGGATCATTTCACTCGACACTCCCTGGAAGCTCCTTTGAAGCACTTAGGCAAGTCTGAATTTCACCTGAGCTTGATCCAAAAAAACCTCTTCTTAGATACTGGACACCAGAGCAGACTGCTCCTGCCCTGACTGGTGTGTTGAACCGCAGGAGGATGCCATCAGTGAAGGCATCCACATGATCCAGAAAGGAACTGACTTTATGGATGCAAAGAATGTAATTAAAAAATAATCTGCTGGCTTTTTTTTGAACGTAAAGCAGCTGCTATTGAGTCAGACTTTCCCTGAAGATGCATGAACCTGTATCTCTTATCTTTGCTATTTTTTGTGGCTTCTTTGGGAGGGGCTCCTTCACATGGCTGCTGTGGGGGTCAGGATGCTTGTTTGCTCCTTCAGTGAATTTTGGTCATTTGGGTAAACTAGGCTGGAGGGAAACGAGGGGAAGGTTTGACGTTGATATGGGTTCGCATCAACATCTATGGCTTGCTGTGGCTTGTGCATGAGAACAAACCTCTGCAGAGAGCTCTGCGTGGTCAAGCAGCTCCCCTCCTCCAGCCGTGAGAGGAGCCCATGGACACTGAGGACGGGGAGGCTGAGCTGGAGGTACCTGTTGTGATGGGAGCTCCTCTGCTAGCAGCTGCCTGCAGCTTCTGGAGAGGCAGAGGCCCTGTCTCAGGGAGGCAGACAGGTCCGAGGTTTTGGCACTGGATTGGGAACCAATGTCTCTTGTTCCAGCAGGTTCTCACCAGTGGCCAGTGTGACACTGGTCATCCACTGCTGGCAACCAAGTCAGCCAAGCAAGGCAGGCCTGAGACCGGGCAGTTCAGAAGGCTTATTGCTGCTTTGCACCATGGATTTTGCATTGAAATGTCAGGACTCAGGTGCTGGTAAACCAGACTGCCCTTCCGTTGCTCCCGTAAGCTGAGCAATGGGAGGAAAAGCAGTCTGCTTTCCCAGGCCTAGCTGGACTGCAGGTCTGCGATGAGGTACGGGTCTTTGATCTGGAGGATCCGGTAGAGCTGTTCCTGGGCCTTCAGCCCTTTCTTCTCAGCTAGCTCCAGCAAAATTCGGTTCTTCCTTTGACTCGTATCTTGACCTTGCACCTCCTCTTCTTCATCGCTGTTGATGACGTTTGCATTCCGTAAGTATAGCAGGATGGTGGAAAGCTGCCTCATCCTGGAGCAAAGCTCGGTCTTGTGCTTCCTCATGAAGGCTGCGGCTGGCAGACACCAAGCCCATGTTACTGTGCTGCACGCAGCCAGGCAGCCGCAGGCGAGTGCCACGCTGCGGTACGTGGCATCCTAAGCCAGCGGACACCATGGCTGCGCACCCTGTCCCACAGCCACGTGTCTCCATCCCTCCACCAAAAAGGATGGGCACCTGCTGCGCCAGTGGTGGGAGCACTGGAAGGAGGGCAAGGAGGGGGGCAGGAACGTGAAGTCAGAGCTGGGGGAGGTGAGGTTGGTGGCAGCCCCCATCAGCTGCCAGCAACTGTCCCCTCTGGGATTCCTGTCCCCTGCCCTGCACGGTGAGGAGCTCCTAACTCAGAGCACAGGCCGCTCAAAGCTCTGAAGTCTCACAGGACTGCAAGCGGTTTGTAAAGAAACAGAGCCTGGAAAGGCAGCCGACGCCAGCGGGGTGCTGAGCAAGCCACGGGTCAGTGCAGTGGGCAGCGCTGCCCGGCTTCTCCTCCTATGCGAGGCTGAAGTGGGCACCCAGATGGGCATCTCCTTGTAGAATCACAGCATGGTTTGGGTTGAAAGGAACTTTTAAAGATCACCTAGTCCAACCCCCCTGCCATGGGCAGGGTCATCTTTCACCACATCAGGTTGCTCAAAGCCCCATCCAGCCTGACCTTGAACACTTCCAATGATGGGGCATCCACAACTTCTCTGAGCAACCTGTGCCAGTGCCTCACCACCCTCAGCATAAAAAGTGTCGTCTTTACATCCAATCTAAACCTGCCCCCTTCCAGTTTAAAACCATTGCCCCTTGTCCTGTCCTTGCTCTTGTCTGCCACCCCACTCTCCTGGTGCTCTCGGGCAGGTTGTAGGCCAGTGTGGTGACTCCACATTCATGGCAAGGAAAAAGAATAACGCTGAAATGTCCAAATTTGTGTCTATCTGAGCCAGGCCTGTCTGCCTCAACCTGTGGCTTAGCTGCCTGGGTGTCCTCTTGGATCTGGCCTTTCACCAGTAAGACGAGATGCAAGAGGTAATGATGAAGTGTTGTGGCCCTGGAGAAATTCGGCTGGGATAATACCTGCAAAACTGCTGGGGCAGCATGTTGTTGTTACTGTATTTGAAGCAAGTGGAAAGCAAAGCCCCTTGGTCAGAAACTCCTGGAGCTGCTGTAAAGGTGGCCCTGCCGTCCCCTCTGCCAATGCCTGGTTGCAGGGTCCTTCCCAGGGCCGTCACTCCCACCGAAAACGCTCCCGTTTGGCACAGGGGCTGTCAGCCCCCGAGCTGGCTGTATGGCATGTAGCAGCTGTACCACTTACTAGAACTCCAATGAAATATTATTTATGGACCGTGAACTGTACTAGCTGCAGCTCATTCTCTGTAGCAACAGCTTGTCTGTCCCCAAAGAAGGTAAACCAGTTTGGAGGGTCACCTGCACTGTGCCACTTTACCCACCAGCATGGCACAGAGCGTGCTGCCAGCAATGTGGGAATAAAAGCTTGAGGTTGCAGCTTTCAAGGCTTTTTGTCCAGAAACTATGATAAGGATGGGAAAAGAGGCTGATATCTGCTTTAAACCAGAGGATGGTAAGCGCCAAAGAAATAGATTCAGACTCTAGAAATGCAGCTCTGAAACATTGTACTGACCTGACAAGGTCTTGGAGACACGGTCAGGAAGACTAATATCACCTGAAAGAGAAAGGAGAGACATCACTGAAATGATGGTGCCTAATCTTCCACAACATCTTCCTGAGGTGCCTAATCCTCCACGAAGCCATTAGCCGTTCCTCCTATTGTTCCTGCCCATCTGTGGAGAACTCCATAAAAGGTCCTGGGCTTTGCACGGTTGTAGGTGTTACTTTTAGGGGGTGCTGGATTCGACTAACAGAGAAGGGGTCTCAAGGCACGCTGAGCACTACCATACCCTGCGCCTGCGAGATGCTGCTGCCCGCGGCTCCTCTGCCAAGCTTTCCCACAGAGGAACCCACGGGTGAGTGTTGCTACGTGAAGTTAGTGGCATGTGCGGTGGCTGCTGAGCCGACCCGGCAGCGGCTGGGCAGAGAGAACCAGAACCTGCCGCTCTGGAGCTGGGTGCACCTTAAGATGTTGATTTTCACGGAAATCTTGGTATTCTCCTTACCTCCTCTGCATGGCACAGTGGTTGCACTAGCACGTCCGTGGGTGTTTGTTACATTAATGGACTTCTAAAAATAAGTCAGATTTCTATGCAAACAGTAGCCAAGAGAACAGAGAGACACCGATAGTACTGTCATGCTCTCTTAAACTCCAGCACCTGAAACTCCACATTAAATCTGAAGGTCTGGTCTGCTGACACTGGGGTGTCCTTTCAGGCCCCTGTTCTTCAGTGGCCAACTGCTGCATACGCAGGGTTTGCTTTCCCTGCAGGACATGGGGACGACTGTGACCACAAAACGTGTGAGGTCTGCGTGGGTGGTGCACCTCTGCTGCTGCTAAGGTGAATGAGCCCCTGGATGGACCTGCTGTTCCTACCTGATCTCACTGACGCCCTCCAGATCACGGTGTCATTGCGTGTGTCTGTCATACAGAGCTCGATTTCCTCTGCCATGTTTCTGATGTAGATCTCGACAAAGAGCTGCTGTTCCTTCGGACTCTTGTAGTAAAACGGCAACTGTGCCTGTAAAGGTAAGAAGCAAGTTGAGTCTCTCTCACCGTGGGGAGCTGCAGTGAATTCACATACATCATCCTGTGTTTCCTGGCCATACCAGCAAGAGGAAAGACAAGGGAGGAAGATGCACACGTCAGGGCTCTGTTATGCTGCCAATATCACAAATTTTGGTTGGAAGGGACCTCTGGAGTGTCTTATCTGACCTACCTCTCAAAGATGGACCAATGTCAAGTCTAGATCTGCTCAGCCGGGGCTTTGTCTAGCTGAGTACTGAAAACCTCAAAGAGCAGAGATTCACCGCCTTCTAACCTTCTCTGATGGCTGCATCTCCACCGAGCGATAAAATTTTTCCTAACATTTGGCCTGAACTTCCCAGGTTACAACTTACGGCTTTTACCTGACACTGCTGAGAGCTTGGCTCTGTCATCTTTACAACTGCCCTTCAAGGCAGAGTGCCCAGTTACTACCTGGTCATTCCAGGAAGTGGGAAAACCAAACCCTACCTCGTGATTCACTTTAAGACTGTCTCTCAATTAAGCTGAAGGTTCTGGCTGTTTGGGGCTGCGCTCAGCTCAGTAGCAGGGTTGTAGCTGCAAGGGGGAATGATGAATAAGCTGGAGGGGAGGGATGCCATTCAGAAGAACCTGGAAAGGCTGGATAACTTAGCTGGCAGGAGGCTCATGCAATTTGGCAAAGGCAAACATAGAGTCCTACGTCTGGGATGGAGTAGCCCCACACCAGCCAAGAGCCTGGGCACAGGGTGGACACAAAGCAGCTTCTCAGGGAAGGACTCGGGAGTCCTGGTGGGCATGCAAGTTGAACAGGGGTCAGCAGTGTGCCCTGGCAGCAAAGCCTGCCCGCACCCCAGGCTGTATTAGCAAGACCACGGCCGGCACAGTGAGGTCAGGGATTCCTTCCCTCTGTCCAGCACTTGTGAGACCACATTTGGGCACTGGGTCCAGTTTGGGGCTTCCCAGTACAAGAAAACACAGACATCCTGGAGCAAGGCCAGCTCCAGGCTGGAGTGCACGATACGCAAGCAGAGGCAGAGGGAATTGGGTGTGTTCAACAGGGAGAACAGAAAGTCACGGGGAGAACTAATAACTGTCTTTAACTATGTGAAGGGGGACTAAAGAAAAGACAGAGCCAGCCTCCTGGAGGTGCACAGCGATGAGACGAGAGGCAACAGGCACAGGCTGCAGCAAGGGAAACTCCGATTAGATAATAGGGAAGAAAAATTACAATGAGGGTGTTACAACACTGGACTAGAGACCCAGAGAGGCTGTAGTATCTCCATCCTTGGAGATATTCAACCTTGACTGGACATGGCCTTGAGCACCCTGAGCTAACTTTAAAACTCGCACGCTTTGAGCAAGAGGTTGGACCAGAGACCTCCTGAGGTCCCATCCAACCTAAGTTTTTCTGGTTCCCTTTTCATGATTATGGTGCAGTGCAGACCCATGAAAGGAGATTTTCATAACCAGCCATGAACGTGCCATTGGACTGTCATCAGCTGCTCTCTGGATGTCACAAACTCCTGTGTAAAACAAGTAACCACAAGGACTAAATGGCCAAATCTTCCCAGATTTTTCCAGCCATTGTAATCTGGTTGCCACAGGGCATGGTGCCCAAAATCAGAAATCCTCAAACGGAGTTTCAATAGAGAAAGAAGCAACGTCACATCTTGGCAGAGAGCAAAAGTCTCTCTCCAGTCCTGCTCCTCAGCTGAAGGAAACTCACTGCAGAGGAAATGAAGATGAAGGACTTGGGACCACATCTGAGTCAACACCTCTGAAATTCCTTCTTGATATGCAGCTATGGTAAGTCCAACAAGTCCCACATTATGATTTCTGCCATAAGAAAAAACAAATGCAGCCCCTTTGGGGCTTTGGGGTGTGCTCCGTGCTCTTTCTGGGAATGTGTATCATGAAATATCTGCCACTTGTAACTAGTACAGCTCCCTGCACCTCTGAGTCATAGTAACACATATGCTCTGAGACATAGTAAGACAGATTCTGGCAGCAGAATATGGCCGAAGACAGAGACTTCTTGTATTTTCTATTTCACTGCAAAAAAAAAAAAAAAAGGGAACAATCCCACTTACTTCAGGTGTTATCACCACGGGATTTGTACTGGTCACCCGGTAAATGCAGCCGAAGAACAGAGGGTTGAATGGAGGAGGCTTGGGAATAAGCTTTGAATGCCAATTCATTTCTTGTTTTTCAACGGCCTGTAAACACCAAGCACCGCTTTTGAGAAAGGGGAAAAAAAGAGCTGTGAACTGGAGGTAGCCCTCAGAAAGTCAAGAAGAGACGAGACCGACCCAGTCAGTACAGACCGCTGAGTGTGTATTACAGGCAGGGCTGTGCTTCAGGGGCCAGGCAGCTCCCGCTTGGCACAGGCAGGAACCTACTGTGTGCAGGCAGGAGCACGGGCAGGGTAATGCACTGTCACTCTGTGAAAGAGGGTAATGGCTTGCACACAACAGGAGAAGGGCTGGCATGCAGCCACCTATTGCGGTGCCTGGCAGCAGCCAGGAAGTCCTCCTTCTGCTCCGTGTTGCAGAGCATCCTGTGCCACGGCTTCGCTCGTGCTGGGACGTGCCGTCCCAGCCAAAAACACGGAGGGCGCTTCCTGGAGGCATCTGTGAGAGAGGAGAGTAGGGAGAGGCAGGAGCAAGGATGCTGTCCTGCAGTGGGAGATGGGAGCGCAGGACCGTGTGTGAATCACTGGTGGCAGGAAAACCGGGAGGCATCTCTGCTTATCAAATCCAGTCCCTGCTACTGCAGCCACTCCAGATGTCATCCTTTTTTGACCCGGTCAAGCTCCCTCCATCTTACCTGCTTCACAGAGTTGTCATCTGGGATCAGGTAGAGGTGAAGAGTTGTATTTGCAGCACTGAGCTGCTGGAAGATCAGCACCAAGGAGTGCATAGGGAATGAACTTAAGGTTGAACGTATCCTCCTCCAAAGCACCCCAAGCAGTGAGAAGCTGGGATTCTCCAGGACAGCAGAGAAAGTGATCACTCTGGTCGGTCTCTCCAGGGTCATCTTCCCAGATTTAAAATGGGCAATGGAGCACAGACTGGTATTTACGTCTTCTGCAAGAGACAGCAAAGGCAACAAGGTTCTGTTTAGTTGTCCTGGCACCCTCTCAGGCTGCCTCCTTCTCTTTAAGGCTTTAGCAGCAGAAAGGAGACATGCGCCCACACACGATGACATGCTCTGCTTTAGGTCCCATGTGTGCCCGGGCTCTTGGGCTTCAGCAGGGAGTTGCAGCCTTTGGTAGTCTTCCTGCGGGCTCCGAAAACTGCAAATCTGAAGGTGGCAGCTTGGGACCGTGAACATTGTCAGACTGCACCCATGCAGCATCCTGCCTACAAGCACCGCACCACCACGTACCGGGGAGGCAGACGGCCGCTGAGTGACAAGTCACTGTGGTTTTTGATCACCAGAGCAGCCTGAACATCCTGAGGTGACATCCCTACAGATGACCGGGTCAGAGAGCTCTGCTGATGCCCAGTTACCCAGATTATCTCTGGAGCACACTTTGCTATTAACCTGAAAGATTAATATAATTACAGCATTTTGCTTAGCACAGCTATGTCAGTGAAGAGTGCGTAGAGCCACTTTTCGGCTGACATGGCTGTACTTGCCAGGCCCTGGGCACGAGACGGAGCCACACAATGAGAAACTCCTTTCGCAGCGTGCTCCAGGAAGAGTCCCTCGGCCAGCACACCCAGTGCCTGTGTCAGGGCCCCCAGCACAGGGCACTGGGACTCCTCTGCACGCTCTGCAGCCCAGCTGCGCGGGTGCTGATGCTCCTTCTCTCAGCGCTCGTTAAGAGCACCGCAGGGCAGAGGACCCAGATCCAAGCCTTGTGGCTCCTCATGTTGCCTGGGTGAAAATGGACAACTTCATTCCACTTATTCTTCTGCCTGGGACAGCTCTGACCTTCTGCATCCCACCTTGGGGTGGTCCAGCCTGTGGGTGGGTGCAGCTGGCCGGCTCCTGTCCTGGTGGAGCAGAGCAGGGATGGCCGTTGCCATCTACAGCTGCCATAGATGCAAAGAGCTGAGAAACTCTCTGGAGGAGCCTGGGGGCTGATCCGCAGCTGGGCTGGGGTAGTGCCCAGGGGGCATCACGGCAGCTGGGAGGAGAGCCTGGGCGAGGAGGGGCTGGTGGTGCAGAACGAGAGCTGGGGAAGGGACCACTACGAAGGCTTGGTAGAAAGTGAGAGAAGGATGAAGGACACCAAAGCAAAGCAGAGGAATACAAGAGAGTACAGGGGACCTCAAAGGGAAGGGAGAATTTGGCCGTGTCTGGAGAGATGTCTCCAAGGAGCTGGAGACGTCCCCGGCGGGGGACAGGCTGAGGGATGGTGGCTTGGGAGACCCAGGTCCCTGCGGCTGCTGTACCTGCCAGGCAGATGAAGTGGGGGAGACGCACCGCCTGCACGACCCCAGGCTGCACATTGATGTGGAAGAGGGGTCCGGCGGGCACCCATATTTCCTGGTCAGCCTTGCTCAGGTGCCTGGTCCAGGTGGCATATCTGTAGGTGATGGTCACTGGTGACTTCACCTCGAAGCTGAGGCCTGTGATGGAGCACTGGAAGATGCCTGCACCAGGGAGGTGAGCTCTGCAGGTGGAAGGGATGACAGGTTCATGCCACCTGGGACAGGGCTTTTGGAAGGTGCTCCCACCGCGCCCGACAGCTCTTACCGGTACATGGTGCGGTACTTCAAAAAGTCTTGGGTTATCTCCGGCATCACTACTGGAAGATCCTGCAAACCCAAATGCAGCCGGTTTGGGACTGAATGGGTGCTGCTTGCAGGAGGCGTGCTGGGATTTACAGTGAAGCACGATGCAGCTTGGCGTGGGAGCTCAGAGCCTCGCAAGCATCAGCAGGGGATCAGCAGCTGCTGCCTGGTGCCCAGAAAGGCATCACTCTCATCACTGAAGGGGCCAGAAAAATCATTGACTGGCAGCTCCTCTGCCCTGGGACCCGAAACAAGCACTGGCCATGTCTGAGGCTCATGACCCCTTTAATGCGGATCCCTGTAGCGGTGCCCAAGAGAAATCCTGTGTGCAGGCACAGCAAGGACAACCGAACACTTAGCCCCACTTGGGTAGATGCCACTGGGGTGGGGAAGGCATTGGTTAGTCCATGCACCCCTCACGCATCGGTAGGAAAGATAATGGGTGGACATGCAGAGCAGCTCCCGGAGCTCCAAACTACGTGTTTCACCCACCAATTTTTAGGATGTATTTTGCAAATGGGAATTCCAGATAGGAAAGTTTCTGCTTCCTGAGAGAGAAAATTTTGTTGGCTGCTGACTTTCTTGTGAGTAAAGCCTGGGCTGTTCCCTCTCTGCCATGGTGTATCAGCAGAGAGGACAGTGGCCACAGGCAGATGAAGTGTTTAGCAGCGAGAATAAATTTGGGATGCGAGCAAGTGGAATTTGTCTTCCCACAAACTTGAAAACTGGGGCAGCGCGTGCTGAGTTAGCATAGCAAAAGAGACTGGACTCTTCTGGAGGATGAAGAATTGCTGTGAATAACAGGTTTTGAAGGCTCACCCAACCTCCCAGGCAACAGCCAGCGTCAGTCCCCAGGCTCCCTGCTGTGCCATTTCATTTGGGTGCGACAGTGCCTTGCCAGGACCGGCAAAGCCCTTACCTCCCCCATGCAGCGCCGGCAATTTCCCTGCGGTGCTGAGCCCAGGTTCAGCCAGTGACAGCTCTTCTGCAGAGGGGAACATAGGGGAAAGCACTTGCAAGCTGTATTTCTCCCCTCCAGCCATGCTTGCCTGCTGGAGGCAGGAGGAGAGGACTTCTGAGAGCACGAGCAGCATGTCCAGCGTCAGATCTAGTGCTGGCCCTGCTCCCCACTCCTGCAGGGAGGAGCTGCACCCGCCTGGCCTGCCAGCAGGGTGAAGTCCCCCTCCTGGGACCGAGGGCAGCACCTGCCAGCTCCTGCCACCCGGCACGGTGCTGCGGTGGCAACAGGCAGCGCCAGACCCTCCATCCACAGAGCCGGCTGTGAGCCTGCGTGCTGCAGCCGTGCCTTCCTCCCCAGCCCCGTGGTGCTCCTCACTCAGGCACCCCAGCCTCAGGCATCGTGTCCTGCGAGACCTCACCTCTGCGCTCACCGAGTCCTCGTCTGTCAGAGATTTGTGAGGGACTTCCATCAGCTCCCCTATGACTAAGTCCGCGACTGGAACGAGAGGAAGACATTGTCACTTTTGCCTCATGTTTGGGAGAAGAAGCCATCCTCAAGCAGCCTTCGCCCAGCCTTCCCGATCCCGTTAGCTGCACTGGTCCCCTCGTGTACCACTGCATGCTCCCACATCTACTGCAACTTCCACATTCTCCTCCATGAATGGCGGCAGGGACATGCTCACCACCGTGCAGTGAGCTGAGGTCCTACCCTCACCACCGTGCAGCTCCACCAGCCCCGCTGCACCAGGTTGTCAGTGAGGACCAGGGCATGACCTTACCTGAAAATTTAGTTTTGACAGCTTCACTGCCAGCTCACACTGCAACAGCAACAGAAAGCAGAGGAGAGCTCAGGAGCCAGCTCATGTCCAGAGGAGTACCCCATCCTCTGCCCATCCTCTCCCTCTTCTTCACGCCTTTGCTATGAAACCTCTTCCTGCCAGTTTGTGCCCACTTGCACCAAGCTGCCAGGCACCAGGAATCCCACCCAGCTGCCCATCCCAGGAGGGCAGCGCACTGCCGGGCTCAGAACACACTCCCAGCCTCCGCCTCTCCATCCCTCCCCACTGCCATGCAGAGAGCAGATTTCTTGCTCAGCTTCCAGGAGCAGAGTCCTTCCTCTCCCTCCTGCCTTCCTCCTGCATAGGTGCATCCCTGGGCCCTCGCCTTCCTCCCACCTTCCAGTGCTCTGGCAGCTCCCTGGTGCTCACACAGCCGCAGCCGCCTTGCCCCTTCCCTCCTGCCTGTGGGGGCTCCTGCTTGCGGTCCTGGCCAGGGTCCCTCCTTGGGACACAGCCCAAGCTGCACCCACTCCCCCTCTCCCACCTCCAGACGGATCCTCACCCACCTCCCCCGGGCCACCCTGCGCTTACACGTTACTGTATGGTACAAAACGCAGTTGGGTGTGATTTCATAGTGTCACAGGGACAGGTCGTCCTCCATCTGCCTGCCATTGTAGAGCAGCCTTTCCCATTTTGGCAGTCAGGGAGGAGAACTGTGCGTTCAGCTTGGCCCTAAGCTCCCGCACGCTGTCACCCAGAGACACTGGCACCGCTAACGTTTTGTCCCGCAAGGTCTTAACGAAGACGCAGAACTCACCGGGGCTATCGGCCGCAGGCTTCTGCTCCGCCATGGCCTCTCTTTTAGCCATCCCGAAAGGTCCGAGGCTCCAGCTACCTCACTTCCTAAGAAACAGAAAGCACCAGGTGACGTCAGGGCTGACGCGCTATCAAAGCACCTTCGCGCCTCAGCTGAGCGCTCCTCCTCTTGCCTGCACCCGGCTTTCTCCCCTCCCTGCGTGGGCTCCCTCCCTGCCTGCACCAGACTTTCTCCCCTGGGCTGCTCCATTCGCACAACCTCTCTCCCTTGTTACCTTCCCTTTCCCCTTCTCCCCCACCCGGCTCCTCTTCTGGGATTTCCTTCCCAGGGGAAGGCAGGGCAGGGCTGTGCAGGCAAGGGCAGAGCTTTTTCCCAAGGGAACGGTGCAGCAGAGGCTTGGATCCAGCCCGGAAAGCAGGTCTGGGGGTGTCAGAGGGTGCCTTGCTGGGTTACAGGGCCACCCCAGCGCCTGCCCTTCACCCTCTCCCCAGCACATCCCTGCCCTCCCTTTCCTGCCAGCCCTGCGTGTGCCCGGCCTGGGCAGGACACTGGCTCTGCCAGCCCCAGGCTGCATAGGAGACCAGCCTGTCCCCGTCCCCGCTGCAGTGGTGGTGGTGGGTTAATTTGGGGGTGGTGAGAGGTGCAGGGCTGCGGGTTTTCATCTCCCTGACCCCTGCAGAGCTGGCAGGAGCAGAGAGTAGGCAGCACGGTGGGCAGCTGCCTGCCACGGCTGGCATGGCCCTGTCAGCCCCGCAGTGAGGCACTGCTGTCCCCCTCAGGGCAGACCTGCAGGCCCTGCCCCACAGCACCCACCACCCCCACCAGCAGTCCCAGGGTGGCTGAGCACCCTGCCATGCACCCCAGGGTGCCCAGGGCAGCCCAGGAGCCGGACAGGAGGGGCAGGACCTGCCGGCAATATTCAGGGCTCTCTGTGCTCTGGCAGAGGGGGAATGAGGACGTTTCAGTGACCGACCCTGTGGTCTAGGCAGTGCCCAACATGGGATTGGTGTCAGGGTGATGGATTCAGTGCCCAGAGCCCAAGGCTGCACTCCAAGAGACAGCGATGACAGGGGCACGCGCTGCCCAGCAGCTCTGCAGTATTTACAGGGAAGGGAGGACCCACAGCCATCCCTCAGGGCTGGGGCTGCCTGCACGCCCTGCTGTCACGGGTCCTTGCCCTGGCCCAGTCACCCTGTTGCAGGCAGAGCTGCATCTCCCGCTGTTCCCGGGGCAGCAGCGCTGCTGTTATCTCGCCGTCCCTCCCCTGGAGCAATGCGCTCAGCCCCGCAAGGTGCAGCGAAACAGCCCCAGATCTTGTACGCTTGTAGTGTCAGCCGAGCCTGACCACTCGGGGCCTGCCGACAGAGCTTGCTGTTGGGATAATTCCCTGCAAAGCGATTTAGCGACCCCTTCCAAGGCCCAATCCTTGCTGTTTGCTTGGCAGGTGCGTGGGAGCCATTTTCCATACCAGAGGTCAAAAATCCTGTGTGCCAGGTAGGGAAATGGAAGTGGCTGGTGGCTGCCACCGGTCCCCGCTGCCAGCAGTACCGCATCCCATGGGATGAGCTCTGCACCATGCCCCAGCCAGGCACAGCACCATTTGCAGGGATGCCTCTGCTCTGCTGCGTGCAGACTTACCCCGGGGACCTGGTGTCATTTCTCCTGCCTTAATACTGAGGCAGCTCCATGAGGATCCACAGTCCCTCTCACAAGGTTGTGGAGGCATGTGGCTCTCTGGAGCTCCCGCATCTGCAGGCTCCATCCGTGGGTAGTTTTTTTAACAGCAGTGAAAAGAGCAGCTGAACAGCCCAGTTAAGCCTCTCGTCTTGTTTGGAGCAGGGAGCAAGGAACTAAAGCTGTGCATCAGGGGCAGTGAACTGCCCGGACAACCTCAGGGAGTCATATCATCAGGGTGTAAGACAGCAGCGACCCGAGACAATCTGTATCCGGGGGAGAAAAAACCTTCCTCTGTATCCAGGGTGGTCTCAAAAGTCATAGAGGGAAAATAAAGGACATATTTGGGGCATGCAATTAAGAAAAGGCACGCAGAGATGCTGACGCTCTGCCAAACAGGGTATGATGGAGAAGGAACACAGTTTACCGGCGAACAGAAACGTGCCGGGCAGGCAGGAGGGGGAAGAGATCCCTGCCTCCGAGGGAGAGCAGAGAAAAGTGAATCCAGAAGGAAAATGTAAAACGAGCAACCTGGGAAAGGACGGGACGGGTTGTTGCCAAGAGGGCAGGACTCACCCCGGTTGCAGGCGGCGGTGCCCAGCCCTGCTGGACCCCGCGGGAACAAAAATGCCTCTTTGCGTGCCCGGGGCCAGCGTGGCCGCCCACGCCACGCGTGCCCTGCGAGTGGGAAGGGCCCACTCCCCGCTGCCGGTGCTGTGTCCCGGGCAGGGGGAGGCCCCGCCCCGCCCCGCCACGCCCAGGGGCGGCCGCGCTCCCGCCCGCCGCCCGCCGCGCCGGCACCCGCCGCTGCTGCCCAGGTAAGCGCGGGGAGCGGCGGGGCCCCGTCCCGGGGGTCGTCCCGGGGGTGGTGGAGCTGGGGAGGGGCGGGATTGGGGCTCCCGGTGCGGGGCCGCTGCCCGCAGCCTGCCCGGGACCGCATCCGCGCCTCCGGTCGGGGGGCTCGGGCGGTGGGAGCCGCCGCTGCCCGCCCCGGGCGCGGGGATGCCGGGAGGGCGCGGAGGCGGCGGGAGCCGTACCGGAGCAGGAGGCTCCTCTGCAGCGGGAGCTGCCGGCAAGGCCGGGGCCGGGGGAGAGGTGGCCGGTGGCCGCCGCAGCGGTGCGGGAGCGCCGCTTGTTTTCGCATCTCTCTTGAGATGCAGCGATTGCTTAAGAAATCAAAGCAGCAAAAAAAAAAAAAAAAAAAAAAAAAAAAAAGGGCTGCGATTGCTGTCGGGGAAAAGCCGCGTTTCTCCTGAACCCCCGGTTTTGGGGTCCCTGTCGTGTCCCCCGTCCCCGCCAAGTTTGTTTGTCCCTGTTTTGGGGGGCTGTAATCCCACCTGGGCAAGCAGCCCTGGTTTCAGAGACCGGCAGCGGGGGAACGGGCAAAATGCAGGCAGTCCAAGCGACACTTGCAGGTGCAAATCTGCCTTTGCACGAGCGCCTGGGGAAATGGTGTTAGCAAAAGTGTGGGTAAGCAAGCGCACGGTCTCCTTTGGAGGGAACATCCAATTCCGAGCGTGGTGGATGGAAGCTGAAATTTGGTGATGTTGTGCTTCAGCTGTTAGTCTTGGAAAACATTGCCGTGATAAACTCATTTTGCACTGCTTGCAGCTTCTGTAGGGAACACGGTTTTCTCTTGTGCAATCGTGAACTGGCAGTGATAGCCAGCAAGAGGAGGACTTGGCTGCCTGTAACAGAGCAATTGAGAATTAAAACTCTTTTGTGTTGTGAAATGCTTTGATTTTTGCATCAAGCAGTCTGCACCTGGGAAGAATTTTCAGCATTTGCGCTTTTTATTGGCATACCTCTGAGATGTAAACCAAATCTCGTGTTGAATTATTTCCAATCCAGCTTGCAGAGGACGAGTTTGAAGGGGTGGCAATGACAGCGCTGCCGAATGAGCCTTTAACCTGGAGCCTATAAATTGCTGAAGCAGCAGCCAGTAAAACAATTGTGGCTAATTGTAGTCTGACACAGTGTTCCCGCTGCGCTTCTTCGGGAGCCGGCGGGGCACGTTAAACAGCAGCTTTGTAGCTCTCTGTGCTGCCGCTGACACAAACTCCTGGTGACAAGGTGACAAGGTGAAGTGCGCCAGGACGCGTCCCTCCCCGTCCTCGCTGAGACGGGGCCGTGCAGCCCATCCGCGGGCCTGTGAGCTGCTCTCGGCGTTTTGCAGCGTGGGTTTTGCTTCTGTTTCTTGGGGCCATCCGAAAGCAAATTACCTGGCAGAGCCAAACCCACTGTTTGCTCCAGGTGGGTGCAAAGCAAATCTCGGTCCCCGCCAGGACGCAGCAGCTGGAGGGGTAAAGGTTTGGTGGGGAGGGGGCAGGGGCTGGGGGCTCCCAGGGAGGCAAGGTGGTGGAAGGAGCAGGAGGGGAAGGAGGGGACTGGTGGGGCTCTGATGGTGTCAGAGTCACTGGGTGTCAGCAGCTGGGGGACCCCCAGAGCCGGGGCCAGGCAGCAGGGTCGGGATGGGTATGGAAATGGCAGGAAACTGGGAGCAGGAGGGTTGGGCAGAGGGAAGAGGGAACTGGCTGGAGAGCTGTCCAGGGGGAAAAATGGGGGTGAAGAGCTGAAGAGGTAAAGGGGAGGTCGGGGTGCCGGGGAGAGGAGAGGAGGGGGTTCCTGTGTGCCAGCCCCCATGAGTTTGGCTCATCTGCTGCGTGGGCAGGGGACGGGCAGCGGTGCATGGCACGTCCCTGCGAGCAGTGTGACGGTGTTGTGGGTGCAGCATCCTCGAGGTGGGGGGACAGGAGGCAATTACACTAACAAGGGTGTTTTCCGCCCCAGTTGGGCACCCCATGCTGGGAGGCTGGTCTGTGCAAGCGCATGGAGCCGGGGCTGGGCGGGTTGTGGGAGCCCCGTGCTCATCCTTCATAGTGTAATTCCCGAAAAAAGTGATAGCTTCAGGATGGAGACCCCCATTTTCACCCCCGAATTATTTTAAAAATACAAGTTCTCCCTGCCCTAAAAAACATCGTCCCCTGTCACGCTCTCTTTTGTGTGACTTGCTTGTCTTCCCACTGGCTCTTTCCAGGCTTTTCTTGTGGCGGGTGAACCCTGTGCACCTCCCCGGGGTCAGAGCAGGGCTGCTGCGCGTTGCCGTGATAACACAGAGTGCACAGCGTGGTCCGTGGGGCGTGGGGAAGAGCCTTGGGACCCCTGATGCTCCGGCCATGCCTGGGCTGTGCTCAGAGTCCCACATCCAGAGGAGAGACATGCTTTCCTTGGCAGCAGAGCCCAGCTTGTCCTGGAGATGGGGCAGGTTGAGTTTGCTGAGCCAGACCTTGCAGGGAACTGGAGTTCCTGATGCCGAACTGGGGAGTTTGTCCTCGTGGTCGTGGGCTGTGGCAGCTTGGCCGTGCCCAGGGTAGTGCTGCGGGTGGAGGGTGGACCCCTGGGTGGGCAGAGAGGGAGGCTGCGGGCAGCTCGGGGTGTCAGCAGGACTTTGTGCCAGCAGCTGCCTTGGTTTTTAGTGGAGTTGCTCACTGCGGGGTGGTGGAGACGGCAGGAAGGTGCCTATGGGCTGTGTGACACTGTAGGTGCGGCTGTGCTCAGACAACAACCGGAGCCCAAATGCTGTCTTGCTACCGCCCGCTCTGCAGCATGGGGAGCGTGGTCTGTGTCTCTGCCGACTCCTGCTCTGCCAGGCTCTGCTGGGATGGACCGGGACTGCTCCAAACCAGTGGCCCATGGAGATTGGCTGTTTTTGGGGAGGGAAGGAGGTCAGCTGCGGGAGCCTGGTCCCTGGCAGGGCTGGGGGGGCATGGCAGAGGTACTGGGGGTCATGCCAGGGTTCCGGGGGGCCAGGAGGGTACTGGAGCAGAAGCAGGCATGCTGGCTGGTGGGCTGCAGGGACTCTTGGGATCAACCTTATATATTTTTATTAATGGCCTCTGCCCACAAAGCAGCAGATGCTGCTGAAACTTGCTGAGGAGGCGGGGGTGAGAAGCATCACCGGTGGCTGGAGTTGCCCCATCGAGCAGAGACGGAGGAGGAGTGGGGCATGAGGCTGTGCACGGGGGGACCAAGAGTGAAACAGGAGCTGACCTTCAGGAGATGACGGAGGAGGACAGTCTGGGTGTACTCATCAGGGACAGGGGGGCGTGGAGTCACCACTCTTAAATCTTTCTAACATTGCTGCGCCAGGCGTGGGAGGACCTGGTGGAGGGTGGTGGCCCACCGCGTAGTTCTGGTAATCACCGTGGGAGTTGAACTAGAGCAAATCCCCAGAAAAGTAAGAGAAATGGGCAGCCCTTGTCTTAGGAGGACACCAGGAGTGTGAGTCTGGTGCGTGGGGGCTGGTAGCGCGGGGGGGGGTATGTGGTGGGTCAGGGTGGTGTGTGCTGGCTGGGATGGAGTGACACAGGGCGATGTGTGGTGCGATGGTGGGGCTTGGAGACGGGATCCGCTGCTGGGTGCCATCGCATGGGGTGAGGAGGTGGGTGGGAAACAAGGGCTGTGGGTCCCAGTGAAGTTCAGGACTCAGCGGGCAGGGGAGGTGCCCTGCGCCCAAGGACCAGAGCCCGGGCTGCCCCACGGGACGGGCTGTGCTTTGCGGGACGCGCCGGAGAGGCTGTGGTGGGGTCTGTGCTTCACTTTGTTTGTAGGGTGTGTCCGAAACGGGTCTGCTGCTGGGACTGCTCCACGGTTCCCGCTGGGCCTTGTGTTAAAGACAATATTTTGCATGTACGGAGAATTGGCAAGGAGGCAGCTCTGCGGTAGATAGGGTACGGTTTGAGATCAGGGGTTGTTTTTTTCCACAGCGGGGACCAGAGTCAGAGCCAGCTCTTCCCTGCAAGTATGGAGAGTGCCACCAGATGCTCTGAGCCTCCAGCCGCCCCCTCCTCTTGTGCTCCTGCTCGGGGGGCGCAGCCTGCGGAGCCAGATCTCAGCGGCTGGAAAAGGCATGCGGTCCTCCTTGCTCTGCAGAGCAGGCAAGGCTGTTTGCAGGCAAGCAAGCCTTCCAGGAGATGTGGAGCTGCCGTGTGTCCTCTGTTCCCTGGCGTGCCTGGCATGCGTGGCATTGCATGCTGGTAGGTGAGGAACCGAGGAGCGTGGGGCAGCGCGTGTCCAGGCTTATAGACAGGAAAGTTTTGGTTTCTTGTTTTTGAAGATCGATTCTGTCCAGAATAAAGAGTTCAGATGGAAAACCAACCGTGTGCGACAACTGGCCAGAATCTCTCACCTGAGCAGTAAGTGCGGTAGATAAATGCCATTACTGATAGACATCAGGGACCTTCCTAAAACTCCAGTGTCTGTTGGGATGGTATCCCGAGTACAGATGCCTCCATTGACTTTCTTCTCCTGGCCATAGGGCCTTCTCTCAGACCTAGGTGTGTGGTGGCAGCTGGTGAGATCTAAGCGTGCAGAGCACAAGGGTGTTGGTGAGACTCATTTTAGGTGTCCTTATACTGAGCAGGAAAGAAATGACTCTGACATGCTCTGACATGGACTCTTCAGAGACATCCACGAAGGATGTCCCGAGAAGAAAGTGCTGAGTTCCTCAAATGGTGATAACATCGCTGTGAGTCAAAAAATTGTCTACAGTAACTGATAATGCTTCTGAAGGACAAAATTCTTGAGGCAGAAATAGGCATATGTTTGCAGGCAACAGAACCGAGATACAAAAAGAAGAAAATTTTATTGTATGCAGGGGCAGTTAAAGAACAGCAGCTCCTGTTGAGCATGGAGCTGTATGACATTGCCTTAGAAGACCTATGCTACAAATGGCTGAAAACTAGAAAAACAAAGCTGCCACAGGGAATAGAGGCGGAGAGATCACGGACACAGCTGGACTCCTGGTCCTGCAAGAGCAGGGAATCGCTGGCCAGAAAAGGCCCCGAGGAGCCCTGGCAAGGGGCCGTGCTCGATGCTGCAGAGGAAGGCGAAAAAAACCCCGGGACCTGTGCCAATCTGCCCGGGGGAAAAAACTCCTTCCTGACCCCAGAACTGGCGGCCGGCTGTTCCTGAGCATGTGAGCAAGACTTGCTGCCTGGCTCCCCGGGGCTGCCATGGCTCCAGGGGACACCAGTACTGCCCAGCCTCTTCCCTCTCTTCCCTGAGGCATCTCAGGGGCTTCCAAGCATGGCAAAATACTCCAGAAGTGATAGGCCTGGGAGAAAAGATGTCATTCCCAGTCCCTGCAGGAGACCACTGGATGCTCCAAAGTGTTGAGAGAATGAACATCTTTGAACATCTCCACTTCCCATTTCTAATGGGTGCTGCATCTGGCAATGGAAGAGGTGTGGATGGGGAGCTCTGGCGTGGTCTCCAACTGCCAAGAATGGATTTTCTTGTTCTTTGTAGACCATTGAGTCTCAGCCTTTTCCACTGACACCCATCTGAAAAGGTGTGGTACGCTTGGGGACCCCCAGGTGTTAGTGGGTCTTCTCATGTCACGGATGGCATTGGGTCCATTCTCCAAAGCTTAAAGCAGGATTAAGGTGAGATCCAGGTTGGTATCTCGCCCTGCTCAGGGCTGGAATTGGATCAGATGACCACCAGAGACCTCTTCCAGCCTAAATTCTTCCATGATCCTGTGGCTACACAATAGCTCTTCAGTGCAGTGCTCTCAGGCGTGGGACTCAGCCTCTTGCCTGCAAGGCTGAAGTGCAGACTGTGATGCCTGTTATTAACGGCTGCGGGACCTCCTGCCGTGGGCACGTGAGGCTGCCATCAACCTCCCAACCTCTCCCAAGTGTCTTGGTGCCCTTGGGGTGAATGCTGGACATGCACCGTGCACAGCGAGGACGAGACCTTTGAATGGCAGAGGAGTGACATGGAGCTGCCTGGGCAGAAGGTGCAGAACAAGAGGTGCCATCCTGATGGGAAATGAAGGCCAGCGTGGTCACGACCACGACTGCATTGGGGCTGCCATATCGCCCTCCCTGCGTTAAAAGCTGCCGAGTGGTGTCACGTCTCTTTGGTAGGCCCTTTATCCCACTCTTCTTGGGAAACAGGCATCCCAGGGGCCCGCGCTGCCTGCATTCTCCATTGCGGTTTTCTTCAGTCCTCCAAACTGAGAAGTTCTTCCTCGACCTTGGGGAAGCTCTCTTCCTCGTCCTGAGGGAACGGCTTCCTTAGGAGGTATCTCTTGCTGACCTCTGCTTTGAGATCCTGGTGTGTGTCCTAGAAGACATCTTCCTCATCCTCACTCGTGCGGACCTTGGCTTTCCATGAACATGCAGCCCTTTTGCTCCAGACTGGTGGTGTCAATGAAGAGACAGAAGTCGTGTCCTTGGGAACAGAGCAGGTCCCAGATGTTGCACTTGGTCACCGTGAATTCCAGTGGCTCCTCAGTAACCTCCTCAAAGATCTTCCAGGTGCTCTCCCAGCTTTCCTCTTTGGGCTCCCCCCAGGTTTCCTCCAGAGCCTCCTGCAGAGCACTGCAAAGAAAGCAGAGAGTTCAACTGTGGTGGAGATCTGTGGGGAGAGGACAAGCCTGCTGATCCCTGCCAGCATGCAGGCCTTGGAGCTTGGTTTGCTGGAGCCATGGCAGAGATCATGCAGGCGTTTCCAGCTGTGGGAGGGAGCAAGTCCAGGCAGTGGTGCCTGGTGAACCTGTCCCCAGCAGAAATCAAGAGAGGAGGAAGGCTGGCTGAGCACATGATCCTGAACTGCCTGGGAGACTGGAGGTTGCTGGTGGTGGCAGGATGCTCCCATCGTTGTCTGGTTAACTTGGACTAATGGTCATATGCTTGACCCTAAGGGTCTAAGGACCTTGGGAACCTGAACTGTGTCCCCAGCAGCCCCAGGGCTGGCTTGAGTCTGGCCCAAGAGGAGGATAGGGCAGTGGAGGAGGACCAGTTGGGGGAGGACCACTTGGGGGAGGACCAGGGGCTGTGCCCCTGCAAAGCCTTGAGGATGTGGGATTGTAAGACCCAGAGGTCGAGAAGTTTCTTGTTCTGGTAGCCACAACGAGGATTCTCAGGAGCTGGCAGCTGCTCTAGCATCTTTGGCTCCTCCATCCTCAGGCCCCGTGGGCCTGTGGTCCAGCCCCAGCGCAGGCTCCCTTCTCTGGGAGCAAGCCGTGGGTCGGCACCACAGCCCCTGCCTTCTCTGGCCTCGCACCCACCAGCCCCTTGTGTGAGGAGATCACGTCAGTCTTCTTGCTAACACTGGGAGCCCCCACATCACTGAGGAGAGGAGATGGGAGAAGATGTAGGGAGGGGAGGCGAGATGTGGGGCCAGGGCTTGAGAGGAGGGGTTCAGTGGGGTGGGGAGGGGACAGAGCTGCTCTGGGAGGTGGCAGGACCCCCCTCTCAAGAGAGTCGGGCCAGGGGGGGGAGAGCAATGGGCCAGGAGTGGGGATTTGTGCTGGGCAAGTGGGGAGGGGATGAGAAGCAGCCCCCTCTCCCCCCTTCTCCCTCTGGTGGCACCCAGGGCTGCCTTGGCCAGGGCCAGCAGGCAAGGGGCAACTTGGGTCAGGACGACGTCCGTAAAAAGGTGAGGGCGCAGGCCGAAGCTCAACGAGGGGATCTGGAGGAGCCAGGAGAGGCCACAGGGGCAGCTGGTGTCCATGTGCACCAGGGCCCCCTTCCACAGCCATGAATCATGGCTGAGGAGACCCCCTGAACAGTGTCATGAGTGTGTCCGTGCTCAGTGCTCCACATGGAGAGGTCTCCAGCTGACATCCCCAGCTGGAGCTAGCCTGGATTGCAAACTGGTATGTCTGGGAGATGCCCATGTCACTGAGCATGGCTCAGTGCTCAGGCATGTGCCCGATTTCTAGGCAGGCAATACAGAATTATTCACAGCAGCAAAACAGATGCTGACTGTGAAATGTTGCAGCTGGACCTTGGTAGCCAGGTGATAAAATGACACTCTTTCAATAAACACAAACTAATGCTCAGAGGAAAAATACTAATTATACCTACAGCGTACTATATACTTACATACTTACCACATTACCCCTTGGAAAAGATTTTGGAGTCACAGCAGAGAATTCAATTAAAATAGGAGCCTGGGGCTCAGCAGCGAGCAGAGAGGTAAATACAGTGCTAATAATAGCACTGTCAGTACTGCGCCGTCTCTCAAAAATGGTGCAAGCTCTGGATCCTGATCTGTGCATGGGTTGCCTGAACCTGGCAGGAAACGTGGGCTAAAGTGTCACCGTATGCCTGCCTTGTTCTTGCCTGCTCGTGGCACCTAAGTGCTGTTGGCCACTGTCAGAGGTGGACATCTGGGCTGAGCTGCGTGGTCCTTCTTCTGGTTTTATATCCCTTACCTGCAGTGAAAACTTGATGTTGCAATATTGCAGTTTTACTGCCGTGCAGTGGAAGTGCTTGGGCTTGGTAGCACTGGATTGTTTTCTACATTTCTCCTGTTGGATTATTTTCCATGTTTCTTCTGTTTGGGAGCAAGGTGGTTTCTCTGGTGGTGTGCTCTCAGGCTCTCTGAGGGTGACGCTGGAGTCCTGTTTTGCAGACAGCCTGTTGCAGGGCTGGTTCCCCATTCACACTGGAGTTTTTAGAGGTGGGGTAGTATGTTCCTCAGCACCACAACAGTTGCCTCATATTTTGATAACCCACTCCTTGTTGCCCTCTTCGAGCAGATGCTGAAGGTGTTCTTGTACAGCTGTGAAGCACAGAGCGTTGTTTTGTCAGGGAACAGATTATGAACTGGTTTACTGAGGCATGGACATCAGCTGCCTGACCTTGTGTAGGTCAGTGCATTACCCTTCAAGAGCTAGCAAGGTTTTACGGATGATCCTGGGTTCAGTTACGTGGCGTTGTATATGAGCTTATTTCCCTTTCCTAACAGAGAGGAGATTTGGGTCATGGCTCCTGCAGGATCCAGCTCCGGATCGGTACCTCTGGATGCGCTAGCAGTGACACGATCCCGTTGTGTCTCATGAGTTGGTCTGACAGGGCAGGCTGGTGCCTTTCTGCAACCAGCTGGGTCTCAGGTGACTTTCTGAAACATCTCTGTGTGCTTGCTGGGACTGAGCTGCTGTGGGCAGCCAGACAGCTTCTCCTCCAGAAGTGTCAGCTGAAATCCTGCTAAGAACCATTTTGCTTTTGCTTGGTTAACTCCAGGAGTGCAGGATGGACACCCAGAGATGTGCACTGTGCTCTGCTCTGACCTGCTCTAGGAGGTTGTGGGTAGCTCAGTCAGCGGAGCACAGCCTGTGCCTCCGAAGGGCCCAGGGGGACCATCCGTGGGGAAATTAGGAGATGTGAAGTTGGGCCTGAGGGGATGGCTTCAGATTGCCATCTTTAAGGTCCAAACAAAGCAAAGGCATCTCAGACAAATGGCTGATGCTCAGGGACAGGACCTCTGACATCCCCCAAAGTCTCTCGTAAAACCAGCCAGACGAGCTGGAAACCAGTCCCACGGCCATCGCACTGCGCATCAGCATCTCTGGGGGGTTTGGAGAAGATCGAGGCATCCTCTGGTGAGGCACATTCAGGAGCCACCCTTCTGCCATCCACTGCACCGCCTGCCCGGGTGGTTGGGGGTCCCCGCTGTGCTCCCCCATGTGCGCAGCATCCCGAGGGCTTGCTCCGATGCTGCCTGGGCACTGCCTGCCTGGAGCGTAGCCCTGTCCTGCCAGCACAGCGTCCACTTTCTGCTGCAGGACATCCACAGCAGATGGCTGCTCCGGGTTAGCAGGGGATTTGGTTTGCTCGTGAGTCGGCTGTGGGAATCAGCTATCGCGGACCTCAGAGGAGGCTGGTTGCCTTCCAGAAGAAAGCCCAGCCTCTGTGTAGGTGACAGTATCTTCATTTCAGCTTTCTTTGCTCTCCTTTGTGTGGCTCACGTTGTCTCATTGGCGCGTTCTGCTCACAGCGGCATCTCGTTTTGGTATGAGCTCACTTTAGGTTGAGCAGTTTTACCTTCCCTTCTGGCTTGACACTGAGGATGTCCTGGATGTCCCCCACCTCATCCCCCATCACCTACTCCTCTTTGGCACTCACCTCCCGCCTCCTCTTTTGCCAGCCTTTGCATGGTATTTTATTATATGTTTTATACTAAGTTATTGTCCTGTATCACTGATACATCAATGACTTGAGACTCTGTTTCTCTGATACAAAGCCATTTTCCCTTTCTTCCTACCAGTTTTGGCAAAGAGCCATACAGCAGTTACTGCATGTGACTTCTCCGCTGCGTTTTTCCCTGGCGCTCCCAAATCCTCCTCTGCATTTGTGCACCTTCTTACATGGCATTTTTTTGCACTTGCTCTTGCATAAATATTGGCGTGCTGCTTTCCTTGGATGCTCTTGCTCTGGCAAGACGAGCTCTTGGCTCTTTCCTGCTCCATTTAATGTTCCCCCTTTGCAAATGAGCTTGTTCGGTGGCTCCATGCACATCTGATCGCTCTTTGTAGTCTGCAGGCAAGCTTGTGTGTTTTTTGTCCTGTTAATAGTCTGTCCCAAACTGGTACCCCTCAGTGCCCATTATCAAATAGCACATGTCGCTTGCACCACATGGCAAGGCACCGGTCTCTTGATCCTCTGTAGCCTGGATTACTTATTCAGCATGCTTCAGGCTTTGAAGGTGCTCCTGCAATGCACCTGGGACTTGGTGGAGGTCATGGCATGCACGGCAGAAGGGGAGTTTGAAGGTGTGCAGGAAGGAGTGTACATGTTTTGGAGGGATATAGCTGAAAACGGAGGGATACGTCCGGATATTTTGAGTTGGTGCTTAAGTAAAGGGGAGAAATTGCAGTGCTTGGCATCTGTCTGCTGGCACTTCTGTATCTTCTTCTCATCGGAAATATCTTGAGGCACTTTCTAAGCTGCAGAAAAGCCTACTTTGCCTGTGTTTAAATATCCTTTGGAAACGGTTTTAACTTCCTGCCCAGATCGGAAAGCTTTGTGAAAAATATATAGCAAAACCACAGCAAAACCACTTGAACCACAGTTCAAGTACAGGTATGAATGGGTAAAATTAATTAAATGTTCCATTTTATTGCCAGTTGTGTTGTATGAAACTTTGCTGTTTTCAGTCAAGGAATGTAACCGAAAAGGTTTGTCCTAGTTCTCAGTCTGTACCAAATCTGAGAGCACTATCAGTCAAAGCTAATGAGATAAACACAACTTGAAGTGGACTGTTTGCCTGTCCCACTTAAACATAAAAAAATCTTGTCTTAATAGTATAAAAAATCGGGGTTTGGTGCAAAATGGCCTGATATTGAAAACCCTTTCTCAAATAAATAATTGTTCCAAAGCGAATGAGATTTCTGCAGGAATGAGCATTACTGGCAAGGGGGAACATGCAGGACTGGGCAATAAAGTTGATTTCTTTTTTCCATCACCTAATAATAAAAGAAAAAAACCTGACTGAAATGTATTTATGGTTTAATCATTGTATTTGGGCTGTGACCTATGTGCTTAGAGATTTAATTCCCAAAGGCAGGGCTTGGAAAGTTATTGCAGTCTGAACATAAATGATACGAGGGGTTTTGTAATTTTAAACTTTAAAAGGATGATTGAATTTATAAACTTCATAACTGAATTTACCGGCGACTCCCAGCATGGTGACCTCAGCGTCATGTTTTCCCCTTGTCACTTGGGTCGCTGGGAGTGCGTGGGGCTCGGTGCGACTTGCCGCCGTGCTCCATGCCCCGTTGTGCTCGTGCTGCCTGGCTCCTGCCTGCAGGTGTTGGCGCAGGCAGCAGCGCTGCTCGCCGGCTTTCCTTCCCCTCCCTGCAGCACCCGCGTTCCCTGCCGGTACCGCTTCTCACGGAGTTTTTCTACCCAATGCAGGTTGTGAACGACGCCTGGAGCCCGGGACGGCGCGAGCAGGTGGTTTATCATGCGAGGATGTGCCCGCGCCCTCGCTGACTTGCCCGCTGTCCCCGTCCCCGCTGCCTGTCCTGGCCGGCGCCATGGGAGGATGCTTCTCCAAGCCCAAACCAGGTGACTGCCATCCCGCCATCCCCGTGGGGAGAAGTAGGTCAGCGGTGGCAGACGCTGGCTGGGGGAATGTTAATTCTCGGCTCCCGCAGGGAGGATTACCGGCCCATTAATCCCCCCAAATTCCTCGGCGCTCTCGCTCCCAGGCGGGGAGCTGTGCGGGGGCTGCAGCGGTGCCAGGGGGCGGGCGGGAGGAGAGCTCAGCCCGCACTCTGCAACCCCATCCAAACACCCGCTGCCAGCTCTTCCCCGTCCTGTCTCCTCGTACCCCCACCACCCTCCCTGCTTCTGCCTTCCCGCAGAACTGCCCACCTCGTGCCCCAGGGTGGGCTTGTGTGACAGCCGTCCCCACACAGACGTGCGTGGCTCCAGCACTTTCCTTGCTGCTGCGGCTTTGCCTCTCACTGGCCAGCCCTTAATTTTGTCCCTGCTGGAACGGAATGACCAGGGAAGGAGCAGGACCACCTACTGCTTGATTTCTTGGTGCTTTCTCAGTCCCACCACCCAGGCTAGGTCCTGGGGCTGCTCCACTCTCTGGATTTTATTTTCTTGGCGAAGCTTGTCCATGTGTGCTGCCTCCAGTGGGGAAAGCAGCTGTAGGCACCTGGACATCAAGGATGTTCCCCTTGCCATGCACGCTCCTGCCGCGGCTGGGCTGGATGGGCTCCCTGCTCTTTGCGGTTTGGCGAAGGTGGGCGTACGTAGGAGAGGAAGGGGCTGCGGTGCAGGCTGTGTAGGTGAACTGGCTGGTCGAGGGAGGTCTGGTGTGGAAGTGTCAACGTTAAGCCTTGTCCTGAGCCCCTGCTGGCAGCGTGGGCATGAGCAGGCACCACATGGTTGCCCAGGCTCATCATACCCAGCAGCACCCGCATCGCCCCAGCGCTGGTCCCCAGGGACCGATGCTGGTGCAGTCGGCGTTGCTGAAGCTGCCTTCGAGGAGAGCTCCCATCCTGCAGGGTTTTTTTGGCCACCTAAGAGGGAGCTGAAGGACAGCCCTGTCCTTGTTACCTGCTTGTGCCCAAGGGCAGGGGGAATCAGATAGTCGTGCTGATCTATCAGATCAGTCAGCATCCACACGTAGCCTTTGTGGGTGGAAAAATGACTTTTGGGGACCTTTTATTGGCAATTTGTCTTCATTGCCTCAGGCAGTGGGGATTTCAGGTTGAAGGACTCGAAAGGTCAGAGGCGCGACTGAGCATCCACTGAGTGAGGTCCTCTGCCTTTGCTTTGCAAGGCACAAGGAGAAAATAGAAGTGGTTTTCTGCCCGTGACCTATACTGTGATTATTTTACAGGTCATTGCAGTGCCAAGGTAATATGGCATTGGACCCTGTGAACTGTAAGTTTTCTTTCGTGAAAACCCACGCTGTTCATATCCTTCCTTGACATGTTTAAGGAGTGAAAACGCATCCAGGATTAAATGCCTTTGTTGACTAAACTTGTAACAAACTCTGCTGGCAGTTCCACTTTATTTTGTATACCATCAGCAAAATTGTGTTTAATCTTGGACTGGTGGTGGAACAAAAGCGCTCTGCAGGCATATTTCCTGAACTGCAGATTTTCATGTAGAGCTGTATTTGCATAGCAGGGCCAAATGACTGAAAATGCCATCCTGTAATGTAACGCGCTCTCTGCAGCTCTGGTTTTGATTAGCAGTCTTCAAAGGCTTTTGACAAGCCTTTCCCCAGCCCCTGGTTAGCACACCACTGACTGCGGTGCTTCACCTCGGTGGTTATAAAACCTGCAAATGCAGTGAGGTAAACAGATGCATTTGCAGATACCAATTGTTCTGGCAAAGAGGTTTCACAGCCTTTTTATGATATTTGTCATTCCCATTTCTTGCGGGAACTGTGCACCATCAAAGCTAAGTAGTGGACTTTCCTATTTCTAAAA
The DNA here is from genome assembly GCF_018139145.2 of Gymnogyps californianus. Lineage (NCBI taxonomy): Eukaryota > Metazoa > Chordata > Aves > Accipitriformes > Cathartidae > Gymnogyps > Gymnogyps californianus. Next base: position 306,629 of record NC_059486.1, read on the forward strand.
ATCCACTTATTACCTGTACGAATGAGAAGCAAATCATGCAGGGACAGAACAGAGCTATTTTCTCCATCAGTGCTGTTTGACCTGAAGGGAATATTTCAGATGCAGCCTGAAATCCACAGAATTTATTTAGACACTTTTGAAAGATGTATACGAGGTCCTTATCTGCTCCATCTTCTCTCCAAGAGAGACCCTCAGTGCCCCTGAGCACGCTCAGCATTTCTCGAGATAACCTTGACATTGCACACACGTTGCTGTGTGCCAGGAAGACCTTTTGATGAGCAGATCACTGGTACAAGAGCGTTGGGGAGTGGAGTCCTGCAAAAGTAAACAACTACGCTGGCTGTACCGGAGGCCAGCCCCGAAGTCTGGCTGCTGCTGCTGCAGCGCCCGACCCCATCCTGATATTTAAATGTTTAATTAAGAGCTTATGTTCAAGCAGCGAAGTGATCTTCTGTTATCTCTCGTGCTGCAATCCCGTGACGCCGGAGCCTCTTCTGAAGGCCCAGTTCTCAATCTCTGCATAATTTTTTTTTCTCCGGTTTTTCTCCGGGTGCGTGATGCATATGCGATGAGCTGCCAGCTGGCAGTCTGCGTGGGATCCCAGCACCCGCTCCAGGAGAGGCAGCCGGGTCAGGATGACGGGTAAAGGGAACCATCGTGCGCCAGCGACTGCTCGGTGTGAGCTGTAGCAGCATCGTCTCTGCACCAGGCGTGGGAGAGCGGCTTGCAAAACCTATAAAGCTGTGATTATTTTTCTTCGCACTCTCTGCTGGGCTCAGCGCTTGATGGTGGGGCAGGGCAGCAGCTCCGGCGCAGCACGGCGTGTCTGCGGGTGAGCTTTGCCCTCGCACAGAGGATGCATTTGGCTCTGAGCAGGGAACACATCCCCTTCGCAGGGATGCTGCACGCTGCTGGAGGGGGTGCCGTGGGCTGTGTGTCCTTCTGAGCTTGGCTCTGAGGGTGCCCCCAAGCTTGGCTGGCAAGTCCTACCTCCTGGTTTTTGGGAGCGTGGCGTTTGCTGAACAGGGCATCTGGAGAGGGAGGGTAGAGCCGGCACGTTTGACATGATGGTTTTGTTGTTAGCTCTGTCATTTTTAATAGAAATGGTTTGGAGTCTCTTTGAGACCACCTAAAGTAGTTGTCATTGAGGTTTGCAGTTAAGAGGCAGCACAGGCGAGCCCGGGGGATGCCTGGAGAGCGCAGCTCTTGCAGGGCAGAGCGAGACCCCAAACATGTCCCGTGGCGGTGGATTTACTCCATGCTGGCTGTGGGAAAATAAACCCTGCTGGGGTAAACTGGGCTTTCTGGCTGTGCCCCACCGTACCCTGCTGGTCCCTCCATCATCACTACCCTTGATGCTTTTCTGGTTTCCACTGCTCTCAGAGCTGTCGGCACCGTACAGCCAGTACAAGGCTGTTCCCTGCCCTCAGTGCTCGTTTGCCCTGTGCCTGCAGCCCCAAGCAGCAAACCCTGAGCATCGCAGGGTTTTGCGGTTGGGGAAGGCAGACACACAGCTCTCCCCTCTGCCGGCCCAGCTCCTCCATCCCCTGTGGCCAGGCATCTTCATCTTATCCAGACTCCCCCAGATTCAAGCCAACTCTTGGCTAATGCCAGTTCTCTCTTCCCCTGCACTGCTGTATTAATGTAGTATTTTCCTTGTTTCTACCGTTTTAAGTATCATACTTTAAATGGCCTGATACCCATAGTTTAAATTTAGCCTCTAGAAGGGCACTGAGCCGTACTGGGAACCTAATCCTGTCGTAAAGAAGTCTTGGGTCATTTCATTGCCCTAATTTTTTAAAATAAGGACCGTGGCCCTGCACTGCAGCCTAGCCACCCTCCCCCTGCCAGCACCCTGCCCAGGGGTCGATGCCAACATTTCCAGCCTCGTGTCTCAGGTACCTGCCTAAAAGCAGGCAGAGGCTTTGACTTGTCCCACAAGGCTGTGAATAGTGATGGAGAAGGAATAAATTTATGGGAGATGTAATGAGGTATTAATGACTGACTGCCAGGTCTTAATGACATGAGGCGAAGCCCAAGAGCATCGTGGCCGCAGTGTGAAAAAAAACCCGAGCCAACTGTGATAAATGGGGTTGGGACGTGTTTCCTGGGTGTGCGCGCAGGGGTCCCAGCAGCGCTCTGACCTAAACGCTGAAAACCTGGGAGGGGAAAAAAAAAAAGTTGGGTCAGAATATATAGTCTTGACAAGAGTCCGTATTTTAAGCAATTCTATGATTTTGGAGAGCTGACTCAGGATTTTTGAATACGAAGAGCTGGCAGTGCTGAGGTGTATGTGGATGTGTGGTATTAGCACCTGCTAATGCTCAGCTGTTTCATCTGCTTTTTTGTATATTCTTATAAAATATTTCCAGCCCTGGACTCCTGGTCCTTCATATATATGTGTGTGTGTATATATATATAGATAAAAAATACATAAAAACGTACATGAACACACAAAACCACATACACACAGAGATATATATGTATGTAAGTGATGCTGGTGGTGCAGGGCAAGCAGGCATATCTCTATCTATCTCTCTAGATGCATACATATACATGCTCGGAGAGCAGCAGTTGCTCTGCCCTGGAAGCTACAGCTGTCACCCTTCTTCCCACCGGCCGTGGCCGGGGCAGTGCTGCTGTGTGACAGCGGTGGCCTTGGCCGGTCCCCGAGGAGTCGGCGACCGCACAGATTTGTAGGCACGTGCCTAAAACTTTCCAAACGGTTTGCTTTAAGGTCCGGAACCTATTCTAGCAGTTATAGAAAATGACTGTCAAAGGGATGGAGCACGCTGGACCCAGCCACGCTGTGCCGATCGGATTTCAGAATTAGACTTGGGTTTATAAATATTTCATTTAAATGTCATTTTCCCTGATGGCAATTGAAACAGTTTGCTGGATCAGCTCAGGTGCCGCTGAGCCCCAGATTCCTGGAGGGATCATCCCTCAGGAATGCAGGTCTCTGGCCAGAGGGACACCCCATGCGGGGTCGGGGGGGACAAGGAGGAGGAGGAGGAGAAGAAGGGGGGATAAAGGGTCGGGGAGAGGTGAGTGGGAGTTGCCCCCCACAGAGGCAAGTGGTCAAGTGTGGGGCCTGAAATGGGAGGGGTTAAGACTTTATACCTCTTTTTCTTTTTCTCTGGACATTTGTTGAGCAGTGTTGGTGAGTGCTGAGCAGGGACGGCTGGGAACGCTGTCACGTACGGGTTCCAGAGACCTGCTGCTTTTTGCATATGTTTTTCTGACCGAGAAAGGAGTGAAGAGCTCAGAGCTAAATTTCCATCTTCATCCCCACAGGTTCATAGGCCCGTGGATCAGCGAGCTCTCTGGGTGCTCACCTGGCCCAAATGTAGTTTGGAAAACAAAGCTCTGGGGCATCGGGCCAGGTGAGAGGTGGGGGTTGTTCCCTGCAGGGTGAATTCACCGGCATCAACGTCACCGTTGGGCTCGGAGCTGCCGGCTTCGCCAGTGCCAGCCCCGTCTCATCCTGCACCGCAGTCGGCGGCAGCAGCAGCAGCATGCTGACCGGCTCCGGGGTCTGGCTGCGAGGATGCACAGCCACGTTCGCTCCAGATAAATGCCTGATCGACTGCGTAATCGTATTAAATGATCCTCCTGTTTCTTTGACTGACAGTATTTCACAGGGACTGGCATAAATGGATGCTCATTATATTTCCTAACTCTGTCCTGGAAAATCTGTGTCTGCTTTTCCGAATGCCATAGGAAAACAGTGCTTATGGAAAGCGGCCTCTTTGCTGGGTACCTGCAGGGAGCTGGGCTGCTTCTGTAGAGCTCCAGGAACAAATTTGCTCATAGCAACATTTTTTTTTTTAATGCATGGTGCTGGGCCTATTAGTTTGCAGTAACTCTTGCAGCTGGCAGCTGCAATGATGCAACAGAAGTTCACATTTTCTGTTGGTTCAGCATGGATACACAGAAAATTGCTTTACTGGATCTGTCTGTCAGAGCCCCCGGTGAATCCTGCCCCTGGTGAGGGCGAGGATTTGGCACTTTGGCGAAAAGCTGCCCCATCCCCTGCTCTGCTGAGCTGGCACAAAAAGCAGAAACTTGCAGGACTCTTGAAACAACTGCCTGCCTCCAGATGGCCATGGCCACTTGCTTTTCTCCCTTCCTAAATGAACGACCTTCCCCCTGACCTTTTCTTCCCTCGTCCTCTCAATGGATTTGCAATAAATGGCGTGGGGCAGCAGATGAAGCTGGGAAGACCCAGCGCCCTTCTCTTGCTGCAGGGCTCGTCCTGCTCTTCTGGGGCACATTGTTCCCCTCTCTTTGCCTTTCCTTAACCTGTTTGGGTTGTGAGCTTTAACTTTTATCTTCTGCACAGCTTTTCCTGACATGACATTTATAAGACGGGCAAAGCTCATCAATCTCCCATTTGCCTGAGACACTTCTTCAGTCTCTGGCACTTACCCCCTGGTTCACTATAGAACTCCCCTGGGGTTTATTATAAATATTAACGGCTTTAGTTTTATGAAGTCCCTAGGAGCTAAAGTGATGTTTTTCGCTCTGTGATGTGAGAGCTCATGACTGGCTTCCTCTGATGCTCCTGCGTCCAGCCTGCTCCCCCTGGGCACGGGTCGTGGGTGGGGGTGCGGCTGGGTGGGTGCACGGCGAGGCTGGGTGAGCGCTGCCCTTCGGGGAGCTCGGATGAACATCTGCACGTCTTCACTTGGGTGGCCGAGGAGAGCCCCTGTGCTCCCCCTCCGTCCCTGCATGGGGAGGGGAGGACAGGCAGCACATCCTGGTCGAGGCAGCAGGAGGGCAGGGGGGGACGGAGGGGCAGTGCCCCGCTGTGCCGTGCCAAGGGCTGCCTTGCTCCATCACTGCCCTGGCGACAGCACCCAGAGCGGTGGCGGGGCTGAGGGGACCCGCTGGCTCCGGTGTCCCCTCTGATGGCCGGGGGGATGCGCTGCGCTGGCACAAGCAGCTCCCGCGTGTCCCTGGGTCCCCTGGTCCCCAGGCCAGGGATGCTTTTATTGTCAAACCTGTTCAATGGTGTACACCGAAGTAAAACGGACAATCCTTGCTGAAGGATTCACTCTACTTACTCACTTAATGCTGAAGATTCACTCTACGCTGAAAACCTCATGCAGAAATAGTTTTGGATATTTCTAGTTCCTTATTAATTGGTCTCCATCTAATGAAGCAGCTTTATACACCATGCAGTGTTGGCTTTCTCTTTCAATTAATGTTATCTACAAACAATTAAAGGGTTTTTTGAAGTCAGAGCCCTAGAGGCCTTGGCATGCCTCACATTTAGCTGCCTGAAGCTGTTTTCCACTAAACAGGACAGGAACTGTGACTGAGGGGTTGTTTTGCACCGATGACTAATGTCTGCTTGCAAGAATATGTACTTTATGCATGCAGAGGTGCCCGATGGAGAAAGAACAGTGGAATAATGGGCTCGGGTAATCAAGCTGAGTTTGACATTAAATGCTTTATTTTCCCAAGCAAGCCAACAAAAAATGTCTGTTCTGATGTCTGTCAGCCCCTTTCGAAGTCCAGGGAAGGAGGGAGAGGCAGAATGGCAGCAAAACTTCCAGCTTCGTTTTAGTGAAGATTTCTGTTTGTTCCTGCAGTTGAAGTGAAAATTGAAGTTGTGATTCCCGAGAAGGAGAGAAGCAAGGAGGAGATGTCACCCAACGGGAAAGCCAGCCCCCTGATCTACAAAGTCAATGGGACTGCCCGGCATTATCATCTCGAGGAGCATCCCATTGCCAGCAATCCCTACCACAACCCAAAGGATGTGGTGGAAGCGTCTGTGTGCCACGTGAAGGACCTCGAGAATGGACAGTAAGTGGCTAAAATTTTTGCAGGTAAAACTTGAGAGACCTTGTAACCCACCAAACCTAACCTCCTATCGTGTTCTTTAGAGTTTCTGGAGGTGATAATTTAACTTAGTAAAATAAAATTTTTTTTTGTCTTAAAAAATGACATCACGGACAAGTGACAACTGTTTTTAACCAGAAGGCCTGCTGTTCCCTGCACGGTCCACCCTGGGACTCGTCTTAGAAAGATGTGATGTTCTGTAGCAGAATTTCTCAACAGGCTCTGCTCAGCTTGCATTAGACAACCCTGACAATTTTTTACAAATTTATAGCCTCAGTAGTTTTACAAAGCAGCATGAGTAGCCCGTGGGTGGAGCTGATGGGGCAGATCGTGTGCTCCATCACTTCTGCAGTGCCTTGCTCTTCTAGCCAAGCTCATCTCTTTCAATTTGCTCTTTCACCAAGGATGCAGTTTTCCAAATTTTTTGCTAATGGCAACACGCTTCAGCTCTGTACAGTTTCACTACCCTGATTTAAGAGTTTTCTCAAGTCTGAAAAGTGCCTGTCCTGGTCACCGTGCTTTACAGGCTGGTGTTTCTTTTCTGGGGTAGATGTGCCTTTTCTGCAGCATGTTCCGTTAGTCTGATGGCCAACATCTCAGCGGGCTCTGTCCTTGCATGAAAGAAAACATAGTTTGAAATAGCTTTTATTCCAGTGAGGGAGTGATGTCAGGTGTGTGGGGGACAGCAGGAGTCTGGCAGCTATTTGCTTTGAATTGAACTATTGCTTGTGATAATATTCTAGAATAATCCATGTACTACAAGCAACTTTGTGCTAAACTTAAGGGGCTTCATGGGCTATAAATTCTTCTCATTAAGTAAGTTCATCCAGGAATAAACTGGTTTTTTTCATTGTGATGGGAATTTACGTATCAGACCGTTCTACAAAGGGATGCACCGGACTCTATTGGATTAAATCTTCACGTGGTGAGGTGTGGCTGACTCAGAAAAGTGCTGGAGGGCCATCGGGACCTGGAGGCAAATGGCCTCCTCCAGTGAGAGGTGGAGGTGAGGAGTCAGTAGAGATGCACTGGACTGGAAGGCAAGCACAGTGGCTGCAGGGCTGCTTCTGGCACGTGATGGGCAACTCACTGCCTCCTGCGCAGGTGAGCAGCGACAGCAAGGCTGGGGAAGAGGGGACCTGGGGCAGAGCACAGGCAGTGACCGGGATTGCCTTGAAGCTGGAGCAAAGCAAAAAGGGGAGACTATCCTGGGAAATACTGGTTGCACAGGGAGGGTCCTGTGCCAGTGTCAAGACCTCGCCTAATGGCTGAACACCGAGTGTTCACGGAGGCAGCTTCTGCTGACTTTGTGTTTGGGGTGTTACTAAAAGAGTGTGCTCTGCTTTAGTGCCCCAGTGCAAGAAGGATGTTGGAAAATAGAGCTGCAATAGATACGTTGACTGGAAAGCATACAGTATAGTAGATGAAAAGATTCAAAGAGCTCTGCCGGTCACAGGGAAGGTGAGGAGGGAGCTGGCTGCAGTCTGTGAGAACATACCTGGCTGCAGGTGGCTGTAGCAGGGAGCTCCTCAGCTAAAGCCAAGGCTAGAAACGTATCGATCTGGAAAGTGGGCTCACACTTCAACTGTGTGTGCATTCAGCTACTGAAACACGCTACCAAGTACGGCAGCGGACTTGCTTTTAAGTAGAGAATAGCTTTTTTTCTAGCAGACTGAGTCTAGCTCAAAACAGAGGTGCTGCGAGAAGGTCCCGTGGCTCGTGTAAGCAACAGGCCAGACCAAAGGAGTCCCTTCTCGCTCTGATACCCAGAGGGATTTTCTGGGATGCTTCTCTCAAGGAGCGTGCTGGGCAGGGGTGTGCATGGGCACAGCAGCAGTGCGGGGCACTGGCACAAAGGTTCGGGCACCTCTGCATTGTGTTAGTGGAGTCTGCAAGCACAAGGTACTCTTTCTGCCCACCCTTTCTATCTTTCTGGTACCAAGATGGTTTCAGCAGAACCAGTAAAAGATACTGGAGGATAAACTCTGGCACTGCTGTACTCAGCCAGCCTCCCAGCAGGCTAACTGGGGGAGGTCAGTGAGCTGCAGACAGAAAACAGCCCCCAGTGCTCCCTCAGCTCCTCAGCAAAGGTCCTTTGCAGGCCAGAGCTGAGTTTTAGCTGGTGCTTCCCAAGTAGGGAGCGGAGTGGGGCAACAGGACAAATTCCCAACTGAGTAAATAGCTCAGCGGGGAGCAGTGCAGCATAAATCATCCTCTCGCTCGCTCTGGAGTGAGTGTGGGACCGATAGCCTTGCAGGTGGCTGTGTGCTGCCTTGAAGACACCAGGTCTTGTTTTTGATTCTCTCTCAGATCACACAGTTCCTTGGTAGTAAGTTGTAAACTCTTTCACTATCTTATCTTATCTTCTGATAGAGTTATGGTTGTCACTTAACTGCAGGTTTTATCTGAAGTACTGCACAGCTGAGGAATGCAGTAGGACTTGTACTGCTCTATTCCGCTTTGTGCTGACGGAAGGACCTCCAAGTGCCAAGTGTCCTACTTGGAGAGGGAGCAGAGCGGCATCGCTCGGGAGTGGGGCTGCCAATTTACTGGGACAAAACAGCTCCCGCGGGCAGGCATGATGAGCTCTGCTGCTATTTTCACCCGAGGTGGCAAGGAAATTGAGCATTTGCCATTACTCTAGCGGAACAGGTGATGCATGTGGAGCAGGCACCTGCACGAAGACTTGCCCAAGGTGGGTTTGAAGGTGTTACAGGGGTGCTGGTGGACTGAGCCCTGGTCTCAGCTCCATGGCTGTGAAGCAGAGAGCGGGACAAGGGTCTCTGTAGCCTGGGTGCAAGTGACAGGATAGAGTTGGGATGTTACCCAAAGAGGAGTGAGCATGCAAAGTGAGTCCTGTTCTTCTGAGACCCTGGGACCTATCGTGCGTGAACAGCATTCAGGGATCACACGTGGCCAGTAGCTTTCTTGAGCACACGGGGTTTGCTGTGTGCACAGTGGTGTACTCAATACACCAAATGCAACGTGCCAGGCTTGCTGTAGAGATGGTCCACTTCATGCAATGGGAGCAACCAGGATTTCCAGATAAACATCAAGTTGTGTGGGGACAGGCTTTCTGGCTGGCAGAGGGGAAGTTTCCAGGGAACAGCAGCTCTGCGCTCTGCGCCCAGCTCCCTGCAAAACGAGGGCTCACTCCTCGTCTCTCCGCTTTCCTCCATGGTTAGCTGGAAGGCTCTGCTGTAGGGAAGCAGTTGCTGCTAATTGTATTGGGAAGAGGTCCAGTGCCTCACCCAGGGCCATGGATTGCACAGGGTGTATCAGGGCTGTTGGTTGGAAAGGGAGCACCTGAGTGGTGAGAAGAAAAGGAGGTGAGGACAGGACATGTTGGGATGAAGATCTGGTGGAGACATAGTGAGAGAGCAGAGAGTAAACAGCTGCTCAGTGCAGAGCAACATCAGTCTCACTCAATGATGCCTGGGCAGCCTGCACTGCCCCTGTGGCTGGAAAGCTGCAGAAATCCCCTTGGCAAAGATCTGGGCAGGTGGAGGAGTGGGGGTCTCAGCGCTGGAGCCTCCTGCATCCCAAGCTCCAGACTCTGCAGAGAGGAGCAGTGGGCAGCCTCCTGGAAAAGATGAGTGGTTGAAAGACTCATATTTCAGTGGATAGTGCAACTGCCCGGTGTAATGCAACTGCCTAAATGCAGCCCAGTTCTGTATATGGTCTGCAGGGCTTGGAAACTCTTGCAAATAGAACCTCATGTTGCAGCTGCATTGCAAAACCTGTGCCCAGCCAACCTGCAGCACGCAGAGCAACCGGGCACAGCTGGCTGGGTGCTGCTGGGCACTGGGGAGGAGGCATGCCATTCCTGGGGAGACCTGGGCAGCCAGCTGCTGTGGCCAAATGCACCCGCTATGCGGGGACGCTGCGCCCACACTGCGGCCGGTGCAGAGGTGGGTATCGCTCAGCACAGCCCTGCTGAGCCGGAGGGCTGCAGATCAACTCTCAGTCAAGCCAAGGGAGTTAGGAAGGATTTTCTAAAATGCTGCTTTCCAGCACTAATGGCATCATTAATCACTCATTCAGCAGATGGGGATGCTCAGTAGCTCTTTCTGTCTTTGCAGACAAGGTGCATGATCGGCAAAGAGATGCTTTTGGCCAGGACAGGAGTGGCTGGAGCCTCAGCCTGGCTTGGCTAGTCAAGGACCAGGTGACTGCAGCTGGGGAGGTGTGACGCAGAGAGCCTAAACATTGCAAAGCTTTGTGTGTAAAGGATTCCTGCTGTGCTAATCGCACTTTTGTCCAGGGTACCACACAAGCAACTGTGGTCTTTCAAAGAGCACCTGAACCTCTCCGGGAAATGGCTCGAGGGTTAAGCTGGCTCCTGTGCAAATGCAGGGCTGAGTGCCAGCAGCACCAGGGAGGCAAAGCCCCTCCGCGATGCAGAGCTGGGGCCAGCAGCCCAGAGCAGGCGGGCAGGTCGCTGTGTGAGCTCTACTCTGCAAAAACAGCTGAGGGAAACAGCAAGGAGGTCACACGTAGGTGTCTGCTGTCCTGAGGGTTTTATCAGGAAAAGGTGACCCACGTTGTTGACCCTGGGATGTGGCCAGGACCAGAGCACGACCCTCTGCGGTGCAGGGAGGCAGACCCCAAGGCCGGAGTACGCAAAGGGTCAGAATCGCCTCTCCTGGTTTTCAAGTCTCAGAAATGTTGTGTTTGCTTTGAGTGAGTGAACACAAGCCTGGCAGGGACCTGCTGAGCTGCTGGGGCCAGGAGGGGAGGTGATGTCGCAGTAAAACCAGTTTGGTTTCTTGCTCCCACTACGTGCTGAAAGGCTTTATTCTGACCCCCTGGACTTGGGCGGAGACCACCAGCCACTTCCCGAGCAGCTGGGGAGATGCTTTGGGCCACCTCTTGGCACAGTGGTGGATGAAGAAGCTGCCAGTCAATGGCCCAGCTTGGATGTGCCCCAGGCTGGGAGCAGTAGAGCCATCTTCGAAGCTGGCTCGGTGACAGGAGTGACCCACACCTGTGAGTCACCTGGAGCCGGTGGAGAGCAAGTTGAAGGAGTGGGGTAGTCTGGTGGGACCAGGGCTGGGGTGCAGTGTGAGGGGGTGGCGTCCGCTGCCAGGCGGATGCTCTGCCATGTGTTTTCCATGCTCCTCCTCCCCAGGATGCGGGAAGTGGACCTGGGCTGCGGGAAGGCTCTGCTCATCAAAGAGAGTGGTGAGTTCCACGCCGTGGGACACAAGTGTCCCCACTATGGGGCTCCGCTGGTCAAAGGTCAGTCTGCATCACATCCTAGGAGGCTAAGGGCATCGAAGTGTTGGCAAAAGACAGCCCGGTGTTCATCCGGCTGTGCTGCCGGGCATGGGGCAGTGCCGTGCCGCACACTCAGCATCATCCTCGCATCTTCTCGCTGGGGGAAGGCATGGGCAGAAAGCTGGGGGTGGAGAAACCTCCTGGCAGAACTTCACCGCCAGTCTGGTTTGCTGGTGACCCCAGCTTGCCACTGCTGGTCACAGGGCTGGGGCTTCTTTGGGTGACTTTGAAGAACCAAACGGCATGGGCACCATTAAATTTGGCTTCTGCTTCATTCTTCAGCTGGAGCTGAACCTCTCTTGGATGGTGTGAAACAGCTGCAGCTCACTGTCCCCACGCAAAGCCTGGTTTTATGGGGCTTTTCATATTGTTCTGTTTATTGGTTCCCAGCCACTGAGTAGTTAAAAAAATGTCTTAAAGGGAAAAAAAAAATCACCTTATGATTTTTCAGGCCACTTGGTCTTAAAAAAAACCACAAAACCACAGCTCCCTGTAAATCAAAATCCTGTTTGTGGGGGAAGGAGGAAGCTCTTTGGGCTGATGGGATCCTTTCAGTAGCAAAAAGAAATGTTGCTGGTGTTATTGATTGAAGTGGGATGAGGTGTAGTGGTTTCCCATCTTGGCACTTAAAAATATGCATCCTGGCATCTTCTCAGCATGGGCTTCAGGCAGTTCCCTACCCAGAGTGGTAATGCCAGTAATGGCAGCAGGCAGTGCTGGCCCGGCTGCATGCTGAAGTGCGTCCCCCAAACTGGGGGTGGGGGGCAGTTTGCTGGAGGTGGGATCTTGGGGAAGACAGCAGAGCATCCTGCTGAGTGCCCTCTGGGCATTGCTGGCCCAGCAGCAGTGCTGGGTGCAGGCAGCCATGCTCTCAGCCCCTCGCCTGGGGCTAGCAGCCTGCTGAGCAGGGCAGAAGAGCCCCACGATGCGCCGGTGGGCAACGGAGGTGAGAGCCCGCCTGCCTTTCATAGACCTGCGGCCGCATCCCTGAGACTGGCTGCTCACCCAGGGATCTCGCTGGGGAATACAGGATTTGCTGCAGAAGTATGTGCAGGGGCTGCCCCTGCGTCCCCACGTGTGGTGGGTGACAAGACGTGGCACTGCTGTGCCTTGGCAAGGAAAGGCGCAAGCTCAGGACCAGTCTGGTGCGGCCAAACTGTAGCTGTTTGCTCTGCCCCGGCACTGTGAGCCAGCTCTTTCAGGCAGGGAAAGCCAAAGTCCAAGGTAGCAGCCTCTGAGCAAACATTTGCGAGGAGTGAACTTGTGGCTTTGGGCATGCCCCGTGCTTTCCTGGCGGTGTGCAGACTCCTTGCTGTGTCAGGATCTGTTCTGAAACACACTTGCTGTAAATAAGTGATGCTCTGCTTGAGGCGCTGCTTGCTCCGGGTGCTGCTGGGGCTTGTGGAGGTGACTACGAGACCCTGGAGACTGCAGCCCCAGGCCCTGCTGGAGAGCGAGATTATATTCCAGGCCGAGCAGACAGCTTCGGAGCTGTGCTCAGAGGCGCTGGTAGGGCACTGTCAGTGAGGGCATTTTAGATGGGAACCCTCATACGGATCCCAGCTGGTAACTGCGTTCACCCTCTATCCCAAATTGCTGGACCAGTCCCACGTGCAAGTTAAGAGAACTCCACATCAAGTAGCCAAGATGCTGTTGACTGTCCAGGTCCACAACAGCTGCCCTGTGTGCTGTAGGAGAGGTGACACCTCTGGGTAAGGAAGGAGCGTCATGGGGACGTGCTCGCAGGGTCTGAACTTTGAAGCTGCTCTGCGTGGAGCAGCACAGCTCCTGCCGCTGCAGGAGGCCCTGGGCAGCACCCTGCAGCCTTCAGGAGGTCAGCCTCGCTCAGCAGTGGTGTTCACGTTGTGAAGAAGCCGAGGAGTCCACCATCACCGGGACAGCAGGAGGGAGACCTGGCCTCTGCCATCCCTGCCCTGGCCAGGTCACAGCAGCTCGATCTCAGCGGGCTGCAGGCAGGGACGGGAGGCAGCTGCAGGGCAGCACCAACTCTGCTCTGCCATGTTTGCTCTAGGGGTTTTGTCCAAAGGAAGAGTCCGCTGTCCCTGGCACGGAGCTTGCTTCAACATCGGCACAGGCGACATAGAGGACTTTCCTGGCTTGGACAGCTTACCCAGGTTCCAGGTGAGACCTTGGTTCTTGCAGCAGCAGAGGAAATCACAGAATCACAGCATGGTTTGGGTTGGAAGGGACCTTTAAAGATCACCTAGTCCAACCCCCCCTGCAATGAGCAGGGACATCTTTCACCAGATCAGGTTGCTCAAAGCCCCGTCCAACCTGACCTGGAATGTTTCCAGGGATGGGGCATCCACGCCTTCTCTGGGCAACCTGTGCCAGTGTCTCACCTCCCTCATTGTAAACCATTTCTTCCTTATGTCCAATCTACATCTCCCCTTTTTTAGTTTAAAACCATTACCCCTTGTCCTACCGCCACAGGCCCTACTAAAAAGTCTGTCCCCATCTTTCTTGTAAGCCCCTTTAAGCATTGAAAGGCCGCAACAAGGTCTCCCCGGAGCCTTCTCTTCTCCAGGTTGAACAACCCCAACTCTCTCAGCCTTTCCTCATAGCAGAGGTGCTCCAGCCCTCTGATCATTTTCATGTCCCTCCTCTGGACCCGCTCCAACAGGTCCATGTCTTTCTTGTGCTGAGGACTCCAGAGCTGGACGCGGTACTCCCGGTGGGGTCTCACCAGAGCAGAGCAGAGGGGCAGAATTACTTCCCTCGACCTGCTGGCCACGCTTCTTGTGATGCAGCCTGAGATACGGTTGACTTTCTGGGCTGCAAGCACACATTGCCGGCTCATGTCCAGCTTTTCACCCACCAGTACACCCAAGTCCTTCTCAGCAGGGCTGCTCTCAATCCCTTCATCCCCCAGCCTGTATTGATACTGGGGGTTGTCCTGACCCAGGTGCAGGACCCTGCCCTTGGCCCTGTTGAACTTCGTGAGGTTCATGTGGGCCCACTCCTCCAGCCTGTCCAGGTCCCTCTGGATGGCATCCCTTCAGAGTATCAACTGCACCACTCACCTTCATGTCATCCGCAAAATGGCTGTTTGCATTGGGATAAGCATGCTCTTTGAAGGCGTGGAGCAAACATTTTCCAAGTACATGCTGGGGTGGCCAGTGGAGAGCAGCACCTCACCCAGATCTCCTTCCTCCCTGCAGCTCCCCTTGCATCCACCCACGGGCATCAGACACCTCCTGGGAACCTGAGCGTGGAGGTGCGCAGCTGGGAGGTCTCTTGAGCAGGAGTGGGGTCGGATTGAGAAACCGGCCGTAAGCCTGAGATAGAAATCAGGTTTTATACTGACCATCAGTGCATGGTTGATACGAGACAGGAAACATCCCACAGCCTCGAGCTGGGGCAAGCCCTGCCATGGCCTGAGCTGCTCTCGCAGGAGACCTGGTGAGATTGCTGCTCTGTTCATTAGTTGCACAGAGGGAGTATTCATCTTCTTCACACTGGAGGCACTCACTGTCCTGCAAACCACTGCTGTTCTGTCACCCTCAGGTGAAGATCGAGAAGGATAAAGTGTACATCCGAGCAAGCAAGCAGGTGAGGGGCCACTGGCATCCCAAAATCAAGGCCCATGGTTTTGCTTTTTGCTCTGTGTGCATGGGGGTGGGGGGGAAATGGTTTGGGTTCTCTGGCAGGGGAAGAAGTGCCTGAACAAAAGGATGCGTGAGCATTCAGCATGGGTAAAGCAAAAGTCCACCTAGCCCGGTCCTGTCTCAAGCAACAGCCTGAAGTTCGTACGGAGGCACGAGTGGAGCAGGGCAGAGGTGTTGTGTCCCTCTCTCATCCTGCCTGTGCTCCCCCAGCCTCCCTGCAGCTGCCGGGTGTCCATGGATTCAGGGGGTCTTACTAGATGTTTGTCCTGAACTTGGCCTATGTTTCCTTAAGGTCATAGCAACATTTAATTTAGTTGGCCCATGGAAACAGGCCTCTTCCACCAGCCTTTTGGTCTTGTCTGCTGGATCTGAATGTGGCATGGCGATGACAGAGGTCATCTGTGCTCCCTCTTGAGCCCAGACATCAGCTCCTTTTGCTGGAGAGGGACCTGGTGCGTGGGCAGGGAGGGCTGTCATCCCCCCCAGACAGGATGCAGAATGAAGCTCGTTCAGGCCACTGCCATCTTTCTTTCCATGAAAAGCCTTCTGATGCACATTTGCACATGTGCATGTGTGAATCCAGCGGCTCAGAACGAGCCGGACCCTTACAGCACTTGGGTTAGATCCAGAGAGGTCTCCTGAATGGCAGCACTTCTACTCCAGCCGATTTGGGTGGGATGTGATGAGGAGGGCTGAGCCTGTCCCCTCTACCAGAAACGGATTTTGGCCTCCAATGGCTGGCAACAGGGGGTCTGTGCAGCAGGGCTACAGTGGCATAGGTCCTCAGGTGTGCTCTGGTAGGCTGGGCAAGTCCATCAGCTTCTTTGGATATCAGAGGTATACAAGCTCTGCTCAGGTGCAGGATAAAGTTCCTGATAGGACTTCTGCATTTCCATCTCACCTGTTGGTTGCAGAATTGCACAATGACACACCTGGGCTGCTTTTTCTATTTTTTTTTTCCCCAGCTCTGTGTACCTGGATGAATTTGCAGAAGACAATAGATTTATTTTTCTTTTGTACCTTTTAAGGGGGTAGTGCACTGGATGGTGGAAAGGTATTTGGATGAGCATGGGTTTGGAGTCCTCGTTGGGTACAAGGGTGCAGTTGTTCCCTTTCTATCCAAGCTGTTTTATGACAATAGTGTAGTTGTCCCCATTCCTGCCTGGCTACCCAAGTTAAAGCTGAGAAAAGATAATGACTTTTCTTCTTGTTGTTGGTGGCACAGGCTCTTCAGACACAGAGGAGGACAAAGATGATGGCAAAGTGCATCTCCTTGAGCAACTATAACCTGAGCAGTACCAACGTGCTGATCATTGGTGCAGGTATTGTGTGGCATGTGCTGGGGCCGCTGTGTGTGTCCCCTCCTGGGCGGGTGTGCAGAGAGCAAGGTGTCTGTGTGCCATGCACCTTCTGTCACCCCTCCTGCATCCCTCCCTGTGCGAAGGGTCAGACCAGAGGGTCTTCCTGAGCCTTTTTGTCCTACACACTAATGGTCCAAAGGTGCCCTGTGCCTCTGGTCTGTGGAGCTTTGTAGTTCCCTGTCACAGTCCTTTTTAGTGGGTGCCCTCTTCCCTCTACACCCTCCCCAGATACGTCAGTAACCCCTGATTTCCACAACTCATAAGTGTAAAGTCCTCTCAGGTGTTCCTGTGATGTGGACACACCTTTTCCTCTTGGAGCCTGCACATCTCTGTCTCATCCCATTGCAGCTGCCTGCAGCTCCAAAGCTCTCACCTCAGGGTGCTTCTCTGAAGATAAATTCTTCCATCTCCCCAGAAAATATCAAATCCCTGCATGAAATAGCAAAGCTGCCAAGCTATCTTTTCTTATCTCTTGTCCCAGCTCCATTTGTGTAATGCAATTTTTGTAGAAAGCCTGATGGAGCGAATCCCACCTACCGAGTTTCTGGAATGGGTTGGACGCTAGACTGGACCATGGTGTGGTGAAATGGAGGGTGGGAGGAGGACACAAGCTGTCCGGTGTCGGACCTGGTGCTGGGAGGGAACGGCTGCTCCTGGCACGTGGGTTGCTCTTACTTGATTACAGCCCCCAGGTCATCAGATCCAAGCTGTGGAAATGGGGAGCACACTGTGATCTCCTGCTCCTGCCATCTGAGTTGCAGCTCGCAGCCTGAGCAGAGGGAAAACCAGCCTGGCTGGCTTTTCCCTTGCTGCTGGGTAACATTTTTCCCTTCCTTGTGCCCCTGCTGTTGGTTGACTGAAAGCCAGGGTGTGACACTGCTGCTCCCCCAGGTCAGCTGGGCTGTCCTGGTGTGCGGCAGGGCTGGACAGTCATCAAAATCCTCAGCAAGGTCACTCCGCGGGCAATGTTAGCCATTGCTGAAGGAACTTTCTCAGGCTTGACCACCTAAATTTACAGGTCTATTAAAGACCAAGGTCTGTTCTGGTGGACAGGAAAGGAGATTTCAAAGCTGGGGTTGTGAGGAAGAAGTGTTGGGAAGAGACTACCCATCCAGCCCTGCATCCAGCCATGCCCAGCAGAGCTGAGGGCAAGCGACCGCAGCCCCTTGCTCACGTGAGGGTTATCCTGGCATCGGTGCAGCATCAGTCCTGGCTCAGAATGCTCCAGGCAGCAAGCACGGGATGTCCACCCACCTGTCTCTTCTTCCACTGTCCCCTGCCTCCATCAACAGGAGCATTTTGTGGATGGACCAAACCGTGATACTGTCCAGGTCCATCTTCTTTCATTGGTATTACAGAAACTGTGGCCCTTACAACATTCGTCATTGAGCGAGGCTTCCTTTGTTGAGAAGAGACTCAGAACTTCTCACCTGAGCTCTCAAGTCTCACCAGTTTGGCCAGGGAAGAAGGGACATGCCCATCAGGCTGCCTAGCTGCAGGGGGACAGCACGCCCCAAGGCAGCTTTTTGTTTGATTTAGCCTTTTTTCTGTGTTTAAAAACAAGCAAACAAAAACAACTCAAAGAAATTGCATGCAAAATCCTCTACAGTGAAGCACGCAGCCAACACTTCAGCCGTGAAGAAGGGAGGACTCCCTGCCCTCCGTGTTCGGCTGTAAATTCACCAGGAGCTGAGTGCGCAGAGGGGAAGCTGCAAGACCCTTCCTCGACTAGGGGAGTGCAAGGGTCTGAGCGGCCACCCATGCCCCTGAGCTTGTGAGAGGTGTGTAGGCATTGGCAGCACTCCTCAGGTGTGCTCTTTGTGGGTTTGTGTGAGTTTAGGGACAGACAAGTCCCACAGAGGATTAATGTCACACTCCTCCTGCCTGGTGCATCCACCCCGACTGGCTTCCCGTGCAAGCTGTTTGACTTGGGAAGCGCTGTGAAGTAAGGCCAGGGCCAGTGGAGATAGTGAATTTGGAGTCAGCCCTGGTGGGGTTTAGGAACAAAGGGTTCAGACCTTCAAATGCCCCATATGCACGGCTGCTGCCAGTCTTCCTTCTCCCTTAGGGGCAGCTGGACTGGTCTGTGCAGAGACCTTGCGCCAGGAGGGTTTCTCGGACAGGATTGTGATGTGCACGATGGACAGACACTTGCCCTACGACAGACCAAAGCTCAGTAAGGTTTGTATCACTTTGGGTATGTCACATTCCTCCCCAGTTTTAAAATTTGCCCCAGGACCTTTCTCCACTGTTATTCATTGCAGCAGCATGTCTTCTTTCTTATTCATCCTGTCTCTGTTTTCCCTTGAATTTTGTTTTCTGTTGGTGACTGAAATGTGAACACAAAAAAGGAGTTCTTCAGACTCTGAACTAAGAGTACTCCAGCACAGAAACAAGAGCATTCTTCACAGGTCTGGCAATAGCTGTCTCGGCCAGCTCATACCTGGATGGATCTTCTTACTATGTTTCCATATCAAAATCTTTAGGGCAATGAAACGGGGCATGGAAGAAATTGTATTGTCTACCAGGTTTTTTATTAGTGCATGGTTCTTACTGCCCAGTGATGCTCCATGCCATAATTATTATCGGTCATCATCACAACTTGGTAACTTGATTGCAGTGCAAAGATCACTTTTTCTGGCACACATCCCATTTTGCATTCCAATTTGTAGACACAGGATGATCTTCTCATCACATTTTTTATTACTGATTCCTGAGCCTGACTTGATGTCAGACAGCAGCTCAGGTTGGACAGCAGCATTTGATCTTGAAGCTTGGAGATAACATAAGAACAGGCGGTATATGTATTCCCTTTATGTCAGGGATGCTTATCTGTGGGGGCTGGTACTCTACAATCACAGCATCTGACTCTGCTTCCAGCCCCAAGGCAAAGTGATTTTCAAAGGAAGGCAAATATGCATGTGGCTTTTTGAGAGCATTCAAGCCATTTCTGTGCTTGGACAAGACCTGCTTGGGGTGAGGAGCAGCTGGCTGAAACCTGCATCCAGGAGTCCCAGAGGTTGTGCTGGGGAGCTCGGAGCAGCTCGCAGTTCCTGTCCCAGCCAGGCAGCTCTCCAAAACTTGTCAGTCTTAGACTGCCTTTTCCGCTCCCCGTTAGATAGTAAGAACATCTCACACGCCAGAGATGGTATGCATGGTTCGTTAAACTCTCCACTAAACACCTCCGGCTGCAGTTGCTTTTGGAAGGTGCAGAAAGCCCATGGAAGAGAAGGTGGAATTTTCAGGAACAGGCTAGAAAAAAAGGGGATTTTTCTTAATCCTGTTGTGAGTGGGACTAACCCTGGAAAGAGCCGTTAGAGGAGGAGCACGTAAAGCTGTAAGCAGCAGACTTCTTGCCTCCTGAAACTGCAGCATTGCCCTTCTTCTGCCTTGCTGAACGCCTGTTATCAATCTGTCCCGAGGTCCCGCTGGACTGTTCCTCTTTGTCCCCTTTGGACCATGACCCCTGGTGTGCTGCAACGTCCCCGTTACCGTCTCTGGAGCACTGAGCAGCAGCAAAAACCGTGGTGGTTGTGCACTGCTCTGCACTGCCCTCCCTGCACACCGGCGTGGGGGCCACCGCTCCCAAGGTGTGGGGTCAGACGTTCCTCTCTGTAAACATTGGGTGTTTAAAGAATTTGCAGTAAAACCTGTATGACCCTGCACCTGCCTCAAGTCCTAAGATACGGGTCTCTTCTGAGCACAGCGTTATCTGAAGTCATGGTAAGGGAGCGTCCTGCCGGGCTCATCCCAGCCCCTGACCAAGCCACCTCCAGGGAGAAGGACCTTGCACATCCATCCCCGGGGGCAGACGGTGAAGCCCTTGATTCCTGCATCCCCTGTCCCTCTTGGGTCAAGCCCAAACGTCGTGCCTGTGTGGCACGGGTGGATGCTGCTGCTGCTCAGCACTGTGTGATATGTTGCAGGGCTTGACCGTGGCATGTGTGTGGCCATGCCCGTCCCTGCTATGCTGCAGGCAGGGAGGGATGCGCTGGAGCATGGGGCAGCCTGCACACAGGTCACTTGGTGCTCAGCTTGTCCTCAGCCTATGTCTGAGCTTGTGTCCACAGAGTTAGGAGGACAGATGAACTCGGGCTCAAATGTGAGCTCAACCCTGCGTGTAAAGATGATGTAGGTCTCACCCAAGTGACCAGGGAAGGCTGGGAAGAGCAAGAACCTTTATCTTGCAGCGAAAGGTGAGCAGATATGGGCCACATGCCCCTGCTTCAGCTTTTGAGGGAACTTGTGCTGTGTAACTTGGGTGCTTTTGAAAGTGTTGCCAAATAATGGGGCTTTTATTTTGCTCCTCTGAACTTGTGTGTGTTATGAGGAGCTGCAGTTGGAGCTGCTTTGCAGACACTCAGAAGCCCTTGCTGTGGTCCTGCCGTAGCTGGTCAGTGCCACCCCCACGCCGAGCAGGCAGAGAAGGAACCAGAGCCCAGTCGGGCATCTTGTGATGACTTTTACTTGAACAGGCTTTTATTCCAGCCGCTGTAGAGCAACTCTCTTAACCCATGCCATAAGGACTGACTTCAGACTACCGCTGACTTGTGCTGGTAACACTCCCCTGTTCAGGGGAGTTCTCAACAGCGGTTGAGAGAAAAATGGATTTTTTTGCAGTCGATGGATTCCCACCCGGAGCAGATCGCCCTGCGCCCCAAGGAGTTCTTCCGCACCTACGACATCGAAGTCCTGACTGAAATGCAGGTAAGGAGAGTCCTGTGTGTACCTGCAGGCCGTCTTCTGCAAGTGCTGGTATGCAAAGGCTGTGTTTAGGAAACGTGGCAGCTGTCTCTGTTCTTGGCTCACTGGATGCCGTTGCAGAAATGTTGGGTCTCCCCCAGCCCCCCTGTTTTATGCCCCAGAGTGCAGGTTGCCTGTGGTTGTTCAGTTGTTCAAAACCACAGTTAATGCAATTCCTCCCATGGCAGGAAGGACACCCTGTGCAAACTCCGTGGTGACCATCATTTCTTACCTGCCATTTGCGAGCATCCTCACGTGGATCTGGGGTGACCAACTGGCCTCTGATTAGGATAGTCAGCCTGCAAGCAGCGCAGACAGTGATGGTTTAAACGTTTCTCCCCATTATTTTATTTATACTGGGAGATCTTCAAGGATTTGTGAAAAGCAACTAGGAATATTGAAGGTCTGGGTTGGCTAAGCTGTGGGCAGGAACGCAGGGGACTGAAACCTAACAGGCAAGTTGGTTGGGCTGGGAGCTCAGTGAACGTCTGGGATTTCATCCCTTAACATTACTTAGGAATGATTTCAGGTTGCGGCTGTGGATATCAAGAACAAGATAGCCGTGTTCAAGGATGGATTTAAGATGGAATACAACAAGCTGCTGATAGCGACTGGAAACACGTAAGCTACAAACAAACATTTTAAAGATCAAGAGAAACTGTTTTATCTGAGAACGTGAGGAGCTTGTGCCTGGGGATAAGGGGTCAAATATGGCGGTTGAATTCGGACACTGAATTTGTTTGCAAGAGTGTTTGCAGAAAAGGCAAGGAACACCTATTGGATCCTGGTGGATATTGGTATATATCTGTATCTATATGATATATATATGATATATATCTATATCATATGTATCTATATCTCTATCTCTATAACGCTGTGCTGGGTATGTCTGCTCAGCCAACGCTGAAAAGCCTCTGTTTCACCCAAGAGTCACCCAGAAAGCAGGTAACCACCAGACATGGGGGCTGGCGGGACGGCGGCGGGATTTGCTACCTGGGGTGTTTCATGGTCAGTGTCAAGGTCAAAAGGGTGTTAACAAAAAGCACCCACTGAAGCAGTCAGGGTGCATGGGTTGTTTGATGTTAAAGAAACTGATAGAAAACTGAGATTTGAAAAGGGGGAGGAATTTGCCAGCAGCACCCTAACGCTGTGCTGTTCCCTGGGGGCTGGCTCGAGAGCGTATGGGAGAGACCCAGGAAATTCCCACTGAGTTCATCATCTTATAATGTTAAAATTAATGTCCGGGACCTTGAACATATTTTCTTTAACAAAAGCCTCCAAAATGGAAGTATCCTGAATTTTTTTTTAGAGGTCATTTTTGTCACATTGCTCTTCTTTGCACCCCTTGATAATATGCAACCCTGACAATCAGATAATTCATCCATCTGAATTTCCATCTTTCGTTTCCTGCCAACCTTTAAGATCTTTCTTGACAATGAAAGCTTAATGCTTCTCTGTTGCAGCCTTAATTGGGTGTTGGTGTCGCCCCAGCCTAACAGAGCCCTTTGTGAGGCTTGCCCTCAAGGAGGGAAGTTTTCAAGACTGAAACCTGGTCCAGTCGTAGGGAAGGGCAGTAGCGATGTGCCTGTCCTGCTCCGCACAGCTGCTGCTGGGGCGCAGAGCATCGCCCAAGACCGGCATCATCCCTAGCGCCCTGGAAGTAGTGGGTCGGTTTGTTTTCAATAGGGGATTTGTCAAAATTGGCACTTTAAGGTGAAAATGAGGCATCCTGGCTCCCTTTCCTTGTGCTCCTAACACCAAGGCACAAAACGAAGTAGGAGAAATGCAGCCCCTGCAAAATTTATCGTCCAGGGAAGGGATGCTGTAGAACAGCCGGAGCAGGGACTCCCGTTGCAACCCTGTGTGCCACCGATAACAGCAACAGCCCCATCAAGTGCTAACGGCCGGTGCTGGGGTGTGCAGCGCCGCAGCCAAAATGCCGTCTGCACCAGCCACCTAATTAGGTTCAAAAGAGGATTAAGCCTTTGGCAATAATTTCAAAATCCTTATGCACAAGCTCCAGGTACACTGGGTAAATGTTTTTAAGGTACCTAAATTATTTAGGATCATCTGTCCCATTTCCAGATGTGAAATGGGTATGCAGGGGCCAGATATTTAAAAATCTATAGGCTCCAGTAAGTGCATGGGGAGGACACAATTAAACTGCTACAGCATCAGCAGCGTGCCCCTAGAATGGATAGTGGAACCTGCATCTGCAGAGGCTTATGAAACTTTCAATATCTGGCTCCAAAGCGTCTGCTGGAGGACTGAGTGCATTTTCTGTGTCCCATTAAGCTTCTGAAAATTTTACAACATGCCAGCAGTTAAGCACGAGCTTGGAAAGCAGTACCCGTCCTGCGCTGTGCTGCATTGCCCCAGAAGGAAGCTCACCCCAGCCCCACGGGTACACTGGTCCATGGATGGGGTCAGGGGCGTCTGCCGAGCAGCCCCTGCTGCGCCGGCATTTGCAGTCGTGCTCTGGCCGTTGTTCACCAGCATTTGGGTTTTTCCGTGTTATGTCTCCAGCCCAGAGAAAGATGAGAAAAAGAAAGGCTGAGATGCTGCTGGAGCCCCGGAAAGGGGGTCTGCAGTCCCAGTTGCCTCCACGGGGGTCAAGAAAAGCACCTGTATCGCCCTCAATGTGTGTTTTTCAGGCCCAAAGCTCTCAGCTGCAAAGGCAAGGAGGTGGAAAACGTTTTCAACATCCGGACACCCGAA
Organism: Gymnogyps californianus; assembly: GCF_018139145.2. Taxonomy (NCBI): domain Eukaryota; kingdom Metazoa; phylum Chordata; class Aves; order Accipitriformes; family Cathartidae; genus Gymnogyps; species Gymnogyps californianus. The sequence goes on from NC_059486.1 coordinate 330,210, forward strand.
GATGCCAACCGTGTCGTGAAGCTGGCCACGAGCAAGAATGTGGTTATCGTGGGAGCATCCTTCCTGGGTGAGCGCTCGCTCTGCGGGTGTCCGCATCTCAGCTGTCCACGTCTTCCTGCAGATGGTCCCAGTCCCTCGCGCAGGTTGTCACTCCCCAGGTAGAGGTAACCCCCCCACCCAAACTGGACCTCGGGGTGGTCCAGCCTCCAGCTCCAGGTGGGTGGTAAGGACATCTCCTTGCTGAAGAAATGGATTTTACTGAAGAGGCTGGGCCATTCAGCTTGCATGGACACAGATATTGCTGTCCCAGTCTGAAAAGCGTACGGCAAGTCCAGTATTGGTGCTTGGGTGGTTTCAAATCCGGTGTGTCTAGATTTGGCTTCAGTTGGGAGGGTCTTGTTGGTAGGTGAAAGCCTGTGGGTTTATTTCTCTTTTACTTTTTAGCAGGGTGGTGAATTTTTAAAATACACAGGAAAAATTTTACAGTTTTTTTTGATGGTTCTTCTTTTTGCTTGATATGGTTCTGACAAAATTATTGTGGGTCCTGCAAGCCTTAAGCATAAATGGTTATTATTCAGGGAATTCATTATAAAATGTTCAGTATTGGTTTTTCTTCTTTTTAAAAAAAATTCCTGTTTTAATGGCTCAATCAATCCCATCTACAGAAAAGCATGTGGTGTGGGGGGCCAATTGCAGACTGCAGGTCATCGAAAAGATCCATTTCCAAAAAAGGCCCCATAGACAGAAAATGTCTTGGTGAAGGTTCCCATGCAATTGCCAGCACCAGAATTCTCCCGTTCTGACTGGAGAAAACAGCTGGTCACACGGGCTGTTTCCAGCCTGCGGCTCGTTACCTCTGCTGAGACAGTCCCAGCCGTAAGAGGAAGGTTTCCCTCGTCTGAGGTCCATTGCTCCAAGTGCTACGGCTTCCCGGGGCACTTTGGGACTTCAGCATGGCCGGTTCCTCCCTTCGTCTTTGAAACCTGCATCTAAGAACAAATTGCCATAAATAATAAATCTCACCTGAAATGGTGTGGCCCCTTGTGGCCGCCAGCTCTGGTGGCACCCCAGATCTCCCAGTAGAGCAGCTCCAGCCTCCCCAGCCAGGAGCGGGCAAGGCTGCTCCTCCGCTGTGGCCGGCGCCGGGGATGCAGGGCAGCGCGGGGGGGTTCCCGCGGCCGCTTGGACCTGCTTCTGTTCCGCAGGGATGGAGGTGGCCGCCTACCTCGCGGAGAGGGCCCACTCGGTGTCCCTGGTGGAGCTGGAGGAAGTCCCCTTCAAGAAGTTCTTTGGGGAGAGGGTTGGCCGCGCTGTCATGAAGGTGACCTCGCTTTCCCATCCGGGGGGTGGTTTTGGTGACAGAGCGGGTTCTGCTTGTTTCCCTTATTGCACTAATTAATTTGTTATTTGACCTTTATCGATTAAGCTGTGATGGTAGCAGTCACTAGAAAGAAAGAACGGGCTGCGTCTTCCCTCTCGTGGTCCACGTGCTGTAGAGCACCTTCTTCTGGACACGTGTTGGGGACGGAGGTGGTGCCGGCCCCCTTTGCAGCGCGGGGCGAGCCCGGAGGGTGGGCAGGGCAGTGCAGGGGGCACAGGGACACCAGGAGCGGAGGTGGTTCGGGGTCCTGATGTTCCCTGCTCTGTCCCATGTCCCCCCTCCAGATGTTCGAGAGCAACAGGGTGAAGTTCTACATGCAGACAGAGGTGTCGGAGCTACGGGAGCAGGAGGGCAAGGTAGGGTGCCGGCAGGGGCTCCCCGGGGCCACTGCTGCGGCATCCCCCCAGGGCTGCCGTTCCCTTCGCCGCTGGGATTTTGCCCTCTACTCTTTCCTAGCCCCTGAAATCCATATTCCTGGATTTAGCCCCCAGGAGCAAACATGCTCCAGCGCGGTGTGTAGCATGGTTTCATTGCTCCCACCCTCCTCCTACTGCCGTTATAAGGAATTATGGTCAACTTGCATGTCAAAAATGAGGCGAGCTGCCAGCTTGACTTGCTGCTGATGCTACAAGCTTTTTTTTTTTGTCCCTAAAATAACCGTGATGTCCCCTGTGTCTCATGCAGCTGAAGGAGGTTGTGCTGAAGAGCGGGAAGGTCCTGCGCGCCGACGTGTGTGTCGTTGGTGTTGGTAAGGGGCCATTGCTGCGGGTGCAGAGCCCGGCGGGCTGGCGGTGCTTTGCTCGGTGGAGGAGAAGCTGGAGGGGACGTGGCAGCGATGGGTCCCAGGGGCCGGGTATCTGGGGGTGCTGGTGGTGACGTGCCAGCCCCGCTTGGCTGCCGCACATGAGTCTGCATAGCAAAGCTGAAAAAGGCCTTTCTAGAGCCTCCATCCCAAAATGCAATTGAAAATATATTTGGAAAATAGTAATGGTTTCCATTTTTCCAGACGAAAACCCCATTCAAACCAATTTCATCCTCTCAAGTTGTTTTTTTTAAAGCCTCCCCAAACTGAATTTTTTTTCTTCTGTTTTTTTTTATTGCTGCCGCTGCCGTAGAAGAGGGTATTTTTCCCCTTTACACTTGGGGGGAAAAAAATCCCTTTCTCACTTTGTAACTTTTCAAAATGTTGCGGACTGGAAGAATCACAGAATTAGTTTAATTCTGCTTTGTTGTTTTATTGACTACTCTGATTTGTGAAGGCTAGAGGAAAAAAAGATGAAAAAAGGAAAATGAAAGCTGAAGAAAAGGTACAGATTGTGGGGGAGGCAGAGGAGCCCTGTCTGGAAACCCGAGGGCTCCCTTTTAAATATTTTTTTTTTCAAAATATCTATAAAAGAGAAGTGGATTGAAAATTATCTTCAAGCATTAGAAAAAGGTGGTGGGCACATTACAGTGGTGCACTGATGGCTTGGAGAGTGGTAGGGACCCGGGGGTGCGGAGGGTGATGTAGTGGGAGTAGTGGGGGCTCTGTAGGGTGCCGGGCTCTGCTCCCCGCTCCCGGAGCAGCCCGCTGCCTTTCCCTTGGGGCAGACAGGTTGTCCACGCAGGGAGGAGATCTGCTGGCCTCGGGGTCAGCCCCCCAAGGCTGCGGGGACCCCCAGCTACCGCACCGGCAGCCCTTGCCTTCTCCCGCAGGCGCAGTCCCAGCGACGGGCTTTCTCAAGCAGAGTGGCATCAACATCGACTCCAAAGGCTTCATCGTGGTCAACAAGGTGAGCCTGGGGGGCAGCCCCTGCCAGGGGGGAGAGCAGGAGGAGCTGAGTCTGCTCTCCTCCGAGATGAGCTTCCCTGGGGCTCCAAACTGCTGTTGCAGGGGCGTTTCATCCACCGAGACGTGAGGTGCTGGGAGGATTGCACTGGAGTGCCTGGGATCCCCTGCAAGTGAGGGGTTTGCAAATCCCAGCCCTGGATGCTGTGACATGGGTCCGGCTCTGAGCTGTCCTGGAATGGTGTGGATATTTTGGGGGGAAAGAAATGGAGAAAGATCCATCTTTTAGGGATCCCAAAGGATCTCATCTTTCCTCCCCACCACCAGTGACTCAGACGGGAGCGGTGTTGGTGCTGATGGGCGGTGTGTGCCGTGAGCGAGGAGCGTGTCGGCGGGGCTGGGGCTCATTGCCACCCACCCCTGCAGTTATTGCTCGCACATGCCATAAGCCAGGCTCTATTTGCAAACACTGACAGACCTCAGTCTTCTAAGAGGGGCTCCAGGACACCAGTCCGTGTCTCTTTTTACTGGGTAACCCACTGGCAGAGGGATGCCGTAGGTCCCTGCCTGCGTGGTCTGCTTTAAAAGTGAAGAACGCTAAATGAAATCCCACCTGGGGGTCCCACAGCCGAGCAGACGTTGTCCATGTGTTCCTGGGGACCGTGGCAGCTCTAGAGCAGTTCCCTGTTTCTATTTGTGTAGGGTGCAAACCCCACCAACGCACACTTCTGCTTCCCCCCTGCAGATGATGCAAACCAACATCCCCGGAGTCTTTGCAGCTGGTGACGCTGTCACGTTCCCGCTGGCCTTGAGGAATAATAAGAAGGTGAACGTCCCTCACTGGCAGATGGCCCATATGCATGGTAGGTGCTTTTCAGTCCCTTCACTTTGCAACAGCAAATTGGTTTCAGAATAGCCTTTTCCAGATCCCTGGGAAATTTCCAAGCCCTCTAGTGAGAGAGTGAGACAACTGCCAACAGGGAAACTGGGTAGTTGTATTAAACATTTTGAAGCATGTATATTTTATCCTGTCCGATATGCCTTCATTTGTCAGCCTTCTTGACGTGTATTGCCTAATGATGCCTTGTTACAAACAGAGGTGCCCAGGGCCAGGCTTTCCCATACGCCGTGCGCTCCCTGGCATCTGCAGTCACTGCAGGAGCCTGATCTTCTCCTTGCCTTGGGACACTTAGGAGCTCACATCCTAATGTTAGCTCGGGCTCACATCCCCAGCTGGGCTGCCCACGCTGCCGGGCTGGCCCAGGAGCACACTGCAGATCTGAGACCGTTCTCCCCTTCACGCCAGCAACCCTGGAAACCCTGGTGTGATCGCCTGCCCTCGAGCTTTCCAAGGCCACAACCCGTGGGGAGGTTGACCTCTGGGTGGGTGCCCTGGGTGAGAGGTTTTGGAACCACATCTCCAAAGTTAGCCTGTGGACACAGCCCCCTTTAATGCTGCTCCAGACATGCCTCTGTGGCAGGGACTGTACCCTAACAGTCTCCATGCCCTCGAGGGGTTTATCCATCCCATCCCTGTTTGCGGTGAGAGCTCAGCAAGCTCTCAGCCCTGTCACTGTTGCAGAAGTCAGGTTGAAACAGGCTCATGAGCACGTCGCTCATGCCAGTAGAGGTGACGAGTCAGTAGGAGCTGCACCGCCGAGGAGGAGTCCGAGCCCAGCCTCGGACGATGCGATGCGTTTCCTTGTTGGTGCTTGTTGCTGTGTGCGGGGTTTTTTTTAGCCTAAGTAGAAGGTCTTGGTTTCCCTGTACTCTGGGACTGGAGATGCTGATGCTGTACTGCGACCTGAGGGCAGACCACAACGCTTGCCCCGGCATGGAGCTTCCTCGCTTATTCTGCTGCTTCTCTCTTCCAGGCCGTATAGCTGCGCTGAACATGCTGGCCCACGGCATGGAGATCAGCACAGTCCCGTATTTGTGGACTGCTATGTTCGGGAAGAGCATCCGATATGCAGGTAAGGGGCTCCCCAAGGCTGCTGTAGAGTTTGTGCTGGTGGAGGTGTCCTGGGATAGAGAAGCCACGGCCGCCTCCCTTGCTGTGGACCCTCCGTGCCAACCTCTACCTCGGGTCTGCTTCCCTTCCTGGCTCCTGAGGGTTTTGGTATCTCCTCTGAAACCTGTCTGCTCATGGCCGTGGGGTGCAGGGCCAGAGGGATGGCTGTGGTCATGAGGGATGGCTCAGCATGAACAGAGACAGTCTCCCTGAACTTGCACTTCTCTGAACAAGAAGGGGTGCTTTTTGGTACCCTCATCTTCTGGTGCTGGTCTCTTGGTGAGTGCAGGATGCTCTTCGTGTAGCTCTGGACTGAAACACTCTGTATTAGGGGCTAGAGTGGGATCCAGGGGAATTGTTGCTGAATCCACTTCTTCTTCTCTGCCTTCCAGGCCACGGGGAAGGATTCGATGATGTTGTCATTCAGGGAGATTTAGATGAACTGAAGTTTGTGGCATTTTATACCAAGTAAGTGTTTTTCTTCTCAATGTTCCTATGCAGGCATTCGTCTAAGCTTGTTCTGCTAGGCTGGAAAATATTTTTGCCAGAGCTTCTGTCAGTCATTTTTGTTCCTCTGTGGACACTGAGGTTGCAGGACATTACTAAAACGCCCTAGAGAAACGATGTGCTAAGCGTAAAGCGAGTTAAACTGGTCTTTGGACCTAATGTCTCTGCCAGATGTAAGCACTTTGTTCACATAATATCTGAGAGCAGATTCTATTAATTTGTTGCTGGCAATTCCCATCAAAGATTTCCTTCCGATCTCATCACTGTGTTAATGATTTGTGACCAGAGCTGGACTGGGAGCTCAGGCATCACCGTTTCTGCTTCTGGTTTGACAAATTAAGCTCAAAAAACTGTTCTGTCTATTAACAAGCTGTGAAGGTTAGCAAGAGTTCAGGAGGTTTTGTTACACCTGTAGTGAAACCCAGCTCTCCCCCAGGCTGCGAGCCTTTTTGGGAATATTTTCCTGAGATGTGTTGATAGCTGGGATGTGTTGCCTCTGCTGTTCTTGAGCTATGCTGGCTGTTTAGACTGGCAAGACCGTGCACCATGAATTTACCCCCAAAATATTTGCTGCTGTTTATTCTTTTGTTGCCTTTGTCCCATTCCAATCTGAAATCTGAGGAAATCTGAGGAGGCCACAGAGCCTCCTCATGCCTGGAGAGGGGTTTTCTTCAAGTGCTTTCTAATATTAAGGATGGGGAGAGTGAAACCAGGGACGCGAAGGTCTGCCCAGCTCAGCAATCAAACTACTCGCAGCAGCGTTCAGGCAGGGATCAGGAGGGAGCTCTGGGCAGGAGTCAGCTCCTGCTCTCCAGAGATCATCTCACCAGGGCTCGCTGCCCCTCTGTCCCCTGCCCAATGTCCCCCATGGCCTCCCCTCCGCGTCCCCCTCCCCAAGGGTGGCCGCTTGCCCCCATCGCTCCAGGAAGGAGCCTGGCAGTTGGATGTGTCCATTGGGCTTGGAGAGGCACAGGGCTCACTTTATCACCCCGTGGCACGAGCCAGCCAGGTCCCCGGCACTCACCCTCCCTCTCCTGGTGCCTGTGCAACTCGGATAAAAACCTGCTGCAGGCGATGGGGCTCCAGCATCCGCTGGCACCCGGGGTCCTTTGCACGTGGACGCACCTCTGAGCTCGCCGGCACCTTGGCCAAAATTGCCTAAAAGGATGGGTTTGTGCCAAAGCACCGCCTGCACTGGGGAGAGCTGCTGCAAGGGGGCATTCCCCTTCTACAGCCACAGCCACGGGGCTGTCACTCCCCACCCTCTCGGTGTTTTGCAGTACATTTAAATCATGTAACTGCCAAAGCAGCATTTTAAAATACACAGTTTGCTCAGTGAGCGTGAGCCAGGGGAAGATAAAAACCTGTTTTCGGCAGTTTTGCTGCAATGGTTTGCAGAATCGTGTGTACTTTTGCCGCTGCATCCCCTCCGAAGCTGCTCCGCAGCCATTGCGTTGCCCCATCTTGGGTCCCCTGGCCTCGCTGGCAGTCCCCTGCGTGCAGCAAATGCAGCATTACGGGGCCAGGCATCCACGAGCCGCACTGGCACACATTTCTTTCCAGCATATAATCTTCTTTGAGACCTCTATTCCGCCTTTACATACCAGAGCGTCTAGCTATTTATCCCAACCCTAATTAGAAAGGAAATGTCAGATTGCTTTAATTAAACATCTGTAGAGCCCGTTCAAAAGGAAAGCCCCGAGCAAGGTGCATAATCCCTTCTCTGTGCAGCGGCCCACGCTCAGCGTGCCGCCGGTGGCTGCCGAGGGGTGAGGGCTGCCTGGGCAGACCTGCCGGCACGCAGGAAAGCCAGGCTCGGTGGGCAGCAGCTCCCTGGCGGGTGGGCGGGCGGCGGGGGTCCGCCACTAAGCGCTGTGTTGTTCTGCCACCCAGGAGGGGCTCCTGGAGATGGCTTTTGGGTACCAGGACGGCATCCCACGCTGAGAGCCGGAGGTACTGGGGGTGCGTCGGCTGGCGGGGGGCCAGCCAGTGCATCTCCCACTGCTTTGCTCGGCTGTAATCAATTCCCCGTCTCTGCTTCTGTGAGAGGCCACTGGGAGCATTTCTTCCTCTTTTTCTCGTTTGGTGACAGTTCTTCTGGTTGGTGCTAATGCTTTTGGACTGAGGACACTGTCCCAAATCGATCATCCCCTCCTGCTTCCTTCTGCCATGCCCCCCTGATGGTTTGGACTCTTCTCCTCCTGGTGTGTGCTGTCTTGGTTGTTGCATGAACCGCTGGTGGTTCCCACTCCCAGAGCCTGTCCTCAGCATCGACTTTCACAATAAGGCTCTTTTTTCCCCAGAGTTTGAAGGAGAAAGCTGTTTACTTACCCCTGTTGAGAGCTGTGTGAGCTGTGGAGGGGTCAGCATGAGGCCCTGTGCCAGGAGGTATACGGGACAGTGCTCTGCAGATGTCCCCATGGGACACTGCATTCACCGCAGAACCTCAGCCAGAACAGACCGATGTCATCCCACCCCTAAGACCTTGGAGATCCTGGGAGATCCAGGGAATTGCTGTGGTTGTCTTCTTCACGGTTCCCCACTTCCATTGTGTTGAACCCTGCAGAGGAAGGGAAGACCATGTAGACACGGTGCTCATCCACAGTGCTCCATCTTCCCTCAGCCTTTATGCCAAGATGTCTGATTGCTCCAAATCCCAGGTTCAGGGAGGGCGCTCTCGTTGCCTCCGAAGACCTTTTGAAAAAGAGGGATTCCTCCTGGCTTCCCCATCTGTCAGACAAAATGTTTAAAAGCCACTGCTCATGTGGGATGCTCCAGCTCACCAGCACCCCATGAGTTATTTCACAAATGGACCAGCTACCCCATGTCTTGCTGACGGAAATGTTTGGGCTGCATCCGCCTTCCTGGCTGGTTGTGTCAGGCACTGGCTGGGCTTGAGGCTGAGTCAGTGGGCAGCTGGTGGGATTACATTTTCCTTTCCTTTCCCTTGCATGCCAAGGTCACTCCTGTGGAACAGCACATCTCCCCCTGATTTTGATGGATAGGTCTCTCCAACCACTTCATGTTTCCCAGCTGGGAGCTGGTTGTGCTCAGGAAACCAAACGTGGAGGAAACCACTGAAGCTTCAAGACCGTGTGGTGTGGTGTGAAGGTGGTGCAGAGCCTCCCAGGAGTCCTGAAGCCTCAGCCCCTGTTGTGTGCTGAGCACCGGAGGCATCAAGCGATGGTGAAGCAGCCAAGGCCGAGGCCCTGTGTGATGGAAACAACCGCCTGTAGGGTCTCCCCGGGCTGTGGTTCATGGTGGGACGGGGTTCTCATTGGCAGTTTGTGTTTCTGAACTTGGGGCAACAGGAGAAGAGGGAATCTGCACTGCAGTGCCATCAGGTACCGCTGCAAGCATCTTGGAAGGAGACTGGCTGTCTTCTGTAAAGAAAACTCATGAGTCCCTGCACATACAATTGGAGTTACATCCCTAGGGAATGGGGTCCTGTCCTGGGGAGAGTGGAGGACCTCATTTACATGAGGCGGGACATCAAGCATCACAGCAGAGAAGATACAGGCTAAGAAAGCAAAGAGCTCTTCTAAATCACAGCAGCAGCCCTCAAATGTGACAGCCCAGCAGGCAGTTCAGCTGAACACACACGTGCTTTGTAATCTTCTCGGATTAATTACCCTCACTGCCTGCCACGGACGCCTGTTTTCCGGTGTGAATGTATTGCTCATCAACGTCTGTCTGTTACTCCTTATTCTCACCTCATCTGCTGGATGGAAGAGCCGCAGGCTATCAGAAATCCCCTCTGCTGTAGGTACACATCTCTGCAGTGAGCTAAGGATGCTTGAGATGGGATTTTCAATGGCATCCAAATCTTGTTCTAGAGCTCCTGGCAATGCAGCAGCTCCCACTTCCTGCAACCATTCCCACGGAGCAGCACCCTATGCTGGAGCCTGGCCAGTGTTGGTCCGGCTCTGGGTCTGGCTGGTGTGGACTAAGCTGTGGACAAGCTCCAGTGGCTCCAGAGAAGATTCCGGGCTCCTGGTCTGCTCTGCACCCCCATGCTCACCCATGGGATGGGGAAGCCAGACCTCTGCTCTGTTTCTGACTTGCTCTCCCTTATTTGTAGTGAGCTTATTTAGGAATCAGAGCCTTTTGAAATAGATAGTCTTCTGTGATGGAGCTATCCCATGGCTTTGTGGGACAGCTATGAGAGATGACTTGAACTCCCATGGCTCCACAGAGATGAAGTGTCCTCTGAAACATGGCTTCTTCTCTCCTCCTCCTGGGAATCAGGCACATGTTCCCCCCCACCTCGGCTGCTCTTTGCTCTGTTGGTCATGGAGCTCTTTGGCAGTGGATTGAAGAGCAGATCTTGGTTTGTTGGGTGCTTCTACTCTTCAACTTACTCAACAATATCACCAGTGTTTAATATCTTACCCACGCACCTTCTCTGATCTTTACATTGTTTGTCCATTCAGTTATCTATTTATGAGTCATCTCCTGGGTTCAGTGTTTGAAGATTTACGCTCAGGTTGACGTCTGCAAGCCTCAAAGCAGAAGAGCCCTTCTTGTTTGCCTTGTGACCTTCAGCCAAAGCTCCTCCAGCATTTTTACATCCTCTTCCCTTCCGCTTCGTTTGTTTCCCATTCAAGTCTTTGAGGTTGCGTTGTGCCACCAGCATTGGCATCCTGGTGGGTGATGGTCAGCTGGACTGGGACATGCTGCCGGACATCCCACATACACAGGGGCTGGTGGGACCCTGGCGTCGGACACCCCAGTGGTCCCAGTGCTTTGGGAGGAGCATGCCCGTGGAGCGGCTCGGAGGTGGGCACTCTGCCCACTTGAAGGTGGGGATCAGGAAGGAGATGTGGAGCAGCACAACCGAGTGTCCCACAGAGAAATCCTGACCACCCGCTTCTCCACTCCCTCGGTGCAGGGCAGCAGCGCAGGGGTCGCCTGCCCGGATGGCAGCAACCACTGGGTGTCCTTGCTGATGTCCAGGTTTTTATCCACCATCAGATCTACCTTTGCTGGTGTTTTCCCACAGACGGCAGGGTGCCCAGAGCTGTCTCCATCTCCTGGGCACCCTAGGGATGCTCACCATACCAGCAGGTGCGCATCGGTGAGACCACAGTGGGACCAGCCTGCAGTGCCAGCTCTGAGCCCTCTCCTGTCCCTTTTCCCACACCACTAGCACAGTCCCCATGGTGCTTACGCCTTGGGACGGGTTCTGACCCTGGAGTGGGTGTTTCTCTTTGCTTCCTGCTTCCCTCCAGCATGTTGCTTTTTCGGTGATGGAGCCGTGGCCACCCAGGGCTGCCCTAACTGCTCTGCTCTGCTCTGCCTGGCCCTAGGAGCGACGAGGTGGTGGCTGTGGCCAGCATGAACTACGACCCTATCGTGTCCAAGGTGGCTGAGGTCCTGGCTGCCGGCAGGACCATCCGAAAGCGTGATGTGGAGTAAGTAGACACACTGCAGGGACCGGCAGTGCCAGGGCAGGGGCCGAGCACAGCTGTGGGGTGCAGGGCAGGGCTGAGCACCCCGAGGCAGGACCCCGACAGGCACTGGGCAGCTCTTTCCTGCTGCTCCCCACTCCATACCCTTCTCGCATCTCCCTTCCTGCATCTCCCTTCCTGCCCCGTTCACTCTGTCCCCCCAATGCTGCCTCCCAGTCGCCTCCAGGTCTGGCATCCCGCACACAGGGGGTTTATCTTAAACACCAGGATCTGAATCCTTGCACAGGCTCGATGGGACAGTGGTGCTCACTGCCACGGGGCGCTAGCACATCACCGAGGCAGCGCTGCCTGATGCTGTGTTGCTCCTAGGCACCCAGTCAGTCGAGGGGACCCACAGAGAGGGGCTGGGTGTGCAGCCTGTGCACAGCCCTCTGCAAGAGCAAAGCTTGGAGAGCTTGCAGTGCCTGGTTCATTGGGGCGTAGCTCATAGGCAAAGTGCATTTTTCTCCCTTCGCTTTGTTTTTAAGACTTTGCACAGGAAAGAGCGTACCCCTGCACACAGACGGTGGGTGCAGAACATGCTGTGATGGAAGGGAAACGCCAGGGAGGTGATAGCCTTTAGAGTGGGAATCAGAGCTGAGGGAGGAATGTGGGTCCCTGTCCCTGTGGTGTTTCCACATCTGGAATAAAAGCAGACTTTTTCAAAAGCTCAGGGAGAAAAGCACTCCCAGCCCCTGGGCAGCCCCGAGCCAGCTCATACACCCCGGGCACCCCTGGGACGGGGAGCATGTCGAGGGTCCACCCAGCCACCAGTGACCGGGGCAGGGTCATCGGGAAATGGTTTCTGTCTGCCCAATTTGCGGCTGGAAGGGAGGTGGCATCTCATGGGCAGCCCGGCGGTGGGGGGAGCTGCTGGCCCCCGTGGTGGGGCCCGGCAAACCTGGAGGAAGCCGGACCACCTAAACCTGAATGTCTTTTCTCTCTCTGTCTCCTGCTGCTTTCGCACCTTTTAGGCTGTTTGTCCGTCACGGCAAGTACGTTCGGTTTGGGGTCCCAGGTGCTGTGGGTGTGAAGGGCTGGCAGGGCCCAGCTTGGGCCATGTCCCTAATTCCTGTGTGGGGACACTGGTTACGGCTGTGTGCTTGTTTTGCAGCGCCTCCCCCCCCCGTGGGGTGGCAATGCTGCTGTGCTGGGTGCTGGGGCTGGGGGTGGCAGGATCCACGCCGCGGTGCTGGGGCTGGGGGTGGCAGGATCTACGCCAGGGGCAGGTGGGCATGGCTGCTATGTCCCCTTTGCAGGGTGCTGGTGCAGAGTTCTGCCGGGAATGGGCAGCTGCCTTTTGGCTGGCACCCCGCTCAGGGTTGTCCAGGCACCCCACCCAGCCTGCCGTTCAGTGGCTTTCCATGAATTTTCAGCTGAATGCAAGAAGGGCTTGTTTTAAGTTAAAAAAATAGTGTTTGAACTCAGTTTGACATGGAATTGAGGATCTGCACATGAGTTTTTGGACAGTTTTAGTGACACGTGAGTGAGGGCGGAGGAACGGGTGCTGCCATCCTGCCCGGGCTGGCTGTGCCTCTGCACAGAGCAGCACGGGTGCTGGGATGGGGACCAATGACCGGACTAGCGCTGAAGGCAGCACCTTCACACCGAGCACATTTGCTTGCGCATGCTGGGAAACATCTCACCGCACTGCTGGTTTTTTCTCTTTTTTAGAACCGGAGATATGTCCTGGCTAACTGGGAAAGGCTCCTAACGCCGCTGGTGTCTGCGCCCTCCAGATGCTGCGCTTGCCGTGGGGAGACGGGATGGCAGCTCCACAGACAAGCGGGAACACCGCAGCTGAGTCATTTCCCTTTGAGACTTGGATGAACCCGGCGCCTGTCACTGCGCACTTACCTTCCCAGCAGACCGTCGACGGCAACTCTGCCCCAGTGCCTACTGGGCTGGGGCTCTGCTGTTGCAATTCCCATGGGACGCTGGAAAAGCAGTCCCCAGAGCGAGCGGGGTTTGGCACCGGCAGCGGGCACAGGCACCGCGTGGCTGTGGATGCTGCTGACGGGCTGGGGGGTCCCCAGGCGGGTCTGCCCCAAGCACATCCCTCGCCCCTGTAAACAGCGCGAGTGCCTTTCGTTGCTCCCTGTGCTTTCAAGCATGTTGCCCCTTCCCAAATCTTCGGTCCCGGCAGAGCTCCGATGCACATCCCCATGGAGCCTGACATCCGCTCCCGCTCCGCATGGCTGCATCGCTTGCCACAGCTCTCCCTGTGCCCACGCACCCCAGGGAGCACCTGGGAGGGCCAGGGAGATGGGGTCACGCCGAGTGGTCTCTTTACAGCCTGTGTTTGTGTTTCACATTCTCCCTTCTCCAGGCTGGTCGCCCTGTCCAGCCCCCCCAGCAGAGGTGGGTCCCTGCCCAAGCTGAGGGCTCTGGAGCTCATCGGTCCCTGTCCCAGCACCCGCAGCATCCTCTCATCCCAGAGCAGACAAGAGGCTGGAGCACTGCTTCCCGTCTGTGGGGGCTCGGTTTGGGCTTGGGCACTGGCAGCTCTTGGTCAGTCCCCAGCGTGCGGAGCGGGGGGCTCCCTGGAGAGGTGCCACAGCTGGACTGCAGCCCCCGGGCTTGGTGGCCATCCTTCCAGCCAGCCTTGTGATGTCTCTCTCCTTAACAATTATCACAGGAGTAGTGCTGCTGCTGAGACGTTACTCAAGGAAAAGTAGCTGGAGGAGTATTTCTGGCTGTGCTCCAGCCTTCGTCACTCATTCCTCCTGTCGCCTAGTGACAAGGCTGCATTTCTCATCTCGGCTTTCCATGTCGGTGCTTTGCTGTCATGTTTTCTGCCCCTTGCTGGAGGAAGAGCCTGATCTCCAGCTCAGGAGTGGACCTGGCCAGCCCACAGCCCCATGTCCATCAGCCCAACAGAGCCAGGGGACAAGAACCCCCCTTGGAGAGCCTCCAGTGCTCTGTCCTGGGGGAGGTTTCTTCCCCAGCAGTCAGTGTTTTACCCTGAGCCCGAACCAAGAGGATTTATATTTTTAATTTGATTCACCCCCTATGAATTAAAGCAGTACTATTCTTGGGATCTGGATCATCTCTGATTCCTTCCAAGGCCTTGGGTCACCTCTGCAGGTTGGCCGGGTGGTGCAAGCACCTCTTCTGTGGAGGCTTCCCACTTGTGTCCAGCTCACCTGTATTTATTTCCAGACTTTCTGATCTTTGCTGGGTAGAAACATCACCAGTCGTCTGTCACATCTCCAGTTGGTCTCTTCTGCTTTCACTGCAAGGTTTTTCTCAGGCGGTGTGACCAGAGGGGACAGTAGGCAGGGTCGTGCATGCTCCAGCACACAGTGATGAACAGGGTCCTCTTCTTGAACCGTTATGTATCTGCTGGATCCACAAAGGGATGTGAACTTGCAAGTCTCATCTTAGGTCCCAAAAGGCAAACGTCGATGTCCCCGTCCCCAGTGCAGCACGGATGAGGGCTTTCTCTGAGGGCAGAGGTAGCCAGGGCTGCTCAGCTCCTGGTGCCCCAGGCAGGGCTCTTGTAGAGGGGCTGGGGCCACGCACGCTGCCCAGGTGGAGGCAGCTGCCCAGCCTGCTGCCCCGGCTCTGCACGCTCGCCGGGGAGATGTGGCTTTGCATCCCGTGTCTTGCTGGTGGGATAGTCGGACTCTGCTTTGGCAGCATCCCAGGGGACCCGGTTGGGGGTGCCTGGGGAGGCCGGGGCACCACATGGTGGCACCCCCGGCGCTCTGTGGTTTTCCCCTGGGTTCTCCGGCACATCTTCCATGCTGGGTGAGACTGGCAGCTCCTGCGCCCCATGTGCTCCCCCAGCACAGCTTGGCTGAGCTTTTCCAAGGCCTCTGTCTTCCTGCTCACCCAAAAGCTTGGCATCCTCTGGAGTCCGCCTGGGCAGATTGGCAGGGCACTTCATTTTTCAGGAAGATGCCCTTTGACTCCTTCACCTCTGCTGGTGCCTCATCCAGTGTCAGGCATGAGCCGTGCACAGCGGGCATCACCCCCATGTTCGTAGGGCTGAAGACCATGCAGGGGCTGAGGAAGGACCTTCTGCCCCAGCTTATGGCTGCAGTGTGGGGAACAAGTCCCATTCCCCCTTTTTACAGAGGAGCTGTTTCAGCTGGGGCTGGGAACATCACACCATGACACAAGAAACCCCAGTCACAACCATGGCTTTCCTTAGGACATGTGCCAGGTCATGGGCAGCGCTGCGGCCTGCCTGACACCAACCTGCGGGCATTGCTCCTCTGCACTGGTGCGGGATGGCGTTGGATCCGGGACGCCTTGTCCAGTGCCTCGGCAAATGCTTACTGGTGATGAGCATGTCCTGGAGCTGGGCAAGGCTGGGTTGTCTCCTCTGCCACCTCTCCAGGCACATCTTGCAACCTCCTATGCCAGAACAGAAAGTTTCCAGCTCTTCTTAAGAAACTGCCTGTTCCCATCGGGAATGAGCACCTTTAGCTAAACCCAGCTGGGATGCATGCAGCTTGTTAGTGATCACCAACTGCATTGCCCCATCATATTTAGCTTCAGCAGATTGCCCAGGTATCTTCTAGGTTGCTCACCTGGGTTGCCCATGCAGACATGATGCCCCCAGACCCCGAGCTCTCCACCAGCTCCTGCTCCTCAGATGCTGGGCTTTGCCTGTCACCCTGCCCGCACCTCGCCCCGTATGCTGGCAGGACCCAGGGAGCCACGTGTTCGGCACAGCACGCCTTCCCTTCCCACACCCGAGAACCCCTCTGGATATCTTGTTGCGGCATCACACCAAGTGACAGGTTTATTTTTAGTTCCCTCGTGCCCTAAGTCTTCATTTAAAAAAATCACTGCTCCTCACGAGGTGATTTCCCACACATTAAGTATGGCCTCACCCTTCGTCCGTCCCTCTCTGCCCTTGCTTTTGCACATTGCTTGGGTGAACGTTGCCTCTTCATGTAGTGGCATTCACTCCTCACTTTGCTCCTTCTTACAGCCCCCAAGTAGGTCGTGGCAACACAAATAGCTTCATCTTCTTCCTTTCCCACAGTGGCACGCTTGTCCCCCTGTCCCACGGGCTGGCTGCCCTTGTCTCAGCTAGAGCTGGTCTGAGCTGAATGGTGGTGGCCAACCATCTCCAGGCGCAAGTCTTCCAAGTGTCACTTCTGAGGTTGGGAGGTGTTCGGTGTTACAGGCTGTGGCTAAATACGCTCCCGATGCAGTGGAGACTGTCTTCTCACCAGTGGCGTCTTCAGATGTCTTGTCCAGGCATGGCCAGATAGACCAGACGGACCTCATGGGCCTTTCTGCTCATCTGTTGTCCTCCCTTAGCTCAGTGTCCTTATCCAATAACAGGCCAATGCTTATAGCAGGGTGTATTTTTTCCACACTTGGTTAGGTTTTCTGTGAAATCTACTTCACATAGGTTTATTTTTTTTTACCAGTAATGTAAGAACAGGGGAGCGGCTGCCCTGAGCTGGGCCGTGGGGCCACACTGTGGTGTCACCACTGCTCAGAAGGGCTGGAGAAAGGACATGCACCCTGGGCTGTGCTCACAGCGTGGACCTGCCTTGAGAGGCTGGGTCCTTGTGCGTGGAAGCCCTTGATGGACTTCAGCCAGTCATGCATTGGTCTAACCACGCTTTCAGCCCCAGGTGGGATTTTTGGCAGCATATGGCAATGAGCTCTGCAGCTTCATTTTGGCTTTATCAGGCAGAAGAGTCCTCTTTTTATTTGGTTTCTTGTGTCCCAAAGTGCCTGGCCCTTAAGGACCACCTTTACAATACTCTCTCCCAATATCTGCAGCAGCTGCTCTGATGCACCTTCTGGGATGGGTTGGAGGCTGAAGATCATGAGATGAGACCATGCCTGTTGGGTAGGACTAACTGTGAAGGCCCCAAAGCACCATCCCCTTTTCCCTGCCGTTCACCTCCGGCTCAGCCACCCTCTCGCACACACCGTCCCCCACTGCCCTCCCCAGGACCCCCGAGCCTAGATGGGGCTTGGGGACACTGAGCAGCGTGGAGCCCCACGAGGGCAGCCCATTAGCAGGGAAGCTCATGGTGATGGGTAAAACGCTCCATGAGTCTGGAGGCTTTGAAGAAGCGTTTCTGGCAAAGAGCACCATCCCCTCCCTCGGCATCCTCATCTCAGGGAGTTTTGAGCAATATTTACGTTGATACAACCCGGCTGGGAGAGGGTGCGGCACAGCAGAGCACTGCCTGCAGCGTGCACGGGCTGGGGACACCGCCACGTCCCTGTCACGGTGATGAGTACAACCTGCTGCTCACCCCCACAAGCTGCTGCGGAGGGGAGACGCTCTGTATCCTTGTGGCTCCTGCGTGGGCTTGGTGACCAGGGCAGGGGGGGTTGTAATTTTCCTTCCCCACATCCTCCCCCCGGCTCAGCAGCCCTGTCCCCGGGGAGCCAATGGCCGGGTGGCCCCGCGCATTAGCCCGACCTGTCATCCCGTTAATTACCTTCTGGCTAATCCCGGCTGAGCTGCGCTGGGGCGAGCAGGGCTCGGCTGCCAGCCATGGCTGCGCACACCCCTCTGCCCCCCAACCTCCGCCGGGGCTTGGCGGTGTTCAGCAGCTCCCTCTTCATCAACAACAAGACGTGGGACAGCGGCGCTGCCCACACCTACCACCCAGGTACGGGCAGCAGGGCTCGCGGCAGAGGGGTTTGGGGGGGTTTTGCTGTTGCTTCGTCACCGCAAGCCTGCTCAGCACATCACCAGAGCACTCGAGTGCCTCTGAGATGGGAGCACCCGAAGGGTCCTCGCACCCACCCACTCACCGACGAGGGGGAGCAAAAAGAAGTGTGTTTGCTGCAAACAGCCCTTCTTGCTGCCAGCCATCCCCCCAGGCATGGCAGGGGCCATCGCTCTCCCCTCCGTGAGCTGTGAGGCAGGGGCTCCCTCTGGGCAGCGAGACCCGGGGGGTGCTGGGCAGCCCTGCCCACCCCTGCCTGCCCTGCCTAGCCCACGAGGTGCTGGCCAGCCTGCCCCTCCAGATGATGCTCTACTTCAACGTCTACTACTTCCCAGTCTGGTGCCTGGCTGAGGGGATGATGCTGCAGCTGAAGGTACCGTTCAGTGGGGCATGTGGTAGGGGGTGAGCCTGCTCCTGCCCAGCCTCCCTGGGCACGCAGGGGCCACACTGAGCAGGGGAGAGGGGAGCCACTTCAAAATTAATGGGTTCCCACACATATGAGCAAAGTGCCCTGTCCCCCACAAGACAAGATCGCTCGCCTCCGGCTCCCAGAAACGGAAATCGTGAGACCAACCACTGAACTTTCCAGGCAGGGAAGGTGAAACTGGGAGGGCAGAGTGGGCAGGGCTGGGCATCAGCAGGGGTGGGAGCTGGCAGAGCATGGGGAGGAGGGCATGGGGCGCAGGGGACAGGGAGGTGGGCACAGGGAGCTGGGCATGGGGCGCAGGGGATGGGAAACTGGGCAGGGAGAGCTGGGCACGGGGCACAGGGCACAGGGCGCAGGGGCCGAGGCTGTGCCCCCGTTACAGTACCACCTGCTGCCTTGGCACTACCAGTTCCTGCTGGCCGCTGCCTTCCTCATCCTCTCGCTGGCTGAGGGCTCCCGCCTCTACCTGGGCTATGTGGGGAACCTGCAGGAGAAGGTAAGTGCCATCT
Organism: Gymnogyps californianus; assembly: GCF_018139145.2. Taxonomy (NCBI): domain Eukaryota; kingdom Metazoa; phylum Chordata; class Aves; order Accipitriformes; family Cathartidae; genus Gymnogyps; species Gymnogyps californianus. Next base: position 348,928 of record NC_059486.1, read on the forward strand.
CTCTGCCTTGGCCACAAGTCCCCTGTGCTGGGTGAGGGACAGCCCTGCAGTGGCTATGCTGGATGTCCCCTCGCTCAGGACCTGAGTGCCCATCACCGCCCATTCCCCCTGGAGTCCTGCCTGGAGCTGTCCTGGGAGGGAATCGTGGGTGCAGGCAGGACCTGGAGGCAGGGGACAAAGGGGACCCACTCGCTCTCCTGCTGTATCCCACCCTGTGCTGTGGGTGCAACGGTGCAGCACTGCACTTGACAGCATCCGACCACATCCAGGAACAGCTCCACGTGGCAGGGACATCCCTGGTACCTGGGTGCTGAGGCCAGCAGAGTGGCCGATGCAGGGAGCTCCTGTGGCAGAGAGGGTCCCCCCGCCCCACCAATGGCCTCTGCACCCCATCTCAGCAGGCTCTGCTCCTGCAGGTGCCCGAGCTGGCCGGCTTCCTCCTCCTCTCCTTCCTGATCCAGCTCCCCCTCCTGCTCTTTCTGCTGACCGACAGCCACATCATCCGCCTGCCGCTGGAGATGGCCATGCACAGCCTCTTCCTGGCCTTCCTTGTCGCCGAGATCACGGCTGCCTTCCTTGCGCTGAAGACCATGACCAAGCAGCTGGCAGCACGGTTCTACCTGCGGCAGTTCAAGGAGGGCAGCAGGGGATGGCCAGGGCAGGGGGGCACAGGCAGCTGAGGAGGGGTGATGCTGCGGGACCCCTCCATCCCACGGCAGGGAGCATTAAACAGTGCTTGGACCCCCGCTGTGCCTCCACATGCTGTGTTTTTGAGCCAGGCAGCTCAGCAGTTTGTGGGGTTCCTGGAGCACCCCACAGGCATGGACCCAGCCGGTCCCTGCCCTGCACCAGGCCGACACAGCCCAGGGCAGGGGGGAGTGCAGGGTTCACCACCTCCGAAATGCTCAGGCTCACCCAAGGGCTGCGCTTGTCCTCGCTGAGCATCAGCCCTGGCAGGAGGCAGGAACCAGGGGGTGCAGGAGTCACTGCACCCCCCAGAAAGCAAGTACCAGCCCAGGGCTGCTGTGTTAAGCTCAGCTCTTAAACCCTCCCTAAGCATAGCCGAAATGGGGGGCAGGGGCAGCCCTGCTACTCCCTGGGGAGCTACCGAGGATCTGCGGGGCTCACATGAAGCCATCCCAGCTGGAAGCACGCAGGGTGCTGCAAGGTGCAAGAGTGGCACCACAAAACCTTCGCAGCCACCCCCAGGGCTAGAGACAGAGCAGAGCCACCTCCCGCTTTCCAAACAGCTTTATTTTGTTGCATCCCTGTTTTTCACGGGAAATCAAGGCCCACGGCCACCTGGAACATGAAGAAGCGTAAAATGCTTTAAGCCTCTTGGGCTGAGCATGGGCCAGCCAGTTCCCAGCAAGCTCTAGTTCCTGCAGCAGCTCCGCAGCACGGCCGGTCAGTGCTGGGAGCCGCATATGGGATGGCTTTGTGCTCCAGGAGCCAAGAACTTCTGCTGATGCAAATGTTTCTCCAGGAAATGCAGACCCTAACCCCAGCAGTGCACACTCAGGCCAGAAGAACTGGGCCACCTCCACCTGGGCCACAGCTGTGCCCCCACTGCATCTACCTGCAGGTTGCTCCGGAGTGAAGGGTGCTTGTGGCAGAGCATTCCTGATGTCCCTAAGCAGCAGCCTCAGTCTTGCCTTTAGGGGGTTTTGCCTGCGAAATGAACAGGGGCATGTTAGTATACTAGAGACAAGGGGCCAGCCCAGGCAGGTGGTCCTGTGCTGCTCTGCTCAGTCCCATGCGACCAGAGTCATCGTTTGAGACCCCCACTCGCGATGTGAGATCAGGCATGAGGAACAACTTTTCTTCCCCCAGTAGGATGGTGCAGCCCTGGGGCAGTTCACTGGGAGCTGGGGGATCTCTGTCCTCAGGGGTTTCTAAGACTTGGCCAGATAAAGCCGAAGATGACCCGAGCTAGGGCTGGCTGCTCTCCTGCTCTGCGGGGGCCTCCCAGCCCACACCCCGCGACTCCCTGATTCACCAGGGCTGGGCAGTGCCAAAACGGGAATCACGCACGACAAGAAAACCCGTCACTGAACTGCAGCATCAGCACCGACCCAGCGCCAGGGCACACTCTGAAGAGCTGCCCTCTCTCCCCATGGAGTTCGGCCAGATTCAGTTTGGAAGAGGGTGAATAAATGTGGAGGTGGGTCAGGTTTCTATGGCAAGGTCCCCTCGGGGACTCCTTGTTGTCTAACAGTAGTTGAGGTCATGGTACAGCTTTCCCTGCAGTCCGGGCACCAGCTGGGTCCCTCTCTTCCACTCTGCTGCCTGTTGTCATTAAACTTGTCAGAGTTTAATCTCTGTCAGCTCTGTTCAGACCAGCCACGAAGCCCAAGAGTCGAAGACTAAGAACTGCTCCACCGGGGTTTTCCTAGATCTTGTGAATTGAGTTTTAACCAAGGGGCAGAAAATAATTAAATCTGCTTGCAAAACTTCACTCCAACCTCATCTCTCCAAAGTCGCCCCATCCTTACCTCCTCGAACTTCTCCTTCCAGTAGACGTCAGCCTTCGCATCCAGGTAGAGCAGAACCAGGTCACAGACCAGCGTGGCCTGGAGACAGACAAACGCAGCAGGGCAGTCAGCAGTGACACTTCCTGCAGGAATGCCAGGCCCTCTGCCCCGGCTCCCACCAAGCCGCACAGCCGGCTGCAGGCCAAACTCCAGCATCTGGCCAGTGCTGGGGGCAGCGAGCCTGACCTGTCTCTGGCCCAGGCCACCCAGGCAGCTCCACCAGGTCCTCTTTGACCCAACCTGCTCCCATTTGCTGCACAGGAGGTCAGACACAATCATCTGGGCTGCAATGCATGGATGCAGGGTGAGGGCTGGTCCAGCGGACAGCCGCCGTCACAGCCACGTAAGGGACTGGGATGAGCACATCTGGGAGGAAAGAGGGGGCAGGTGAGGGAGCCCAGGCTCCCCATTACTCTGCTGAAAGGGAAGAGCCACAGAAGTGCTCTACAAGGGGCTGCCCCGTCTCGATGACCGCAACACAATGTCCGTGCTGGAGCTGGACGCTGGCTCCCTTTAGAGTCAGGGGAGAAACACGGAGAAGAGGTGCTCTCTCCTGCTGGCTGAGACAGCTGGAACAGACTAGCCAGCAACACCCCAGCAATGCGCCTTCCCAGGGTCAACACAAACACCCAGCACCCATGGGATGTGCCCCTGACAGCACTCAGGATCCTTGATCCGGCAGTCGTTACTGCTAACAATCACAAACAGGAAAATGGGAGCTAATGCCCTGCCAGACAGTGTCCCCTCCCGGGCTGGCAGGCACCCAGGAAGCCGTGTGCCCAGGCAGGCAGGGGAAACAACAGATGAGTGGCAAATCCCCACCCACGGATCAGAGGAAAAGTATATCTGGAGTACTCACAGCACCAAAGAATGCGATGCCGGTGCCGAAGCTCACGGCAGCAGGAATTATGCTGAACTTCCCAGCCTGGTGAGAAACAGTGGGTGGAGAGCGGTGAGAGGGCTGTGGGACAAGCCCCGCTGGGCAGCATGCTTAAAGCCAGGGAGGTGCTGGAGGAAACCGGGGTCATTTCTCTGTGCCCAGCTGTAGGAAGCTGACCGCTATTGCCTTGACTCAAAACCCCTTTGGCTGTCAAAGAAGGGACAGAGGCAGCTCGTGACTTGGTGGCAGCAGAGGTTACTGTGACCCACCTACTCCTGCAGGCACGGTGGGAGCCTCCCTCTTGCTGCAGGACCCCAGCAGCTGCCACCCACGGAACTACATCCCAGCGGACAGCAAACACAGCCCTGATGGGATGTGTCCCTCTCTGCTCAAACAAGTCTGGTATCTCCGAGGAAAGAGATTTTCAGGTTCCTGTCTCTCTCCTGGCTGTTCTCACGGGCCTGGTCTCACTACCCAGAAGTGGTACACCCTGTCCTGCACTGCATGCTTCGCCCTCTTCAGGTGAAAAGGCCACTGCTAAGCACGACGGATCAGCTGTGGTCATCTCTCGGGGTGGCAAGTCCTCTCAGCACTGAGAGTACCTGAGTACTGAGTTTGTCAGTGATGCTGCACAGAGCAGCGTCAGCCATGATCATGCCCATGCCTTTTCTCCCCGAGGGTACAATTAATCAAGAATGGATTAATTGTCCAGGTTGAGAAAAGCTCAGGTTGATCTTTGCCAGGGTGCTCCCACCACAAGACCCTCAGAGATGCGCACAGGCCCTCTGCCCAGACAAGCTCACCCTGCCTACGGGGTTAAGCACTTCACAATACCCATGTCACATCCTCAGCGAGGGAAGCCTCCCTGCTCAGGGCATTACCAAGAAGTTTCTCTTCAAATGGGAGAGACCGTTTTTTTCCTGCTCTGCTTGGAAAACTCTGGAAAGAGGTGAAAAGCACACCAGGGTGGGGAGAAGTGAGGCCAGCAGGAAGCCATGGGACTGACTGCAGGAGAGAGCAGCAGGGAGCGATGCGAGGAGTCAGCCCCGCTGACAAGGCCGCCAGGACTGCGCATGCGGGGTCTGCAGAGGAGACAGTACCTGGCCGTGCACGGAGATGTCGAAGCGGATGCCGTAGAGCTTCAGCAGGTTCCGGCAGAGCTGCCGCTGGGAGTCCCAGTAGTAGGAGGCAGTTCTGCGGGAGACATTGGACGCGGCTCAAAGCCACAGCAGCTCTGCACAGGCAGTGAGGGAAGAGGGCTGCCAGTGCCGTACGATTGCTGGGGCTACCATGTGCCTGTGCACACCTTGCGTCCTCCCGCCGGCTGGGACGTGGGCGATGCAGGCGCTGCCACGACTCACTAGCTTGGCATCAGCAGCGGGGCATCAGCGTCCACTCAGCACCCAGCCTGGGGTCACTGGGAGCACGCATCCAGTTCAGGGTCAGCACGGGTGTGGACAGCCACACGTCCCTGCCCTCAGGCAGGTAATGCCTTGCACAGCTCCAAAGAGAGCAGAGCTACAAGGTGCGGGAACTACCACGGCACCCCGGTACTGACAGACCCTGCGCTGAGTTACCACATCCCGTTGTCCCTGCTGCTCCTTTCAGAGCATCAATCAGGAAAACTGAGATCTCAAACGACTGCCGTGTGCTCAACCCACAGGCCCGCGTGGCCGCTGTCCCGGCATCCTCACCTAAAATTGTACCTCCTGTCCTGCAGGCTGAAGGAGTACTGCGGCTGGCACTGGGCAGCGGGGTGATCCAGGTCACAGTCCCACTCGATGCGAACTCCTATGCTCCCCCCCTGCAAAACACATTTTATTCCAGGAGAAGCACGGGATCAGAGATTTGCTGAGTTCTTTACTGTTCAGATGTTCACAGATCACACATTCCCTTAGTGTTTCAGGGGTCAGTCCTGTCCCCGGCCCCTTGCCCACATCCTTGGGGAATTTGGAGTCATCTTCCATACTTTTAAAAAAAACAAGTACCAGCAGTGCGAGGTCTCCGAAGGTCTCTCCAGCTGCTTCCACCATGTCACGGACACGGAAGACAGGGCAGGAGGGGTTGAAGAATGGATCATACGTGCAGCTCTTAAAATAGGTGGGGTCATTGGTTTGCAAAGTATTGCACCTGAGACAGGAGAGAGAGAGGGGGAGCTGTCACAAGTGGAGTGGGGTGTGGGCGGTCAGGGAGCCCTGCTGCAGGACTGAAAAAGAGACCCTCCCGCTGGAGTGGGACCACTAATGCTCCTGCTTCGGGGGGAGACAGTCATTGCCTCTCCTAAAGCCTCAGCTGGAGAGAGGGTGGACGGAAACCGGCCCAGAGGAATCACACGTGGACTTATCCTCCTTTACAGCACCTGCCACGGCCCTTTCCCTCCCAGCTCCTCTCCTCCGCCTCTGCCTTTGTGCTTCTTTCTCCCCAGCACCTAGCTCCCACCGCTGTCAGATGTAATGACCCAGCTTGAGTTAGCGCTCGAGGGACGATAGCAGGGGCCGTTCAGCTGCCCCAAGCCATGTCTCCTGCCAGAGTAAGGCAGCACAGTCAGCATGCCTGGGGCTGCGAGGCCAGTGCAGCCCTTTACTGGGCCTCCATGAAACCATTCTGCAGGGACTAAAATGCAAAAATATATGGGGTAAAATGAGACCTTGGGAATGACTGGCCTTGTCCGGCTCTATCTGCGGTGCTCTAGATAGGCAGAGGGACACCAGGCCCTCTCTCTGAGGGCTCCTCATCCCATTGCTCTTACATCTGCAAACACAGGTGCCGCTGAAGCGACTGGCGTTCTCCTGAACGCACCATCCTGCCCGAGGGACCACCCGTCCTGGATGGCACGTGGCTTCTGGGACGCCTCAGCTGCTCAGCCGCTCAGCCCCTAGGCAGACAAGCTCAGCACAGAGGCTGGACTAGGCTGAACGCACAGTTTGGCTGGAGGAGCGTCATACTTACTTAGAGAAGTTGAATTTGGTGAAGTGGACAGTATTTTTTATAAAAAGAGTGAAATTCTCCGCCTCAGCCAGAAGAGGTTTCCTGGAAAACAACCACCAACGAACTCAAATTTTGCACAGCGGCCAAGGCACGTCCCCATTCCCCTCGCTCTGCAGTCTCTTTCACGATCCTGGGACTTTGACTACAATGGACAGTTGCAAGAAATGCTCTTGTGTGAAGTTCTCTGGGCTTAACTGACCAGTAGATCAATGTCAAAGATCTCCCTGAGCCTGGCCGCCCCTCGGGCAAGTATGATCAGGCTCCTGGTTACACAGAGCACAGAGGGAAGCAAGCAAAGCTCTCAAGGCTTGCTGTCCCCTCACGCTGTGCCTTACCTGGGCAGGGTGCTGTTCTCCACAGGACACCAGCCATAGATCTCACAGGTGGAATGAGTGGTGTTGAACATCACACATTTCCCAGTTTTTATCCCTAGAAATGAGACAATGTATATCATTTACTATTCCTTTTTGAAACGTCTTCTCTGCAGCTCCCCTCCTGGGATAGTTCCCTGGCCACAGGCTTGTTCTGGCCTTCTCAAAACCTGAACCACAAAGATGACCCTGGGATCATCCTCAGTGTTTTCCCCATCCAGCAACTTCCCTGTGAAACCTTCCCTCGAGGCCGAACGACAGGAGCTGTTTTACAAAGACAAGAAGCTGCATGCTGCTGCCAGCGCCCGTCTGTCCAGCGCAGCCTCTCCTGCCCCATGGCTGCAGAAGCTCCCCGGGTGGGAACACAACAAGCTAGGGCAATCCTGCACACAAAGCTTTGGCAACTGACCTCCTAGAGCTGAAATATCCTTTTCCAGCTGAACTCACATGGGCTGCTAATATCAATCAGCGCGAAATAAAAGCCAGGTTTTATTACGAAAGGAAAACCTGCCAATCACATGGCACACTGGTTTCAATTCCAGCAGCCAACATCAGAAACAAAGCACCCCTGTATTTGCTGTGACAGCACCTTGTGCCCACAGCACCTGCTCACCCAGCCACGACAGGTCGCTGTAAGGTGCTGCCAAGAATAAACGGCTGGAGAGCACTTCTGTGCACACTTACAAAAAGCACTGAACTTGGGCAATCAGGCACCTTTGTGGATTTGTTTGCTACCAAACAGGAGGAATTAAATTATTTTATGTTTTTTTTAGCAAAACACCCAGTACCGTTGCCATGAACCACTGGGTTTCCCATGGGACAGTCTGCATCTTCTGTGCACATCGCATCGAGAACAGAGGGACTCTGAGAGAGACAGAGAGAAGCACTGTTACTGTGCTGCGCAGCCGCCCGAGGCCACACGGTCACTCACCCACATTTCTGCGCTGCTGCTGCTTCTGTTTCTCCAAGCACGTCCCAAATGCTTACAGAAGACATCTGCCATGTCCAGAACCTGGGCAGCCTCCAGCCAGTGAGGAAAGAGGCATCTCCGAGGGGCAATCCTTCCCGCCTGTCTCCACGCTCTCTGGGGCGCTCGCCGCCTCCGCCTTGGAGGCAGAGGAAGCCTCAGGAGCTAGCTCAGACCTTTTGGCTGGGACTGGGAACAAGCACAGTTGGGTTCAGGAGGGCCTTAATGGCATAGCCCATTAAGCACCTTGTAAAGCACCAAAATTCCCCCAGGGAAGAGCTGAAGAGACCCTAAATGCAGCATAACACAAGTTTTACAAGAGACACAGAAAGCTTCACCCTCACTCTGGACCTACCTGATTGCCAGAAGCCGCAAAAAGCTCCTATTCAAACACAGAGAGATGATGGCAGGTGGGGGAATAGAGTAACACCTTCCCTCAGCTACTCCCAGGCCATCGCAGGCATCACCAGCCCGTCAGAAACCCACCTCCCCATGCCCAGAGGGGCACAGAGGCCCAAAGGCAGGTGGGGAAACCCCAGTTACGGAGTCAGAAGAAGGGGGGGGGGGGGGTGTCTGTCGAGGCCGTCCCAGGGCTGTCCCAGGACAGCCTCAGCCCCTTGTTCCAGGTGTGAAACCCACCATAATGAGCCGAGAGGAGCAGCTCTCCGAAGCACCTTTGGGCTGGGGGGTGGGTGTGTGTGTCACTGCCTAGGGGTATGGGAATCATGATGGGATGCAGGAGAAGAGCATTTTGGGATTGCACAGGACGTTTAGGGGATGGAACGTTTAGTGGAGGAAGAAAAGGCGTGAAAAAGGAGGGATCTAGGTGATCTGAGAAGGAACAAACATTGGAAAATAGAGGGATAAAAGCATGCAAAGGACTGGTTGCATGTACAGAGCTGGCTGGTCAGTACGCTGGTCCATCCATGCCCTGCGCCCCATCAGCACAGTCTGTCCTGTCTTTGGATTAAACTCCATTTCTAACTGTTTTCCTGGGCAAGAGGCTCTGTTCTGTATGCACGTTGTATGCATGGGGGTCTGAGTGCCAGCAGCTGGAGTGGGACCACCGGTTGTCACAGGGGCCCATGTACCAGCTGCTGTGAGTGCAGGCACACACATGAACGTGTGATTCACAGCAAACGTCAGGCCAGACGAGCCAGGGAGGAGGTGGCCTGGGAGCAAGGCTGGGTATCTAAGGACAAGCCTGCAGGACTACCGGAGGGACCAGGGAGTCCTGCCCGACTGCTGGAGAAGGGTGGCTACCAGATTCATGCCTCTCACCCCCACTGAAGGCCCACTCATAGCTCGCAGCAGCCACCTGCAATGCTGTAACAAGCACTTATGAGAGCACTTTGTCATCCTGGATCCAAATCAGATGTCAAGGATTCAGCCTCCAGAAGGACCCAGACAACAGATATTTGCAGATGAGTGTATCAGTCCCTTCCCAAGTCCAGGTAACAAGACACATGACAAGTGCCACTTGGCAGACAGACACTTCTGGATGTTGAGAGCATGCATCCTGCAAAGCTCGGGAGAAGTTCAGGTACTGAAGTCTGTGATGGTGTTACAGAAAACCTAAAACCTGGCCAAGAAGGTTTCGGCCTCCCCTACCACCTTTTAGTGGAAATGAGCCTTGAAAAAATCTGTCAGTGCTGGCATTCTCCACAGGCATGATCCAAACCACGTTCCATGTGCCACAAGTGCATTGTGAGAGAAGCAAAGAGATCTAGCCTCAGTTAAGAGCCCTCATGGGGCCCTGGATCTGTGCTCCTAAAGCTCTCTAAACCATTACTGCATCTTGGTTGTGTAAGAGTCTAAAAGCTTGGGAAAATTAGGAGTAACAAACTTTTTCTAGGAACCTACCCAAGAACTGCAGGTTTATGCAGTTCTTGGGTAGGTCCTAGACAAAGTTGTGTACACCAGCATTTAGGACAGGTTTCTTGACAAGCAGGTGAACCACTACACGTTTTTAGAAGATATCCCCAAGGTGCTCACCACAGAGCTCAGATGCTGCTCCGAGTTTGTAGCATTTGTGTTCCTGGGACAAGGGTGATTTCAGACAGGGGCAGCAAAGAGGCGCTTGTGTTGACAGCGGAGATCTGTGCATAAACACCAGGAACCTCAGGGCTGAAAGGTTTATATTTACTTTCTGTAGTCACAAATGTGTGGGCAGAGAATGACTTTATTCTTAATCTTATTAGAAACAGTTGCTGATTCCCAGCCCTCGACAGCCATGCAGCCACACACCAGGGGCCAGGAAGCAAAGTGAACCTTCTTGGAGAGCAAACCACCAGTAGCATCACATGTGAGCAAAGAAGGATAAGGCTTTTCCCAAAATCTAACATCCCCCTCACCCCCTTAGGACACAGTCCTGTGATGCTTGGGGCTGGGACCAGTGCCACTCACGTGCACATCCATCAGCAGCATCTGGACCTGTAAGAGCTGAGCACAGCTGGATGTGCTTAGAGACCATGATTTCAGTGAAGTGGTCCCTTAGCCCCAGAGCTTGCATCTGTACAGAGTGGATGCACTCTCTGGCTAACGCCTTCTGGCTCTAAATCTATTTAGATCATCTTCATCAACCTTCAGAGCGCCTTGCAAATAGAGGCAGAGGGTTTCCAATCACTCAAAGTATTTGAGATCAATATTGAAAGGTCTCCCTAGGAGCTAAGTCACAGCTCAGCCACAGAGCAGCTGATGTCTGCGTTGAGCTCAGATAAAACAACCCGTCCTGCGTTCGGGTGCTGCCTCTGGCCCCAGCCAGACTTTTCCCTGGTCTGCCAGCACAGAATACTTTGGTAATCGAGAATATTCAGAACTTCCTGCAACGGCAAAAGCTGTCACTGCTAAATCTTCAAAGCTTTCCAAACATTAATGTCAGCTACAGCCCCAAAGCCAGGAACTGAGAAACTACTGGAGAGCAGCACGGGGTGAAGGCTGCGACAGGCACCCAGACACACCACAGCACTGTAATGGGATGAAATCCTCCGCTCTCTGTGTATCCTTGGCTTGCACACTGCAAAAATAAGCATCCAGAGATGCCCATGATGGCCTGTGAGAGCGCCCTGAAGTGCTCTACAGCACATGTCTTTCCCTGGGGAATGTTCCTGCAGCTACCAGTACTTTAGGAGCTCTCAACATTTTAAAGAGGGATCATTAGTACCATTTTCCCTGACCCAAAACAGGGGTTACTCCTCCTCTCCCACAGCCTGTGGGCTGCGTTTGGAGAGCAGCCCAGCCTGGCAGCCTGCAGCACAGGGGAGCTGGGAAGCAGGATCAGGCTGGGCACGGCACAGCAGGCCACAGCAAAAGCCGAAGGGACCATTAGGACAAACAGTGCTTGGCTCAGGCACAAGGTGCCAGCAGTGGCTTAGCTTAAAAGACATTTGCTCCTGTCTGCCAAGCAGAGTCTGGCTTGGGAGAGTTCAGCTGAGGAGCTGGCCTGAATCCAGCCTTAAAGGGAAGATTTATCCCAGAGAACATATACCACTAAGTGCTGGCTGACTGTGAAACCACCTAGACCTTCTGCTCCATTACTCCTAAAAACAGGACACTAAGATGGAGAGGATACTAGTCCTGCAGCAGAGAGTTATGAAGGAAACATGACACAGGTATCCATGGAGCGTGTGTAAAAGCATCAGGAAAAGTGGCAGAACAGAGGTAAGAGAATGGAGCAGCAAGTCAAGAAACCAAGAATATATGTGAGACTCAAGAAGGAACACAGGTAACAGAGGTATTAGCTGGGGATGGCAGTGCTGATGCCAGACGCACCACAGAGATGGAATAGCAACGGGGCAACACAGCTCAGCCTCCCCAGAGCGGCCTTTGTCCAAAGGCAGCAGAAAGCCTGTAAAGATCATACAGCGTCACCACCCCTCAAGAAGCCCAGAGAGCTGGTGAGGTCCCAACAGACCGTGTCCCTTGTCCTTCTGGTCACCACAAGTGATTCTGGCCAGACTGCTTGGATACACGTCTTGGTTCATGCAGGTATGACAGAGCAAGGGCAAATGAGCGAGTAAGACCTATGGAGCAATGAGAATGAGGGGAATCAGTTTTGTTTGGAATAAAAATCCATTTTTCCCTTCTATCTGGTCTTGCACTGGGTTCTGCTGAGTTCCTGTACAGCTACAGAGCAGCAGCATTGACTGGCTTTATAAATCTAACCCCACCGCAGCGCTGGGCTAAGGAACAGCACAGCTCACTTACCTCGGGACAGGTGCCCTGGGCTTGCTTTGCTGTAGCGATGAAATTGGTCACCAGAAAAAGCACGTTTCCTCCCTAGGAAGCAAGAAGGCACCTTCAACAAGGGATTTACACCGTCACGCTCCTCAGCGGCGGAACCACCACCAAGTTTTCTTTTTTTGGCTTTGTAATTTACAACGTTAACGTCGCCTTGCCTTTCCCAAAGGGTTTTACCACAGCTTTTGCCAACCACCTCCCTCCCCCCGGCGCGGCTGAAGCGCCAACAGCGCGGGGCCCGGCCTTACCTGAGGGGGCCGGGTGTAGTCCGCCGCGTCCCACAGCCGCCGGCCCGCGCCCCCCACCTCGGCGACCGCCGTCCCCTTCAGCTTGGTGACGACGGCGGCGCGGGGGGCTGCGTCGGTGTCCTGGTAGCCCTTCCGCACCAGCAGCACCCACCTGCGGAGGGGCAGGGGGGGGCGAGGCGCGCTGAGGGGACCCCCGGCCGCCCCATCGCCTCCGGGAGGGCCGGGCCCCGCGCGGCCGGCCGGCTCGCCGCGGCGGGAGGGGACCGCCCTACCCGAGCAGGTAGCCCAGCACGCCGAGCTGGAGCAGGCGGTGCAGCAGCCCGACCCGCCGGTTCCGCGTCAGGGCGAACTTCGCCGTCTTGTAGTCGAGCACTCCGCCGCAGGGCCCGCCCGGCGCCCCGCCCGTCATGGCAGCCGGCGGCGGACTGCGGGCCACCGGCCCCGCCCGCCCTTCCCGCCGCAGCGCCGCCACGCCCCTCGCAGCGCCGCCACGCCCCGCCGCGGCACCGCCCTGCCCCGTCGCCATGGCAGCAGCGCGGCGGGCCCGGGCCGGCGATGGCGGCCGCAGCGGCGGCGGCGGGGGGCGGCGGGAGCGGCGCGGACGGGGGGAGCTCGGGTGCGGCGTGAGGGAGCCCCGCCGGCTGGGTTTGGCTCCGGCCCGGCCTCGGCGGGCGGTGTCCCCGGGGTGGGTCCAGGGAGACGCCGGGCTTGTCCCGGCCGGTCCTGGGAGGCAGCGGCCTAGGCCCGGCCATAGGCCCTAGGCCGCGTCCCCGCTGTGGCGGTGTAGGAACAGCAACAACGCGGCGGGCGCTGGGGCTTCGTGGGAGCACTCGGTGAAACTCTCCCCAACGCTCTTTCCCCGCAGGCGAGGAGGACGCCGGCGGCCCGGCAGGAGAGAGCCGGTACCTGGCTGCGTGCCGGGCCTGCGGCGTGACCCCGGCCTCGGGCCTCCTGCGGCGCACGCCGGGCCCCGTGCTCAGCCTGCGGCACCGTGGCCTGGGCCCGCGGGTGAGGGACGGCAGCACCATCACCCCACGTGAGGAACACCCGCCGCAGGGCTTGGGGCGTCAGAGGGGCTGCAAACCCTGTCAGCCAGCCGGGGCTGTCCCCTCCATCACCCTGCCGTCACGCTTAGCCGTGGTCCCTCGCCAGAACCACAAACCAGTGCAAACACCCCAACCTAGGGACTGTCAGTTTTGTCTTTCCCACTAACAAAACCATTGTTGTAACTCCTTTGGGTATCAGAGCAACCCAAGTTTTATGTCACGAACATGTCGAGGACCCTTTTCTGCTTGCCTTGCTGGCGGTTCAGATACCGGTTAGGGGCCAGCGTTATGCCACACGAGGTTTGGTGTTTGGCGAGCGGTGGGGATTTGACCACAGGTTGTTTTGCAGGGCTCGGGAATGGGAATCATCTCCTTCCCCAGATGCAGGAGGGGAGGTGGGAGGGTGGGATGTGCAGGTGTATCATTACCCCTCTTCCCCCTTGGGCTGAGAATTTTTCCTGAGAGTGTGTTGTCTCCCCTGGGGTACTCCACATTTTTTAAATTAATATTATTTGGAAAAAATTACCTTTTGTACATTCACGCATTGGTTCCTGTCAGGTAGTCCCACCCATGAAAGCTGCTTTCAGTGGCATGGCATTTTGGAAATGTGGAGTTTGGACCATGAAAAGGGTGCAGCCTTTCATACTAATCTTTGGTGATAAACCTTTTTGTTTTGTTATTTTATCTGGAGTAGTTCTCTGAGGTCTCTTCTAGTTCATTTTCCTGTGTCTGGTATCCAAGGCTGGAGAAAATAATTTGATTTTGCAGTATCTGTTGAGTAATCACAAGATCATTGCCATACTGCTGTTTAATTGTAGATATTTTTGAAATTAAGAATTCCCACTGACAGAGATCAGGACACTGGCACAATACAGGCTTCTTAAATGTCGAGGTCAGGATTCAGAGCAGCTGTAAGTAAATTAAAGGGGCGCTTACTATGGCTGTACTCACAGACTGCCAGGTAGAAGTGATGTCCAGAGGTACATCGTCAGGCACAGTGGGTCAGAACCTTTTGTTTTCCTCTGCATTGTGAATATTGACAGCAGAAGTATTTTTTTTCTTTAATAATTAATTCTTTAATAACATAAATGAAATGAAATATCTTAAACCATATTCAGTGTTTGCTTTTCCAGCCTTGCTTTAAATGATTTTGGAAGGGGAATCTTTTTGCACAGTTCTGCTGATGGCTTTGTGAAATCCCCCTGCGCCCTGCCAGACTAAGGGGAGCTGAAACAGAAACGTTCACAAGAGCTTTGTGAACCCAGTGAAACTGTAAATGACCCGTTTTGGTTTTTTTTGTTGCAGGGCACCAAGGCTTTAGCTCTTTCCTTGATGGTCGATACCTCTATCCTCACGTTAGACCTAAGTGACAACTGGCTGCAGGGAGAAGGGGCGGCTGCAATTGCGGAGATGCTGAAAGAAAACTGCTACATTTCAGGTTTGTATTCTCCCGTCTGCCGTTCTCTGGTAGACGCGTTGCTGTAGAGGACGACATTGTGCTGGCTTCTTTGTGAATTTAACCAGTCCTGCTGTCATAGTGACTCTGTGTGTGTGAAAAGGGTACCAGAACTGGGGTGCTGTTTGAATGGTGAGTGTTTAAAACTGTGCTGCTTCGTCACCTTTCTCCACCTGTTTTCATAGCATTGACTGTTGTGAAGTTAGGATGCCACTAACTGGAGTCAGCCCAGTCCTGTTATTCCTGTGAAGCTGCTGGAAAGGCAGGAGAAAGAGCGAGTTTCTGCTTTGATTGTGGATCAGAAACATCCACCTGAAACTTAGACTATTCAGAGGATGTGGTTAATAATGGTTAAGGCTTTGTAAGTTGAATTCGCACAGTTGGCATCTAAGAAAACAGGGCTTCTAAGTAGGGACAGGTAGAAGAGAAGCCCATGCAGAGTGAATCTGCAAGCCTCTGTTCTAGCAGCAGCACACGTCTGCCCTTCCATGGGACATTTCATGTGTCTAATACCTCTGTAGTATTAGACTACAGATACTACAGATACAGGGAGCAGAAGCAGAGCCACGCTTCCTGAATTTAAGTCCCCGTCAGGCAGTGTTGTGTCTAGAGATCATGGTTTTAGTCCCTGCTTTTCCAGGGTCGATATTCCTGCCTTTCATAATTTAAGTAGCAACTCCCAGTTATACGTGGACAGGTTATCTGGGTCGTGGATTACACACGGCAGGGTTCTGTGCTGGCTCCACAGAGCTGAAGTGTAGTGAAGGCAGTTCGGTGGGATACAGCTGGTTGTGCCAACAAGTACCCAGAAGCACTAACAAGCCCTGCCAAAGCTGAGGTTGTTATGTGCAGAGACAGTCGAGGAGTCCCTGTGCTGTGCTTCTGTGTGAAGAGCGCAGAGCAGAGACCCAGGATGGGTCTGCTTTGTCAGGAAGTCGTCATGGATGAAGGGGACAGGTTCTGTGCTGTGAAACCCCTGTTAACATGGGATTTCCTTGTTTTTGTTCTCTAGTAGTTGGATTCAGTATTAGAAGTTTAGGGTTCTGTTACTTCTGTGCTAGGAAAATTCATTCTGTATGTAGGTGGGCAGAGAAGTTCATGCTTTCATATTTGGGTCTCGGTGTCTGTCTTCACATCCATTCGTGTTGTTATATTTAGCTTCACTGCTGCTCCCAGCCTACACTCTTTTTTTCAAGCCACGATGAGGAACCAAGAAACCCACTATAACTTTGCTGAGTGCAGGTTGTGCCCGGAGTGGGAAGCACAGATGTACAAGGAGCACTTTTGTGTCATGTCCCATATTCATGTGGCAAAACTTGAATGAGCCTATCTTAGGGACAGGCTGTGAATTAAAAAATGAAGTTCTGTTGTTCCTACTAAAATATTTGTTTAGGCCAGGTTCAGCATTATTTTCCAAGTCTGGCACTGCTTCTGCCATTGCAGCATAGAGGTCAGGTGCCTCCCTGGCATCTGATATGATATGATTTGATGATCTGATGATGTTTTTTCTTTCCCCAGCTGTTGATTTATCTGACAACAAATTAGGTGTTGAAGGAGCTAAGGCCTTTTCTGCTATGCTTCTAGAAAATACTACAATTGTGTCCCTCCAGCTCTCAGGAAATGAATTTGATGATCATGCAGCGAAGTATTTAGCAGATGCCATCACAGCAAACAGCAAAGTGGAAATTCTGGATCTGAGTTACAACATGTTTGGTGACAAAGCAGGTAAAGTGCTGTCTGTGCAGCTTGCAGAGAGAGGGGTGGTGTGGCAGTTAGCAGTGCAGCTTAATGAGTTGCTTGCCTGCCTCAGACCTTTGGGGAGCAGGGTTGGTTAATATTTTCAGTTTCCTGAAAAGTATTTTTGGCTCTTTGTAGGCAAAACCAGTGTCAAGCTACCATCATTCGTTCATCTTCATTCTCTGCCTTTTCTTATAGCATTGCAAGCTTTACCTCTTCTGTTTCTTTCCCCGTTCTTCCTAGTTCCCAAGTTCTGATGGTCTTCCTTTCACTGAACTATCATTTGCTTTTTTCTCGATCATTCTTTCAGCTTTCACAGGTGTGTAAAGTGCTTAATAGGAGCAGAAAAAACCCCAGCAAAACGGAGTTTGCCAACAATCCTTCTGTCTAGCTCCCTTTCACTGAGAGGTGATTGCAGGTGCCAAGGGGAGGGTGTGAGAGCGGAACAAGCAGGCAGTCATGCTTCCCTGATACTCTGCCACCCTTGACAGCTTGTGGTTTGGGGACTTCCTTTGCCAGTGACTTTGGTGATTTCTTTTCTTGTTGGTCTCAACCTTGTTAATGCATATTGCTCTTTTTCTTTGGCTCCTGATTTTTAAGCACGCTGTTGTTTAATCGTTACATCCTTGCATTCACAGCACTCCTGTGATGCTGTGTGATGTGATGAAACCCAGTGATTGCTCTCTGGGCCTTAGTCTGTACTGGTTTCACCAGGCTCACTTGTGCTGGGCTGAACTCCGCCATCCTTTCTCCCTGACTGTCCACTTCTGCAGAACGCTCCTTATGATATCATTGCTAATCCCTGACTTTTCAACCTTTATGCTCATCTCCTTTTTGCACCTTACTGGCACATGCTTCATCTTCTCCATCTATGGCTGTCCTTGGGCAACCCCATCCATGTGGTCTGCTACTGTCTCCAGGATGAAGATTCACAAATCTTCTCCCTACTCCTGATCTCACCCTACAACTGTGCTCCAAATCCCTCTACTTCCAACGCTGTCTGGATGGGTACACACTCAAAAAGGGAGATACTGAATTTTTTCACTCCCGTGCCACATCCCATGCCATCTGTCAGATCCACACTCTCCCTGGGTTGTGTCTTTCATGAAAAATTCACCATCTTCTCTCCATCCACTGCTTTACAACCTTAATCATCACACATCTCACCTGCTGTAGCCTCCTCCTTGAAGATCCTCCATGTCTTCAGTGGGCTTCTCTGGCTTACAAGAGAGGAAACAACCATTATCCTCATCTCTTCTGGCCACCAGGAACACACCAGCCATTC
The DNA here is from genome assembly GCF_018139145.2 of Gymnogyps californianus. Taxonomy (NCBI): domain Eukaryota; kingdom Metazoa; phylum Chordata; class Aves; order Accipitriformes; family Cathartidae; genus Gymnogyps; species Gymnogyps californianus. Next base: position 366,679 of record NC_059486.1, read on the forward strand.
ACTTGGTTCCTTCCCAGTTCTGTTCCGCTTTTTTCCTCATTTTTACTTTTGAAGGCTGCAATGGCTGCTTTTCTCTCCACCCCTATCCTGCTCACCCTCTGCTGCCCTTACAGTCAAACAGCTCTCCCCAGTCTTCTGGTCTTCAAGCATGGCAATGGCTTCCTTTTCTTCTGTGCTGAAAACAACCTCATTTCTTTGCTGCTCCACTGGAAACTCGCAGAACACTTGCTGAGGAAACCTATCCAGATTTTGTAAAGGACAGGAGCTCTGGGAGGGATTAAAGAGAGAGCAGAGCTGGCTTCTCTGCTAGCAGAACAGACCATCAGGCTTCAGTTGGCTGGAGGCCAGAGCTGGGGAAGGGTGAGAGACTGTGGGAAGCTGCTACCTGGTTGCTTGGTGTCAGCTTTCAGACTTGCATCAGGCTGGAGAATGAGCCTGTGCAGTCAGATCTCCACACATGAGCAGCAGACCCTGGCTTTGTGATACGGTGATTGGATTTTCTCTCCTTTGCTACGTTTGCAGCCTGTGGTCACAGAACACGTATGCTTTATTGTCTGGCAGCTTCTGCTTTGTGTTTATGGTAAACAAGGTATAAAAGAAAATAATATGTTATAGTTTTAATTGCCTGCCTAGAGGTAATACAGACAGTTGCAGAGAAATACCTAAACTAACCTGAGCTTCCTTTTAAACTTAATTCTTTTAACTCTTAAACTGTTTGGCTTCATGTATTTTTTCTTAGGTGAAATTCTTGGAACGGCGATCGCAGAAAACATTGGATTAAAGGAACTTAAAATCAGCTGGAACCATTTCCATAGCCAAGGGGCAGCTGCCTTGGCCAAAGGCTTGGGGGTAGGAAATGTTTTCACTCCTGTTTTTAAAGTCTGAGGACTCGCATGAAGCTTCATCTGTTTAAACGAGCGTGAATGCCATGATGTGCTGTTTGCCTTGTGCACTTGCCTGTCCGACAGCCATCTATGATCTGGGATCATATAGACCTTGGAACGAAGAGAGTAAAATCATCCATTGTCTATTGACACATTGCATATGTTTTCATTTCTCTATTTCTAGTTCTTTCCCTTTTTAGAGTCAAAATTACTATAATGAATGTTTTGAATTGTTTCATTTCACTTCTGATTCATAAATCAATACAGAAATTTTTTGTAGTCTATATACGGTTTTTACTCTACTAAAAGAAAGTAGTCTCTCATTAAAATAAGAAACAGTTCTTCCAGCCTCTTAGGCTGAAAGGGGCTGCTAAAGTCATTTAATTTCACCTTTTGTATGATGCAAATCACACGTGCCATCCAAGGACTAGTGGAGCAAGGCCCCAACTGCTTTTTGGACAGTAGAAGGGAGGGTAGTGCAGAGGCAGGATATTTCTCCAAGGTTGAATCAAGTGACAGGGAGATTTTCAGTTGTGCGTTTATGTCGCACCACAGGCAAACATATTCCTCAAAGTGCTGGATGTTTCCTACAATGGCTTTGGCAACAGCGGAGCAGCTGCCTTGGGGGAGGCTCTTAAAGCCAACAGTGTGCTGGAGGAGCTCAACGTTAGGTGAGTCAGACGCTGGTCCTGCTGCACATTTTCTCCCATTTTGCAGCGGTGGGCAAAGCCCGCAGCAGCCATTTGGATCTCCTACCTGCGGCGTGTGGCAGGTGCGTAAGGCAGAGGGAGCGTTACAAAATACTAGCGCTGCTGGTTTCATCCCAAATCCCAATTCCTCTCCTTAAACTTGGGGTCGCTTCCAAGGGGCTGTGGAACGCGTTACGGGTGCGGGGCAAGAGCATCTGGGGATTGCACAGGGCCTGTTAGGGGATGTTTAAGGGAGGAACCAAGGGTGAGGGAAGGAAACCAGGTGGTCTGGGGAGGAACAGCGTGGGAAGAGAGGGACGAAGTGTGAATGTTGTTTCTGTCTGCGTTGATCTATGCGGCTGGCCGTGTGCATATCTTGCATACATTTGTGTCTGCGTATTGGAAATACATGGTCAGCCTCACTACTGGGGGCATGGAGCCATGTCAGCCTCGCCTCTATCAGCCTGTGGGATTTGGCAACTCCTCACCGCTTCCAGCCTCCCAAATACAATCATTCAGTTGGAAGGAGCTGCCCTAAATTCCCTCTGGATGTAACGTATTTTCAGTGCTGGGTGAAGCAGGAGTTGCATATCCTTGCCTGAGCAATGTGGATATGGAAAACCTGCAGCTGAGCATGTGAAGCATGCCTTTTATCTGTTTTTAGCAACAACCGTATTTTGGTGGAAGGAGCTCTGCACATTGCAGCTGGCCTGAAAGAAAACAAGACTCTGAAAAGGCTTAACGTGAGTAACTTTCCTAGGAAGGTATTGGAGCCTCTTATGCATATTTAAATATCACTGATGCATGTATGTCCTGGATTGGAACCCCTTAGAACAAATCCACAGCAAAATCAGGGAGCTGCTTGCCCCAGCCTGTTCCTCCCATGCTTCCCTGGTTGCCGTATGCTCTCCTTAAGACAGAGGGCTTGTCTCCAGCACTTTCCTTGGTGAACAGAGATTTCTGTGAGCCCGCCACTGTGTGAACTGCAGCCTGTCCTGCCGTGTCCTGCAGCATGGATAGCATCCTATTTCTGCAGCAGTGGTGTCCACCTTGGCATGGCGGGTGGCACTGGGATGGCCACTTGAGAGCCCTTGGCCCACTGTTACTGGCACTTGAAGTAAACCCCGCTGGTATCTCACCCACTGGGGACCACTGGTACCGTCAAGGATCATACAAAAAAACCCACGTCACATATCCTCCTGCTGTTTCTTTTCTGGCTGCAGATGACCAGAAATCCCATGCAGAGTGAAGGCTGCTGTGGGGTCCTCAAAGCTCTACAAGCAAATTCTGACACTGGCGTAGAGATCCTGGACTTGCCAGTAAGTGTTACACCAGAAAGAAGAGGGAAGGGAAGGCAGAGTTTCAGTGTGTGGTGTATGAATAACAAAGGGCTGCCAGAGGGATTCTGGCTCTGGCGTTGTTGCTGCCCAGTGAGGACTGTATATGGAGGGAATGGCCGCCCAGTTGAAAACATGGACACGTCTGTACATGCCCAGGCCCCACTTTGTGTGTTTGCAGCAGCACCAAGGTGCGTGAACGCACCGAGCTGGGCACTGCTCAGGCTTTGGGCAGCAGCAGGGTATGGAAGAAGCAGGGCTCAGCCCTCAGTGCAAAGGTGCTGGGCACTGGGAGGAATCTGGCTGCCTGTGAATTCAGAAATTCCTTGCAATCTTGAGCTCTCTGCTCTGACAGTGCAAATAATATTGAAAGGATTTCTGTCCCGTTTCTAATGAAGCTAAATGGCACTTCTGTGGCACACGAACTTCCACTTGAACATCTACCCCATTTGTGAACAGTGCCAGATCTGAGAAGGCAGCCCCCTGTCACCAGGTAGGTCTCAGCACAAGGCATCTCATACACCCTAGCAAAGGGCATCACTTCTGGAACAGAGGCTCTGTCTCAGGCCAGTAGCCACTTAATGCCCCTAGGATCAATTAGTTAGCAACTAAGTTTAATTTCTAAAAAGACAAGTCAGTTACTCCGTTGTTTATTGAGGAGGGATTTGTCTTGCCTAACTCATATAGAATGTAGGTGACTACGTCTGAGGTGATTACACAAGGTCTGTTCGTAGATGGAGGTTTGATCAGTGGTATTTAAGGCAAAATTAACACAGCAAAGTGTAGAGGTCTGCTTTAGGATGAGGAGACTTGCACCTCAGCTCTGCTGACTGTATTGACTGTATCACCGTGGACTACATAGGGAGACTGTGATGGTGAGCTCAGAGGGAAGAGTTGCCCTGCAGTCGCCAGCATTTAATCAGGTGGATCTTGTCCTTCGTGACCCTTTGCTATGAACAATCCAGACGTCTGCCCTACCACCTGATGATCCCTGAAACGCTGAGCCTTCCTCTGTCATTCAGTGCCTGTCCCTTGTACCTCCTCCTCTCCAGCTGTTTTAACCTCTCTTCCTGTAGACCATTCTTCTGAGCTTACTATCCATCCTGGCATTGTCCTGGCTTTCTCTCCAGGTCTTTTTTTATTTGTTTGCTTGTCTTCCACCTTTATCCACTTTAACTCACTGTCTTTTGGCAGTGCAGTGAGGAGCTTGCATGAAAACCCCTATCTTCCTTTGATTTCTGTGCTGCTCCATCATCACTTTAGCTCTTCTGCTTCTTGCCCTGGGAGCAGGATGCTGCTGTTGAATCTCCTACCTACCGTAACATGGTGGTGTTGGCTAACAGCCCTGGATCTCTGTCGTGGTTTAACCCCAGTCAGCAACTCAGCACCACGCAGCCGCTTCCCCCTCCCCTCCCAGTGGGGTGAGGAGGAAGAAAGGAAAGAAAAAAAAGTAAAACTCGTGGGTTGAGATAAGAACAGTTTAATAACTAAAGTAAAATATAATACTAACAATAGTAATAATGAAATATAATAATAATAGTAATGAAAAGGAATAAATAAAAAAAGGAAGGGGGGGGGAAAGGAAAAAAACCAGTGATGCACAATGCAATTGCTCACCACCCGCTGACCGATGCCCAGTTAGTTCCCGACCGCGATCTGCGCCTCCTGGCCAACTCCCCCAGTTTATATACTGGGCATGACGTTCCATGGTATGGAATACCCCTTTGGCTAGTTCAGGTCAGCTGCCCCAGCTCTGCTCCCTCCCAGCTCCTTGCACACCTGCTTGCTGGCAGAGCATGGGAAACTGAAAGTCCTTGGCTTAAGATAAGCGCTACTTAGCAACAACTAAAACCTCAGAGTGTTATCAACATCATTCTCACGCTAAATGCAAAACACAGCACTGTACTAGCTACTAAAAAGAAAGTTAACTCTGTCCCAGCTGAAACCAGGACAATCTCACAACCTTGTGTCAGAATTCTGTGTTTGGGTTAAGAGAGCACAGAATATATTGCAATATCTATTTTCTGAGGGAGGGTAAATCATACCGCGTGCTTGCTTACCTGTAGTGATTTTCCCCTCTAGGACATCCCTGTGAACAAAGAGCTTGCAGAGCTGTGTGATGCTGTGAAAATACTCTTCCCAAATCTTCTTCTCAGAAATGGTGGAAACACGAAGTTGCAGAGGAGAAGTCAGTCGAAGGCTGAGCTTCAGACTCAGCCCAAAGTGGTGGGTAATTCCCAGAATGCAGCGGCTTAACACGAGTCTCTCTGGGGCTGCTTCTTCAGCACCTCTGCCTGACACCCCAGTACCACTCGCCAGGCCTGTGACACAAGGATGTGCCAGGGCAGTGCTAAGGCAGGATCTGTGCAAATACTGGCTACTTCATCGTTGCTGACACTTGGAAGTTTTTCTGTCTTTTCGCTTTAAGATTTCTGCTGCCACCAGCTCTGAGTCTCTTCCAGCACATGCAAGAGCATCCTCATGGATGAGAGTCCAGGGCCTCCTTTTTAATTATCACCTTTGTGTGTAGGGACATTCGTCTGGTGGAACATCATGTGCTTTAGCTGCTGCTGGCGCTTGGATCCATGTCCCGCTGCAGTGGGGTCTGTGCAGCCTGAGAGCGCCCTTATTATGTAGGAAGCAAAGTCCTGTCGAACAAATGCTTTCTGCCTTAGGCTTGTTGTCCTGTTACACAGCCGGGATTGCCTTTGCTGAATTGGCTGTCAGATGCACTGGTGACTCGTTTTCAGCTGCTTCCTACCACAGTTCCTTAGCCTTAGATGGAGCCCATGCTCTCCGTAGAGCCCCTCTCCTGGTCATGACTGGCATCATTTCCTGGATGCATGCTCTTGCTTTTGTCAGTGTTACATAGGATGGATGCTACAAGTTGCCTGGAAATAGGACAGGCGCTCAGTGGTAGCTCAGCAATGACAACAGCACGTGGGCCGTAACTCTCTTCCCCGCTCTGGGATGTTTTCTGTGATCCCCGTATATTCCATTGGATCCTGGCTACACTCTCTGGGACACCAGAGCACTGTGATTCAGGGAGGGGGGGAATTGTGAGCTCCTTGAGGATCATTGGGCAGGAATCATGTCTGTGCTCTAAGCAGCCTGGCTTAACTCCCCCTCTCCTGGTCTCTGTGAAGAAGTGGTTTCTTGCAGCAGCTTCTTGCAGTTCGGGAGAGGGGCTGAGGATGGTCACACAAACAGCTCTGGATGTCTGGCTTGGGCTGGAGGCCCAGGCAGCTCTGCCCCGCAGTCAGCGGGCAGCAAACCCCAGCGGTGTTGCAGTGCTGCCTTAACCTAGTTGTGGCTATACACAAATAATTGCCTTTCATTCCCTGAAGGTCGGCAGGCATCGTTTGTAAAGTGTGTGCAACAATCTTGGCTTTATCCGTGGCTCCAGCTAGGCGAGCCCCGTCTGTCCCCAGGCATGTCAGCGTGCGCTGGTTTTGATTTCCTCTTTCACTGACACACCAACTGACGAGGTCTGGGGACATCCAGGCAGTGCTCTCCTGTATGGCAGTGGTGACACCTCTCTGAGAAGGCAGCTTGCAAAGGCGGGGGCCAAAATTCAAGATGGATTCTGCCAGTCTTCTTCCAGAGTAGCTGGCTGGTGCCCTGTGTTTTCCTTATGCTTTTTTGCCTAGAACAGAAGCATTATAATCCCCTTGCTCACTTTTGTATTTCATTTACCTAATAAATGTGCCTACCAGTGAAATTGCACTTGGTGTTAGTTCTCAGCGGAAGATGAGGTTTAGCCTCTTTATTTGAAAATAAGTCTACGCAGTTATGATTTACCTAATGGAGTCTGTCCTATAAATGTGCAAATTATTTTACAGTTATGTGTCTAATAAATAACGTCTGTGCCTTGGACTCACACCTGTCTATTCACACCATTTGGAGAGGTCTCTTGCACGTTGTAAGGTCTGTAAATCTGGGTTGTTTCTGGAAATTTCAGAACCATCCTGACACCCCCTCGATCTCTAGATGAAAAATTCATGTATTGAACACAGAAGCTGTTACGGGGCTTGATTTAAATCAGTGTAAGTAATTATATTGTAAAATATTTAGTCACCATTTATTGTTTCTGTTATGTCCTTTGCCCCTAGCCCTTCCTGTGATCTCCAAAGAAGAGATGCAAATTAAAATTGTATTAAAAAATAAGGTCGGTAAAAAATTCTTACACACCAAATCCGTCCTTATTCACCAGCTGGTGTAACTAGAGAAGATCCACTTGCCCCTGCCTTGACACATATCGATTCATTAGACACTGGAGTCAGAGCTGGGTGTTTTTAAGCTCAGTAAATCTATCAACGTACCATTTGGGAACCTAAACATACCAGGTGAGCCAGCGGTGTTTTACGGGGTAATGTAACTGGGATATGTATGTTCAACGTTCAGTTGTCCTGCGGGTTTGATGAGAGCAGGAGGTGGCTGTGGAAGACTGAGCGCTTGCCTGCTCCGTGCGCAGGCAGGACTGAACGGGCAGGATTTGCCCTCCTGGAGGGCTGCAGGGAGAAGGGGGAACAGGCAGCCGGAGCTGGCCTGCAGGAGGTTTTGTGTGCGAAGCTGTAGGGATTTGCTGTGCTTTGGCAGCTGCTACAAAAGGTTACGAGGAATTAACACGTGGAGAGTTATACTGAGAGCTGTATTTCTGTTTTACCGAAATACCAGTTATTCCCAATTTACCTGGCAGTCTCCCCAGCTGGTATCGCTATTCCTCTTTCCTCCAGACTCAGCTGTGTTCTCTTTCAGGTTGGGAACTAACCTTGGAATAACTCACCGGAAGATTTGTGGAGTCCCTGTTCACGATGTCATTCCCCGTACTGAGCCATTTGTTTTTGTCTGAGTGTTATTTCAATATTGTTCCTTTTCGGTTTCTTTACAAAACCGCCAGGTAGCAGTTGGATGCCTTGTGGAAGGTACTATAGTACAGCAGCACTGCCGCCTCTTTCCAAGCTCCTGTCCCCATCAAAGCACAGAGGTGACACAAATCCATATTAATGGCCACTAGTGATATTTTTTCCTTAATTCTTGAGCAGCTCTCATTTTATCAGTGTCCTTTTGAGGCCTTGAATTTCCTCGCACCCCTTCACCTTGTTGAAGGACCAGCCGATGGTTTTTCTGCAGTGCTCTGGGACTTCTCCAGCTGCCTGATTGTTTCTGGAAAACGAGCATAAATGCTCCAGGGAAGCTCGCTGCCTAATTCCACTTGAGACTCTTCTGGTGTAGTTACATAGGTGATCACAAAAGTTTTAGCGATAGTAGCTACTAATAAACATCATTTGGAGGCACGGCTGGGGCAGAGGCGCCTGCAACATGACTCCTAGCTTCTCCCCCAGCGCAGAAGATAAGTTTTTTTGTGAACGCTTTCGTCTCCTTTACAATATTGAGTGTGCTGCCGTGCACAACGGTGCCTTGGCTCGTGTCCCAGCAAGGATCAGGGCCCACGGTGTTCGATACTGCCCTAAAGTGCTTCCAAGTCTAGCGAAGGACGCCCAGGCAGGTGGGATCATGAGAAACCAGCTGTCCTCGCTCCAGAGGAGGAGCAGCTCACTGCAGCCCATTCCTGACAGCATCTGATGGACGTTTCGTAACCTCTCAGGCAAAGAGTCATCACCGTGAGGAAGTGTTTTTAGTCTCTTGCCTAAATCTCCCTCGTGACAGTTTAAGTCCGTTGCTTCTTGCCTTGTCTCCTGTGCGCGTGGTGAAGATTCACTCTCCTTACTTTTGTGGCTGCGTGGTTGGAGACTGGCCCGTCTGCTGTCGGAAAGGAACCTCTGCTGCTGGGATGGGACCGCATCGTTCATGCGTACGCTTATACAACTCGTTAGAAAATGTCTGCACCGCGTGGCGAGACAGGGAAGAGCTGTGGCCCCAAAGCAGCCTGGTCGCAGGGGCTGCTGAGACACGGGCTGCTGAAACACGAGCACAGGCGCTCCCGTAATGCTTTGGGTGCCCCTGGGCTCAGCGCACCGGCTGCTGGCCCGACCGCTGGCGCTTCGTGGAGGGACAAGGGGACAACAGGACCCAGGGTTTGTGCCATCTTTCAGTGCCCTGCCGTTCTCCAGCCGGCGGAAGGAGCAGATACACCGCTGCTGGCGTCTCGGGGATGAAGCGCGGTGCTTACCTCATCCTCTGGCTGTATCTGCAGGAGGAGGAGGGGAGGATCGCAGGGGATAATGAGAGGATTACTTACAGCCAGCCTTAAACGAGCCTTGCAGCTTGTCTGTGCTGCTTTCAGAGCTGGGGTGGAGGCGGGGGAGGGATAATTTAGAAACACGAGGCTGGGGAGTGATTTAATTAGGACATTGAGCTGCTCTCTCCTGGCACCAGCCCACCACCCTCTTCCAGTGCTCGGGGCTCCCCTTTTCCTCCCTCGAGTGTGGACAGGGCTCAAGTGCCTGCTTATTTCAGCGTAAAGTCTGTGATTAAACCGTCTCTGAAACAGTGTTGGGATGCACCTGCGACTCCCACCCCGCTGCGCTTCGCCGCGCAAGAGCCCGGCGATCCCTGCGGGAGCTCCCACAGCTCGCGTCGCTGGGGCTGCGTGGGCGACAGCGGCGAGCCGGAAGCCTCCGAGATCACCGTCAGCTCGGTCCCGTTTGGCCATCTCTGGAGCTGGGCTGGGTACACCCCCTCCCCGAGCTGCACCTCGGGGCTGGGGGAGGAGGGGGACAGGCTGATTCAGTGTCTCTACCGTTTAAACAACGGTGGGTAGCATCCCTAGCATCGATTTTCTCTCTAGTATGAATCCCGTGTTATTCCCCCTCTGAATTTGCGTTTCTCCTTGTCCCCTTGCACCCGCTTCGTGGGAACTCTCCTCCCAGGGCACAGCAAACCAGCACTGCCCTGGTAGCTCCTCTACCAGTCCTCCCAGTCCAGCAGCGTCGCTGGTGAGGCTCGGCCATCCCTGGTGCTGCCTGCCCACTCCCACGCTGTACATGGAGGGATTATCATCCAAGGATCACGTTAACCCTCTTAGCCCAGCCTGGGAACACGTGTGCTGGAGCTGCTCCTGCCCTGTGGGCCCTAAAGCCCTTCCAGGTTCCCGGAGCCCCAGCACCGGCCGTTACACCACTGACCTACATACTTCACTGATGCATTGTAATTAGATTGATTTCCGTGCAGTCCAGCGAGGCTGATTAGACCATCTCCATGAGTTCCAGAAAATACGATTTTATATATGTTTTTTTTTTTAAGCTAATTTGGAGAAAGATACTCCTATGGTAAATTGGTGTAATATCAGCCGCAGTAAAACAGCGAGCGGCTGTTCCCCCCGCTCTGTGGGACGGGGTTTTGTGAGCTGCACACGGGGGTGGTTTGTTTTTAAGTCTGGCTGGATCACGCGTACAGGGGTACAGATGGGGGAACTGATGTTTTTTTCTCCCTACAATTACGGGCTGCCATCTTAAAGCACTGCTGACGGTGTTTGGTTTGGATTTTTTTTTTCCCCTGCCGATACAATTTTCAGGAACGAATCATTGCAGGAGGGCTCCCTTGGTGGCAGTGGCTGCTGACAACCCCCTTTTTTTGTGTGCGCATTAATGGGTAGACCATTTAAAAACAATTAATACATGTTCTGCGCCTGCGCTGGGCACGTTACTGCAATAGGATGCTGTATGACACAGATGAACCGACCAATTTTGTAATCCTATTTAAAAAAACCCCCACAAGTGTGCTTGAGAGGGCACGCTCGCCTCCCAGGCTGCCGTTAATTACGTTTCAATCCTTTAATTCCCTGCCAGCCGCGTCCCTGTCACTCCCTGCCTCTCCCCGGCTGCGCTGGGGGGTACTCCATATCCATGCTCGCTTTTTATGGCACAGCCTAACAGTAATTTCTCTGCATTTTTACAGATGAACATTTTAAAATAGATGATTAAATATCGATGGTTACAAGGCTCATTCGACAACTCTTAGGTCTTCGCCAGTTTAAAAGGCTGACCGAGAGCCCATGCTGGGTGAGCCCGGCCGCGGCGACAGCCGAGAGTATTTTGCGATGTGACTTCCATCGACTTTCCTCCAAAAGAGAACATAAAACTGTTTTGAACCTCAGCCTGTCCTGCTCTGTTAGGACTTTCACTGCTCCTCCCCAACCCTGCGCTGGGCTCCCTTGCTCCTGATATATCACTATGGTTCCTTCTACTTGCCTTTATCCTGCTGACAATGGATTTATAGCAGAGATTAAAAGCTGACAATTGATAAGGAGAGTTAAGTCTATCTGCCTCCCCGGATACCTGTTGAATACTTTATTTTTTTAATAAAGAATGACTTTGTTAGCACGGGAAGGAAACTTCCCTAACGAGCAACGGTGAGGCTGGGGGTATCTATGGGTGAGCTCAAGTGACTCAGGCTTTAATTCCCATTATTTGCACTGGTTCACAAGTTCTCCCATCCATTCAGCTCGTAACCCTCGGCAGCTTTAGCGAACCTGCCCTGGTGCTGCTCAACATCGTCCTCGCTGGTGACAAAGGCGTTCAGGCCCGTCTGGGTGTATCTGTAAAGCTCACGTTCCAGGCTACCTTTGCACAGCTGCCCCAGCCCCTTGGGGGTCCCAGTGTCCATGGGTCCGGCCAGACCCCATCCTTGTGAGTGAAAAGCTTGTGTCAGAACAGCAAAGCTGCTCTCGGCAGTGCCCGGTGGACCTGGCCAGGCATTGCACAGCTCACACGTGCCAGCCCGGCTCTGGAAGCATGTGCTGGTGGCTGGGAAGCTGGGCTCCCGGCACGGTGACTTGCTGTGCCCGGCCCCTGCCCCACGACACCAGAGAGCAGCCCCGGGCAGGGTCTGCATGCCCCAGGCACAGCCCATTGCTGCCCTTGCAGGGCTCAGGAGGAACATGGCTGCAGGGTGGCAGTGGGTAGCACGACCCTCCCTTTTCCCAAGCTTTCGGGGGGCTTTCCTGAGCATCGGCTGGGGGAGCAGCTTCCTCACATGGACTCTTGGCGGGGCACACACAGCACAAACAACCAGAGCCATCACAGAACCAGTATTTATGAGGGTGACCGAGTCAGCCCGTTGCTCACAAGCCACTACACAGAGGTGCCAAGCAGGGCCACAGCACGGCGGGGACGCGCTGCTCCGTCGGCAGCAGCGGCAGCGCGGGGGTGAGGTGGGACACGGAGCAGCGCTGGCAGACAGAGGGGTTCACCAGGGAGCTGGCGTATCATACAGAGACCCCCCCATGGCCCCCCTAGGCCCCCCCCAGGGACTGACCAGCGAGAAGCAATGGGACCAGCTTGCCCACGGTCCCCGGCTCCTCGCAGATGACGTTGCACGTCCAGCACGGCTGCAGGGAGCAGGGTGTCCACGCTGCAAGGCCTGGCAGTTCGGCAACCTCGTGCTCAACGGATTGTTTCCTCCACGTATTTCTTCCAAAACGTGCTAAAGCCCCCTTCCCTTCCACTTCAGGCTGCCCATGGGCAAACCAGCCAGGGGTGAGCCCCAGAGCATGGGGGTGCTCGCCGGGAAGGGGGCAATACTGGAAAGCACCCACAGAGCCCATCCCGAGCCACAGAGAGCCTGGGAGGGGCATCGTGGGGGGCTGAGCCCCCCCATGCCAGGCCAGGTGGCAGTGCAGGCTGCGCTGCTGGGGTGCAGGGGAAGGGGGGAGCCGGCTCCAGGCAGCCCAGCCCAGGGATGCCGCTGGGGAGCTCCGGGGACAAGGCAACAAATCTGGGGTCCCAAACGCCCACACCCAGCTCAGGGCTGGGGCAAGAGCCTGGCCCTGGCATAAGCTTACAGGCGGGCTTCCAGCCGGGCACGGCCCCCAGCCCACCCTGAAACAGCCGATGGCAGTGGCTGCGAAGATGCAGTTGGGCTTCTGCCGTGCCAGCCGGCACTGCCTTTCCCGGGGTCCCTGCCCAGCCACTCGCTCTGGCCATGTCCCTCGTCCATCTCATGTCCCCAGCTGCTCCTCAGCCTCCTCAGCCCCAGTCTTTTAGGAGAGTGGCCCTGGGGATGGGGACGGCAGGGCTGCTGGTGGGGAAGCGCATTTGGCCCCTGCCTCCTTCTGCAGGCGGGCTCAGCAAGAGGCAGGGGGGGGCTCCGCAGGGCTGCAGCAAGAGCCCACGCTGCAGCCGGGATGAGACCCAGGACGTGCAGTGTTGGGCTGCCTGCCCTGGTCCCTGAGGACCCTCTGCATCCCTCTGCATCCCTGGCTGCGCAGAGAGGCCAGCGGAAAGGAGATTTTGCTGCACAGCGCCTGGGTGCACTTGGGGGAAGGTGGCAAGGACGCGGCTCCTCGTGAGCAGGGCAGGCACTGGGCTGAGGGGGCTGAGACCCAGTTCCTGAGTGCTGGGGATGGGGAGGGAGGCAGCCAGACCCCCCCACGCTCTGTGGGGAGCGGGTGGGGAAGGGCGAGCATCTTCGTCATCTCCAGATGGAGCCACACGCCCAGGGCAGCCCCAGTGGCTCCGCTGTCAAAGGGACCAGGAGGAGGAGGGGGGGGTCTCTGGCCTCGCTGTGGGGAGGGGGTCAGATGCTCCCATAGCCAGGCGCCCCCGTCCCCTGGGGTGTCATCTCTTGCAGTCGTCGGTGTCGGTGTCCGGCAGCCCAGCGGCGGGCTGGGAGCTGGGCTGCACCGCCTGCACCCTCTCCTCCAGGCTGCCGCTGGGGAACACCACGTAGCGGGCGCTGACGCGCTGCGGCTTGGGCTCCCGCAGGTTCTCCTTGCTGTGCCAGATGCCGTAACCGAAGTACACGAGCAGGCCTGCAGCGGGGGACAGGGAGAGCAGCAGCTCGAGCACAGGCCGGCAACTGGCATGGATGCGTCCGGCATCCCGCCCGAGCAGCACAAGCCATGGCACTGGGGGGGGGCTTAAACGCGCTGCTTGCAGGAGGAAAAGGATCCTGCAGCGTGTTAAGAGCAAGGGGGGCATCCCCAGTCCCCAGGAAGGACTTGCTGGGAAGGACTTCCCGAGCCCTAGGGAGCTGCCTCGGGAGCAGGGGGTGGTTCTGGTCCAGAGCTTGAAGGAGGATCCAAACCTTAACCGGAACAAGCCATAACACTCCAGGAACCAGAGAGGGTCAGGGAGATGCTGGGAGACCTCGGCTTGCGTCTCTGAAGGGGAACCGGAGGCAGAAAGCGGCACAATGCACTTTATAAACTCATCACTGGGGGAGAAGAGCTGCCGAAGCAGCCGGCTGGTGCCAGGACAAGCATGGTTCCCCTCTCCCCCGAAACAGCCACCGCTCTCCGGGGCTTGCACTGCCATGGGAGCACTCACCTAAGAGCAGCCAGACGGCGAAGCGGAGCCATGTCATGTAGCTGAGCTTCAGCATCAGATAGATATTGAGGACGATGCTCAGTGCTGGGGAGAGGGGTACCAGGGGGATCTGCGGGAGAAAAGGAGCCGGGGAGGGTGAGACCTGCAGGACCACGTTCCCCATCCTTAAAACCATAGAGACAAAAGCCAGCACTGGCAAACGTGGGGGACAAAGTGACTGTCACCCTGGGCTTTCTGAAAATGACTTTTTTTTCTGGGAAAAAGGCAGCCGAAAGGAACAACTGACAGTTAGGGAGCCAGGAGCTGGGACCCAGGCCGGCGGGGTGGGCACGGGCTCTGGAAACAGCCCAGAGGCACCGTCACAAGGATCGAACAAGCACCCGGTGCAATCCAGAGCCAACGTGGTCCTCGCTGGAGAAGCCAGGGCAGGGGCACAGCAGGGAGGTGGTGGTACCACTGGTGTCACCGTCCATGCGGCTGCACTGCACTGGGGCCCAGACAGGCTAGAAACTGGAGAGGGTGGAGCACAAGAGGCACAAAAGTGGTTTGGAGGCTGAAGAAAGAAGAGCTCCACCACGTAGCTCAAGGGCAGGCCAAAGGCAGAAGGAGCTGGGACAGGCAGGAGGGGAGCAGGGGGTTGTGGGGATGCGGAGGAGGGAGCCCAGGGCAGGCAGGAGCGATCCCGTGGGATGGGCACAGAGCTGCTGGGGATGTCCCCTCCGGGGGACCGATGACCATGCAGAGTGACACTACAGGCATCAACACCTCCCCACACCCAGTGTTTGCTGACACCCTCCTCCTCCTCCTCTTCCTCCTTCAGCAGTTGTGGTGCTTTCACCAGACCGGTGTGACCGGGCCCTCCCGTGGGTCCATCAGAGCTGCTCCCACCCCACCGACCCCAGCAGAGGGACTAATCCTGCCTGGGCCCCCGGGCGTACCTGGAAGGTCTGCGTGCCACGCTGCTGCTCGTGCGCCCAGATGAGGAGGAGGCTGAGCAGGAAGCCCAGGCTGAAAAGGACCAGCAGCAGGGAGTAGCTCCAGGTGGGCAGGTGGAGGTGGGTGTTGCCGAACACCAGGATGGAGCAGAGGCAGATGGCGGACACCATCAGGGTCACCACGGCCACTGTGACCACCTCGCCCGGGTAGAAGTCACTGAGGAACTCCAGGTAGGGCTCAAAAGCTGCCTTCAGCTGCCCTGGCTCCCGCTGCTCTTTGCTCTTGTCCCTGTCCACCAGCTGGAGCTTGTCGGAGAACGACTCGTACTCCTTCAGCTCGCCGGCAGACGGACCCTCGTGGGGCTCGGGGCTGGGCCGGCCACCGGCTGCCGGCGCGGGGACATCCACCTTCTGCTGCTGGAAGCGCAGGACGATGATGCTAGCAGCCACGAAGGTGTAGGCCAGCAGCGTGCCGATGGACAGGAACTGCACCAGGGCCTCCAGGTCGAAGACGAGGGCCAGCAGGGCCATGAGCACCCCGAAGACCACGATGCCGACGACGGGCACCTGCGTGCGCGGATGCACTCGGGAGAAGACCCGAAAGAAGAGCCCGTCCTCAGCCATGGCGTAGACGATGCGTGGCAGGGAGAAGAGGTTGCTCAACAGGACCGTGTTCATTGCTGAGGGACAGGCAGAAGAAGGAGGACCGTGTCAGACCCAAACCGCCCCGGTTCCCAGTCCCCATCGCGAGCGGGGCGGGCAGCTCCCACCGCCGCTGCCTGTACTCACCACAGATGGAGCCAGCGGCCACCAGGAACCCTGCCCAGGCATAGCCCCTCCTGTAAAACGCATCTGCCAGGGCAGAGTCGGGGTCCAGCGTGTGCCAGGGCACCATCAGCGTCAGCACCACCGACACTAGGATGTAGGCCCCGGTGGCCAGTCCCAAGGAGAAAGCGATGGCCCTGGGGACAGCTCTCTGCGGGTTCCTGGCCTCTTCGCTGGAGGCCGCGATGACGTCGAAGCCCACGAAGGCGTAGAAGCAGGTGGCTGTGCCGGCCATGATGCCCGACAGCCCGTACGGGGCGAAGCCACCCTCCTGGGCACTCCAGTTCTTGGGCTGCGCGAGGATGAAGCCCATGATGAGAATGAAGAGGATGACACCCATGCTGATGGCCGAGAAGACGTGGTTGAGCCAGGAGGACACTTTGGCCCCGAAGGAGATGAAGGCGGTGGCTACCAGCAGGATGGCGGCCGCCAGAAAGTCGGGGTAGCGGGCCAGGAACGGCACCTGCCAGGTGCCCACGTGGGTCTCGGTGAAGTTCTTTATCTTGTGGTTGAAGATGGAGTCCAGGTAGCCGCTCCAGGCCCTGGCCACCGCGGCTCCCCCAATCATGTACTCCAGCAGCACGTTCCAGCCGATGAGGAAGGCCCAGATCTCACCCACGGACACGTAGGTGAACATGTACGCAGAGCCTGTCTTGGGTACCCGGGCTCCAAACTCGGCATAGCAGAGAGCAGCCAGGAGTGAGGCAAAGCCAGCAATGATGAAGGAGACGATGACGGCGGGGCCAGCGATCTCCTTGGCCACGGTGCCTGTGAGGACGTACAGCCCGGAGCCCACCATGCCCCCGATACCCAGCAGCGTCAAGTCGATGGTGGAAAGGCATCTGTTGAAGGATGTCTCCATCATGTCATCCTCCAAGGTCTTCAGCCGGTTGAGTTTCTGGCAGAAGCGGGTCAGGTCGGTGGAGCGAGGCAGCCATCTCGCCATCCTGGAGGCAGCGGGCCCTGCCCTCTGGCAGGGTGAGGGGTCCACGGTGGCGAGAGCCTGCCCAGGGACCTGGCAGAGGAGCAGGAAGGTGTGAGCATCCCCTCCTGCAGGGAGGTATCGGGTGGTGGGGACAGGGTGGAAAAGCCACCGGGCACATTCAAGGTGTCCCTCGCTCCTCAGCCAGCGCGGGGCTCAGCACCGGAGCGCGTCCTCCTCCAGGGTGGTGGCACAGGACAGCCAGCCACCCCGCACAGGGACCCGTGCTTGTGCCCCAGGTGGGAGGGAAACCACAGCACCCCCAGGGCAGCATCTCCCAGGCTTTTCCTTTTAAAACTGCATGAAAGCCCAAACCAGGCTGCTCTGGCCCTGCTGAAGGTTCCTTTGCTGCTTCCCCTCCACCTTATTCAACATCTACCTGACCTTCTCCCTGGTGTGCCGAGAGCCCACCGAGGGGGCACGCAGCGTCTCCCCGCTCCCAGCATCTCACTCCTTCCCCAGGGAAAGCCCAGGTGTGGCGCGGAGGTGTGCAGCAGGAAGTCCAGAGCAGCTCCAGCGAGGACGTGGGCGTCCCCAGCCAGACCAGGAAACACATGCAGCCCCGGCTGGCGGCTGCCGCCGGAGAGTGGGAGGACGCAGCTCTGGGGACCTTCAGGTGCCACTTCACAGCTGCTCCACGGGGTGACCTGTGATTTCGGGGATGCTCTCCCCTTCCAGCCACCCTCCTCCCCGTGCCAGGATACGTGTCTCCCCGCATCCCCAAACCATGGGTCCTGCTCAGAGGGCTCGTGCCGCTCGGTGCAGCCCTGCTCCCTGGGTCCATCTGTCTCGGAGGCCAAAGGGTCCCGGAAAGGCTGCCACAAGCTGATGGCATGACACTGGCCCGTGGGCACAGCAGGCCCGTTGGCACCAACCGTGCTGGCTGAGACCCCCCCCAGCCCTGCTTGCTGCCTGCATCTGAGTCCCTGCGAACGGAGGGGCTGGCAGTGCTGGGCTGCCCGACCCCGACGCACCCAACAGCCGCAGCCGGGCAGGATGCGGAGCTCGACGCCCGCTGGGCAAGCGAGCATCCCTCCCGGGTTTGGGGGGGGGGTGGTCGCGGGTGGGGACCCCCGGCCCGGCCCGGGGGGGGGGGGTGGGGGTGGAGGGTGGGGGGGCAGGGGTTCGGCCTCTGGATTCATCCCCAGGCGGGGAGAGGGGAAAGTTTCACCCCTGCTCAGCCCCACCGCGATGCCGGTCCTCGGGCGGCGCCGAGCCCCCGGCCCCGGCCCCGCTCCCCGAGCCGCAGCGCCCGCGGGGCGCACCCCACGCATCGCCCCGGCCCCGGCCCCGGCCCCGCCGCCCGGGAGGGTCCCGCTCACCTGCGCGGGCGCGGCCGGGGGCACCGCGCGGCTCCGCCAGCGGCCCCGGCCCCCACCTGCTCCGCGCCGCCGCCGCCGCCGCCACCGCCTCCCGCCCCGGCTCCGCCTCCCCGGCCCGGCGGAAGGGCGGGGGCCCGGCGCGGCGGCTGCGGGGAGCCCCTCGGGGCCGGCCGGGAGGGCGGCGGGGCTGGGGCGGGGGGAAGCAGCAGCCGGGGGGCAGGAGCCGCCGGAGCCGGGCTTCTCCGAGAGCCGGGGCGGGGATGCTGCAAGGGCAGCGTGGGCGGCCCCGGCCCCGTCTCCGCCGGAGGTGGGAGCAGAGGTTGGGGTAACGGGGGAGCACCCCCGAGCCCCACGGAGAGGCTGACAAATTTTTAGCAACGCACCGAGCGCGTCGTGGCGGGTCCCCACGACCTCACCGCTGCAGGCTGGACACCAGCCCCCCGGGGTGTCGGCTGTGCCGCGCTTGGGCGCTGCAGCCTGGGCCACACATAAAGGGAACAGCAGAGGATGGAGTAGTGATCCCAAATTTCGGCCGCTGGACGCAGTTCTGGATGGAGTGAAGGGCTGAGACCCTGCTCCTCTCCTCCTTGGCTATTCCAAGGAGGAATCTGCCTCTACCCCCATGCTCTGGAGCTGCTGCCTGGAGGATAGGGACCTCCTCCGTGCTCAGGTATTTGCCATGAAGAAGCAGAGGTGTAGGGGAAAGTGGCTGGAGGGGCAGCAGTGGAAAGTGAGCTTTTGAACAGGCCCAGCCGGCTCATGGTCCTGCCACCCAGGAGTGAAGAAAGCCGGTGCCTGGGCAAGAGCACAAAACCTGAGCAAAAGCATTGTAGTGCTTCCACCTGGCTCCAAGTATCTGCAGCTCAGTGAAGGGGAATCACCTCTCTCCATCTCTAAGTCGAAAGGCGTTTCTTTTCCAGAAGTGCCTTGCCTCCTCTTGAACCAACATAAACCTCCTGCTTCTCCAGCCCCTGTGGCAAGGAGCTTCCCGAGCAGTCACCTGTTCCACCTAAACCTGCCTTTTACAGGCTTCACGTAACACCTCAGCTCTTGTACTTGAAGAGAGTGAAGTCCCTCTCCGTGTCACCTGTAGTTTTATCTCTACACTGTCCCCTCTTGGGCACCTCATTTCCAGATAGAGGAGTCCAGCTTGGCTGGAAGGTGGTCCACACTTCTGGCGTGCGCAGGGCCTTTGCAGAGCCTGTTCCAGCTCTACTGCACCCTTTGCAGGATGAAGGGACCTGCGTTTGGGTGCTGGTGCACCAGCAACTTCACAGCGGCAAAATGTTTTTCATTTTCTTCTCTGCTCCAATCCTCATGTCTCATTTGATTTTCTGATGACTACTGAGCACTAAAGCTGATGTTTCCATGGACCTATCAGTCATCACCCCAAATGTCACTCCTGAGTGGTAATAGTCACTCAGAGCCCACCGTGCAGCACTAAGGGCTCCCACCTGCATAAATTCACCCTTATCCACGCTGAATCGACCTCCTGACGTGGAGGGGACCTCGCTACTCTCCTCATCAGCCCAAAGTATAGAAAAAGGAAGCAGGAAACAGGACTTGTCCCTTTCGACCTCCCATCATTCACCTTCCTCCAGCCCATGGGTGAACACGGGGCTGGCACAGAGCCGTAGCTCTGCCGTTGGTCACCTCGCACCGGAACGGGGAACACGATCCTCTCGTGCATCCATCCCCTCTCCACGTTGCTTCTGGCACACAAGGAGGCTTGGGCAGGAACTTAAGGTCCGGCTCCATGGGTGGCTGAAGGCACCCGAGCTGCCACCAAAGGGGTCCCCAACCACGTGTTCCTGGGGCACCGGCTGAGAGCGCGGGGGCTGCGCAGGCGGTTGAGCCAAGGAGCTGAGACAGCCAAAATCCAGTAATCCTTTGCAGCGCTTCAGCTCCTTTGGATCACTCTCACCAGGTCCGACCCCAGCCCAGCCGTCACCGGCAACAACACAACTGCAGTAGCACCGGCACAGCTGGTGCCGTAGGAAGGCATCACCCTCTAGTGACACAAAGGCACTTGCTTGGAAAAATATCTGTGTATTCGCAGCGTCGTACTGCCCAGCAATGCTTTGTGGGGGGGGCCGAGCAAGTTTTCCTCTCTTAAAATCGTGCTGACCAAATACTCCCTGATCACGAGCTATCCCGGGCACTTTATTCCCTTAAGATAACCTTTTCCACCAATTAACCACATCTGACAACCCTGCCGCTCCCCACCTCGCACGGAAAGCCTTGCTGAAACACAACCTGACCACAGGCATGGAAAATTTCAGCGTGGATCGGCTGCCTGCCAGAGCCGTCCGCAACCAGATGGTGGGAGCGGGAAGCCCGAGAGCTGCCGTTGTCATGGCAGTGCCGGAGCAGCCCGCCGCGATCCCTGGCACCAGCTATCCCTGGGAGGGATGGGAGCGGAGATGGCAGTGACCAGCTCTCCTGGCTCGTGGTGAGCTCTGGACCAAGGTGGGCTCCACTCTTTGTGGCACAGGGCAGCGAAGCGGGGCTGAACCCACCGGCAGCCATCCCGAGCTGCTGCGTTAGCTGCCCCCGAGCTTCTCCAGCAACACCATCGGCTCTGCCGCTGCTCCAGCAATGCAAGAGTGCTCATGGCGAAGAAGGGGGGGGTTCCTTCTGGGAGGCAGCGCTACCCCCCAGCATCCAGGCAGTCAGTCTCCTTTCCTGCAATAGGACCCATCGTTCATCCCTGCCTTCCTCATCCTCACCTCGGGAAGCGATTTCCTTGCTAATGGCTCTGGCCACACACAGAGGAACATGGATGCCTTCTTCACCCGCTCAGCACCAGAGACTGCTCTCTCTGTGTCTCCTCACAGGCAGGATGAGGGTGTCTCCAGAGGGGAACGTTGCCCACTCTGCTCCTCCCCATTTTAGCAGTCGAGTGCAGGGCTCCCAGCTGAGGGTCAAGTGGCAACAAAGTTCAAGGTGGTTTGTGGGGATCCTGCAACGGTGCGGGTCCCACATCAGCCCACTTTCCAGCTGGGGATTTTCATCCAGGAGGTGGAGACCCCGCAAGAGCAGTACCTCTTGTCTCCAGCTGCTGAACCACAGGAGTACGTTCCCATGGGGAGGAAACACCCACCCGTGATGGAAACAGGAGGGGGTCTCAGCCTTGAATTTGCAAAAGCCTCGTTGGTCCTTGTAGCTGCTGATCTTCATTGTGTTTGTCTACAGTAGTGGGCAACAACTCCTCCACCACCACCTCTCCCTACCAAAAGGCCACCCACAAGCTCTTCCAACGCCTTTGCAGGTTTCCTTACTTTAGCTGGCTCTCCAACTCCACAGCTGGCTCGCTCTAGCTCCAGTGATCTGCTTTCACATGAACAGAAGGGCTCGCAGGACCTTGAACAAGGGGTACCGACCCATTTCCCAGCCTCAGTAATTAACAGCATATTGAATCTTCTCATACTGCCTTCTGCCGTGAGAAGAGATTGCTGCAGTAACAGCAGAGGAGGCAGGCAAGAGCAAACAGTAACGCGAAGGAGATGTCTCCCAAATACAAGCCTTGCTCTGGGAATGCTAGAAAAGCTTTAAACAGTGACTCAGGTGTAATCAAAGCCCTTCAACACACGATGGCCCAAGTCTTTGAGCCACCCCCAACAGTTTCTCTGACCTGAACTTCATCCGTGAAGAACAGAACTGCTTACAGACTCTCCCTTGCACCATCCTGTTTCCTACGGGCAGCCAACATTGCACGCTGCCTGGCACCAACACATTTCTTACACACTTGAAGCGATCTTTTACCAAGTTTTCAGCAAGTGCCCCAACTCCTTCCGCACACCGAGTCCCAGGGATGCGACTCAGGCTCTCGGGGTCATCAGCTCAGCCCTGAGAGGTCTCAGAAACATTCAAGGTTCCCCCCAAAGCTTTACTCTAGCGCACCCCAAACCCCACACTCATCAAGCAGGGATGGGACAAACGTAATCGCAATCATTGACATTTAGAAAGCTGCAGCCCCAGAAGGCAGGACAGAATATTTTATTTCTCTCCATTTGGAAACTGGTTTAAAGTAACAAAGCAAAAGCTCTCAAGCCTTCTCTGCTATCCACGTCAGGTGGGAACACTGCGAACGTTACAGCCCAATAACGCTGGGCAGAAGCCTGAAATCCTCCTTTAATAAAGCCGATGCTGATACCTGCCTAGAGGTCTCTCTCTGGGAAAGGTCTGCCTGTTTAAGAGGCTGTTTCTGCCTCAACACATACAGAAGCATCTTCTTGTAGATAAACCTTGGACTTTTTTTCCCCAGCTGCCAACCACCTGCCACGGCGAGGCGGCACCAGATGCCGAGTCCACTTTGCTTCCCCATCTGATATGGCAGCTACTCACCTCTCCCATTCCCCACCAGAGACACTTGCTCCTCCTCGAATCGGAAGAGGAGATTGTAATTTGGAGATCACATCGCTCATCTGTTCGGCTTGATTCACCTGAACGCAGGGGTCATCCGTATACGGCTGGGCTGGGTTTGCTGCCTCGGTGCCTGGCCCAGTCTCCCTTGGCTTAGCAAAGGTCTCACCGACACTGCAGGCCGTACGTGGCAGATGAACGCCCTCCGTCGTCTCTCGTGTTAGCGAGACGTGCAGCTGGCATCTTGCTCTGAGGACCGCAGAGGCAGCCTGATGCTCCCCAACCGCCCCCCTGCTCTGGGGGGTCTGCTTGCCCCAGCTCTAAGGTTATCTAAGGGCCTCAGCTATTTCTTCTACAGCCAGTAGCCTCTTCCTGACACAATATAAAGCAAATGCATTAACAGTCTGTTCTTTAGAGAGAAGTCAGAAGAAAACTCTGGAAGGTAAACAGCAGATTTGCTCATTCAGGAAAAAGCCTTCTCGGACTCGGATTCCTTCTGTTGTAACTTCCGAATCAGTTCCAGTAAATTCATCTGTAAAGTCAGCTCCTGCAAAGGAAGAGAGACGTTTTTGCAAGGATAAGATGATTCCATTCCCTGCTGCAGGAAGCAGAAGGGACTGGTTTGTACCACCCACTCAACAGCTACTAATCTTCAGGGAACAAAAGAAAAAGCACGCAGATACAAAACAAAGGCTTCATCCTGTTTAAGCATTTCTATAAAATACAGGGCAGTAATATGTTAAGAGATCTGCTGCAAACTGCAGCTGTCTTAGGAATCCCAGGGCTTTACGATTCATTAAGGATTCAGAAAGGTTCCTTCTTCTTGACCGTGGTTTAGCGGTGAATGCAGTGAGGGCCAGCCAGTTCTGCAGGTTTCCCCTTCTGGAGCAGCCTCCAGGAGCGGGGCAGCAGCGTCCCCTTGCACACACACAGCCACACACCCCGGAGGAGGTTCTCCGGCTTGGCACAGCTCCCTCCCCTTGTCCTCCAACAGCATCTTCAACGCCCTGATCCTTTTCCAGCACAGAAGGGCAGGCAGCAGGAGGGATCGCTTTGGGTGCTCTCTAAGTGGAGTCTACGCCATGCGCAACACACTGCTGTGCTGCTGCATCAAATTCCCTCTAGGTATTTCGTTCCTCTTCAAAAACTCCCTTTTCCATGACTGTAATCAAGTAGAGACCACTGTCTCCTGTAGTCGCCAACATCAGCTTACGGCTTCCTTACCATCCGCTTGTTCTTTACCCACATTTAGCTCACAAGCCGTTTAGCACAGAGACTACACGGTGGAGTAGCTAATGCAGTGAACCCTGT
The DNA here is from genome assembly GCF_018139145.2 of Gymnogyps californianus. Classification (NCBI taxonomy): domain Eukaryota; kingdom Metazoa; phylum Chordata; class Aves; order Accipitriformes; family Cathartidae; genus Gymnogyps; species Gymnogyps californianus. The sequence goes on from NC_059486.1 coordinate 390,560, forward strand.
TCTGTGACTCAGGCTTGCAGACATTACATTATGGAAATAAAAATCTATTTTTGTAAAAATATAATCACCTGCATAAGCAGGCATTTTGTACAACAGACTGGGAGGAAACGCATCAGCTGATGGGAAACGCACGGAGAACAGATTCCAGCAGTGATTTCTTATTCGATGGTGGCATTCACAGGCACAAGCCAAGGTCTGGGTCTGGTTTGCCAGCTATCGTAAAGGCGAACATAAACAAAAGCCAGCAAATGGGAACCCTGTTCAGAGTTATTACTTACAAAAATAACATAAAAGGCAGGGGCAGGAGGGGAGAGAAAGAGCCGCTTTCATTATACAGATGAGGAATAGCAGCACAGGAAAAATAAGAGGCTTGTTCAAGGCTACACAGCCAGGAATCATGTGGGTTTCAGAAAATGCCTGTTTAACTAACTTAGTTTAAGCCGTCTTTCTCACTAGTAGGTCTTTATCAAAGTGAAATCTAATCAGCTGAAAAAACAGAGTTAAGAACAGCCTGTTTCTGCATTCCCTGCAAACTTCTGTGGCATTACAATGAGACTTTGGAAGTTTTATTTTTTCATCCCTGCGGTGGCGTTAAGACAACAGAGAAAAACCCAGGCGATTGCTCACAAGTTTTACGAGCAGATGCACTGCGGAAACTGAGAACAATTTTCTAATCACAGTGTGAGATCACCATCTCCAGCAAGTCACATGCAAGAATTAACAAGATGCCTAATAAAAAGACTTCTTGAAGGCAATTTGTACAGCTAAGCTAGGTACAAAGTGATAAACCTACGCAGCCACTTATTCTAGTATTATTCAGACCCATTCAAGAGTCACAGGACTGCAGGCTGTTGGCACAGCGTTTCTTCCCTCCACACTGGGAAAAATATCGCGGAAAGCTGGGGATGTTGCCCTGTCTAATGGGTTTCTGCTCCTTCGTTATGAACCTGATACTAGGTCGGCCCCGGGCACATCGCCCATCAGCCGATGAGGCAAAGGACGGATCATTCTTTCCGACCCAGCGATTCAGAATTCATTAAAACCAAGACTTTTTTAAAAATAAAGATATTAACACAAGACTAGCATCAGATCTTACACTCCCTGCCTAAACACCAACCTGTGGGTTGGTGGTGATGTAGAAGCCAGACACCCCAGCCTTCTCCAGGGTGCTCTGTTGGTCTATCACTTTTTGGTCCAGTTCCAAGACTATCTTCTCATCCATCATTCGCTGTTCCTCTCGAATTCGTTGCTCCACAGCCTGAAAAAGATAACAGTCGACGGAAAAAAAAGTGGCATATCTGCCTTCCTCCTATCTTTTTCTCATCTCTAACTCTTTTACTGAAACCAAAGAGCAACCAGATCCTGAAGCACTCCCGCTCTCATGAGTCCCAAGGACAGCAGAGGGCAGCAAGCACAGCCCCAGATCGTTCCTCTGCCACTTGCCATCTGTCCTGGTTTCGGCTGGGACAGAGTTAACTTTCTTTTAGTAGCTGGTACAGTGCTGTGTTTTGGATTTAGTGTGAGAATGATGTTGATAACACTCTGAGGTTTTAGCTGTTGCTAAGTAGCGCTTATCTTAAGCCAAGGACTTTTCAGTTTCCCATGCTCTGCCAGCAAGCAGGTGTGCAAGGAGCTGGGAGGGAGCAGAGCCGGGGCAGCTGACCTGAACTAGCCAAAGGGATATTCCATACCATGGAACGTCATGCCCAGTATATAAACTGGGGGGAGTTGGCCGGGAGGGGCGGCTCGCGAACTAACTGGGCATCGGTCAGCGGGTGGTGAGCAATTGCATTGTGCATCACTGTTTTATTCCTTCCCCCCCCTTTTTTTTTTGTTATATTCCTTTTCATTACTATTGTTATTATTATATTTCATTATTACTATTGTTAGTATTATATTTTACTTTAGTTATTAAACTGTTCTTATCTCAACCCACGAGTTTTACTTTTTTTTTTTTCCCTTTCCTCCTCCTCACCCCACTGGGAGGAGGAAGGGGGAAGCGGCTGCGTGGTGCTGAGTTGCTGACTGGGGTTAAACCACGACACCATGTCTTATAGCAAAGCTACCACTCAAGAAAATGCAGGGAAGCACTGGGACCAGCCTGCTTTTGGTGTGTTTGGAGGCCAGGAAAGACCACGAGCGAGAGATCGGTATCTGAACGACTTTTCCTGCTGAGCCAACATGTGAGCAGCAGGCTATGGCTGAGCACTCCAGCAGCATGGGCTCAAAAGAAGTCAGCAGTCCAAGAATCGCATACCCCTCACAGGACTGGTGAGGCTGAAGAAAGACTTGGAGGAGTAACACAGGCCACCGAAGCTCATCAAGGTGCCAGCTCGGATGCTTCCCTGAGCCTCCATGTTCCCTGGACACTAACACACAGAGCTGGAGCTGTAAATCACACCCAGATCCCATTTATTCACTAAAGGAGCTGAACTCCTCAAAAACCTCACTTTGCAACTGGAAAGCCAGTTTATTTTGTATTGACAACACCAAGCTGAACTCTCTCTTGGGACTACAGTGTGCTGGGGCTCTACTTTTGGCAGACTGAGAACATTATCAAACGAGGACTTTGCGAAATAGCCCCAACCAGGAGAACGCAGCCCCTCCTGCCTCGCTGACATCTGCCTAAACCTCAGCAGAGAAACCTCTGCATTGCCTCTGAAGAAGAAACGGAGCACAGCAACCATGTGCTACGTCAAAGGCACGTTGGAAATCAGGAGTGGTGGCCATGCTGTAGGAGCACTGCTAGTCAGTTCTGGAGGAAACCTCAACCTACCAGAAACTCTGCCGGAGAGGGGAGAAGAGAGCAGAAGGATTGCAGGGGACGAGGAGAGCCCAGCTCAAATAAAAAGCCACGTGTGTGGGGAGGCGAGGCACTACAACCTTACCGGGCTGCACTGAGCAACAGAGTTCTTTCCCAAGCCACAGGGAAAGTCAGGAAGCATCAAATCCCATCTAAATTCAAAGGAAGGCTCATTCTCTTGCAAGAAATAAATGGCACAATTTCAACATTTTACTCATGCAGCGGCTGCCCCTTTGTAACACAGTAAACAGAGGCACGCATTTAGCTGGAAATATTCACATGGGTAAGTTATCCTCACTGCACAGAAAGGGAGAAGTCACAAAGCCTGGGATTTCCTACACCAGTGGCTGGTGGTTTAAAAGACCTGGGCAGATCCATCCGAGAGGGGAGCCGAAGGGCTGTGCGCTGCTGCAAGTCCTGGGGAAAATCCAGAATTTGAATGACAGAGGTCTCGGCCCTGAACAGCCTGGAAAAGAGCTGAGGTTCATCTACAGCACGGACGCATCAGTGGCTGTCTGCAAAAGGCCTGACCCAAACGAAGAGCAATTATTACTTACACGGAGCAGGAGCTACCTCATGTAACCTTTCTTGGATGTACGGCAGTCAATTAGCGCCTTACATTTTTAATTATGTCCATAGGTTTGAGAAAGCTTCGCAGAACTACATGCTATTAAGGAGGATGCAGGACTTTGATCCACCAAAAGATTACTATACATCAGCTGCTCCACAGAAAACACTTGGGGCAGGATCTTATTAGAATAAATGTGAAGAAATTCAAGACAACTTAAGCCTCAATAAAAGGCGAGGTAGAGGGGCTAATTGCCTCCTTCACTATGGGATGCTAATGAACCTAAGAAAGCGCTGTCCTTACACTTTCTTCAGTCTAGAGTTCACGCTCTTTGTGGAAGATACGAAGGATCCAAATCACTCGTTCCCCAAAGACTTTCCTTCCTCCCAGCCACCCTGGGGGAAGGAGGAGGCACCACAGCATTGTGCTGGAGGAGTGACTTTCCTTGGGTTTGAAAAAAAGAGATTTAAGTGCCTACATGCTGTTTAGGGTTGGCACCTGATTCTGGGCTACAGAAAGTGCCAAAATCTTGGAGAAAACTAAGGCTTAAACACAAGCTTTTGTTTCAGCTCTGGTGGCTGGCGACCCTGTATGATGGGCAATGCTTTTCTAAATGCTATGGGTTCCACTAAGAAGCCAGACATCTAAAAACTACATCTTGTATTACCTCTCCTGGGAGCCCAATCCCAAGCTATCTCGTGGGAGCTGGTCTTCGAAACCTTTAACCACAGAGGGCAGCTCTGACTAGACACGTACCAACTGTTACCAAGACGATCGATCTATTCCTGAAATGCCCTACGGCAGAAACATCAGAGGATAAAAAAGGGAAGAAGTAACTCTAGTAACACCTGGCAGAGGAAAACAGAAGAGAAAGGCAGAGGAAAGGCGGAGGGAAGTAGGAAGAAGTTGTACATCACGTAAGACAAGGAGAAATGACACATATATGGTCTACTTAATGAGTGAAGACAATATTGGAAACGCTTTAAAACATGCAGTATAGATTATTACTTGCTACAAGTATAAGTTACTTAGAAGTAACAGGGACAGCTCACAGAGGTCCAGCCTGGCTTTAGTCACCTCGATAGGAAACGAGGGATGTGGAAACACCAAGACAAAAGATGCAACGCTGAGCGCTGACACGGTGCTTGTCACAGGCAAAGGTCAGGAAAGAGCCTGTATTTAAGCAGTTATCTGTTTGCCTTACGTGGAGTAAAGTAACTTCCTCCCTACATTTAAACTCCATCGATTAAGATAACTAGCTACTTGCTATTTCCTTTACCTTATAAAACTGCCTTTATCTTATCACCAATGTACAGAGAAGTCCTTTGGGACTGAACCTACCGCTCATGCTGAAGTGCCTTTCTCCAAATGCCCTGGGATGCTCACAGAAACTACTTCTATGCTTACGTATGTCAAGGTAGTTCCTCCTTATCAGTGCTACTAAGTAAAATGTGATAATTTTTTTTGAGTATTCTCTGCTTTCTACTTGCTGTGACGTAATGGCAGATTTCATGTACCTTCTCCGTCTTTTCTGTCAACTTGCTCTCGATCTGTATACAGCTTCAGCCCATCAAATAACGAAGAATCATTAAAGCGTTGTGGAGAGCATGGCTCCTGAACCTCCATGATTCCCAGATCATGCCTGGACACAGCTATCCTAGATGGCAAGAGCCTGGGCCTCCACTCTTGGGGGGACAAAGGGCAGAGCAAGAGTAGGGGACCCCCAAGTCGGGGTGGGGAACCTAGGGCTGTGCTAGCAAGACCAGACCAGATGGCTGGCGGCTCCCAAGGCTGGGGGGGACGAGACGGGGACTAGTTAAACCCTCTGGAGATGCTGCGATGCTCCTGCGATGCAGGAGCGGTCCTGCAGCAACAGGGGCTGTGAGCCCCCCCGGGGAAGGGACACAACCTTCAGCAAAGGGGCTGTGCCCAGCCCGGCCCCCCCTCACCTCCATCTCCCGCTGCTGGGCGGCGCGGAGGAGCGGCAGGTTGTGGGGCCTGCAGCACTGCTGGGCCTCCTTGTGCCGGTGGAAGAGCTCCTGCTTCAGCCCTGCGACGGCGACAGGTGGCGGGTCAGGGCACGCCGCCGCCACGTCCCCTCCCTCCCCGCTACGCGTGTCCCCCCCAGCGTCCCCACCACCTCCTCCCAGTGCCCCCACAACCTGTCCCCCGGTGTCACCCCGCCACCTCCCAGATGCCCCGGGCCTGCCTCCCTTCCACCTGCTCCCCATCACCTCCCTGCAGTGTCCTCACCGCCTGCCACCCCCACCATCGCTCCTGAGCTGCCCCCCCCCCCACTCCGTGCCCCAGGACTGCCACCCAGTGCCCCCCCACCTGCTCCCCCTCAGTGTCCCGGGCCCACCCTCCCAGTGTCCCCCCCCGCCTTCCCCCAATGCCCCAGGCCTCCCTCAGTGCCCCCCCCCCCCCCAAGCACCCCGGGATTGCCCCCCGGTGCCCTGGGCCCACCCCCCCTCGTCCCCCCCGCGTGTCCCGGGCCTGCCCTCACCCGGTGCCCCCCTCGCCTCCCCCCCCCCCTCCCGGCTCACGGACCGCGGTGCTCGCTGTGCAGCTGCAGGCGCTGGCTGTAGAGGTTCTTCTCGGTGAGGTGCTGGATCTCCAGCAGGCCCTGCACGATCTCGAAGACCGTCCCGTCCAGCAGCGCCAGCGCCAGGTCGCTCAGCGTCGTGTAGGAGAGGCGCTGCTGGCAGGGGCTGCCGGCACCGGGACCGGGTCAGCGCCGGCCCGGCCCGGCCCCGCCGCCGCCGCGCCCCCGCCTCCCCGCCCTCCGCTCACCTGGGCAGCGCCTTCACCAGCGCCTGCAGCTCCGACAGCAGCCGGTAGTGCCGCTCCTGCTGCCGGGACAGCTGCTCCGCCGCCGCCTCGTACCCCCCCCCGCCGCCGCCACCGCCGCCGCCGCTGCCCCGCTCCATGGCCCCGCCGTACACCGCCCTGCGCCGCCGTGCCCGCCCCGCCACGCCCCGCGCATGCGCGCCGCCGCCCCCCCCACCGAACAGCTTCGTCGCCCCGCCCCGCCGGGCCTCCCCATCGCCCCGCCCCCCCCGCCCCCCCCCCCCCCCCCCGCCCCATCGCCCCGCCCCCCCCCCCCCCCCCCCGCCCCTCGCCCGCCCCGCTCCTCGCCCGCCCCGCCCCTTTCCGCTCCGCCCGCCCCAGCCCGGCGCGGCGGCGGCCCGAGCATCATCCGTGCGAGCCGGTGCCGGCGGGGCGGCCGCGGGGCAGCGGCGGCAGCCGGCACTCCCGCCTTCCCCTGGGGCCCGCGCGCGTGTGCGCAGCCGTGCCTCAACGGCCCGAGGCGCTCCCCCGAGCGCTGAGGTACCGCTGCGCGCACGGGGCGCCGGCCGCCCGGTTTTCCTGGAGGTTTCTCTCCATCCCGTCCCGTGGGACGCGCAGGGAGAGCGTCTGCAGGGCGTCCCGCTGCTCGGGCCTGAAAGCAGCTCACAGTGGTTTAAATGGCTTTGTCAAAAGCGTTTCAGATGGAGTTTGGCAGCTTTTGAGTTACTGTACGGGGTGACTTCGCTGCGGTCAAAAATGCGGTGACCCCCGGCATCACCAGCATCGGAGGAATTCCACTCTCCGGGTACTTGGCTTCATGGTTGCATTCCAGCCCATGAGCTGGGGACCATTCCCTACGGACACTGCGCCAGAGCAAAGCCAGGCAACGTTTGTGGGTTCACTGGGGGAGCCCTGAGAAGGGCGAGACCACTCGGCTGCAAGGATCCCTTCTAACCCCTTAAAACACACGGAGTTTATTAAGTGTGTTTCGACTTCAAACACACCGCTGGGATGGCAATGGTTTCTTTTCATAAGCGCTCGGGTGCAGGTAATGAGATCAATGTTTAGCGCAGGCTGAGTTGCAAACTCATTTCAGTGGCACGCATGAAAAGGTTCCTGGCTTGAATTAGCAAAATGAAAGATCCATTGAAATGTATTAAAAATGCCTTAAAAGTATCGGTTTTAATATGACTTCAAAGCCTACAAAAGCTGCGCTGCCTGCTCGAGGGGAGTAGAAATGGCCATGTTACAGAAAACACAGAGCATCCCCAGGCAAACGGGGCATCCCTAAAATATCCCTGAATATAAATTGCCCCTTTTTTTTTTCCCCCTGGTTAGCTGCCTCGGATTTCCATCCAACGATCCCCAAATCCCAAGTGCTGGAGAGGCTTTGGGTGGGCTGATTGCAGATCCCTCTGCCTCTGGGCTGCTTAGACCGCTGCCTTGTAGAGTTAACGCTGCCTTGTAGAGTTAACCCTGCCATGTCCATCTGTCCTGCCCATCCCCTGCCTGCTTTTCTTGACAGCAATGTCCCCATGAAATGGCTGCCCCGTATTTTGAACAGGCAAATCACCCCAACCCCATCCTCGGGAACTGCCAAGAGGTTTTTGCTGCGCTGGAGCTGCCGGAGGCAGAGCCGTGGCGCAGAGCCCGGGTGGCTGCAGCCTGCTGAGCTGCTGGGGAAGGGAAAAAAGGGTCTTTTAATTAAAAGCTATTAGCCATGCTGCTCAGCTCTGGCTGGGGCGATACGAAAGACCAGGATAAAAGGATCCCCGACGCTTTGCCATCCTCTGCCACAAAGATTTGATGGCAGCTTTTGCTAAATATCCTTCTCCGGGTGTCACCTGAAGCCAGGGTTTTGCTGTCGCACAGTTTCAGTGTCCCAGGGTATTCCCCCGGCAGTACAACCCGAAATCCCTTTGGCAGCTGTGGACACTCGGGTATGGTGGCCAAGACTTCACCTGGTACCAGCACAGGACCAGGCAAGCTGCCTGCCCCGACACGGCTGCCTGCACTGGTGAGGACCTAAATGCAAGCTGCCTCGTCCCCTCCAAGCGTCACATCCCCATCGTCACGGCACAGAGCAGACCCTGCCTTGATCTTGCCACCTCCACCGCCCCGCTGGGGCTTCTGCTCTCTTCCCAAGGCTGTTTCGGGGGGGAGTTGAAGCCCGCTGGTGTCTGAGCATGGAGAGGGTTGTCTTGACCCCAGACCCTGAGCAGCAGGGTCTTGACCTTGACCCTGAGCAGCACCAGACTGGATGGGAGAGACCGTGCATGGGGCTCAGAGGGCCAGCATGGCCATGAGCTGTGCACAGTGGCCGTGGGGTGCCTGTGCACCCCTGCGAGCAGAAAGGGGGGCAGCCGGGCAGACAAGGGACTCAGCCCAGGGAAAAGGGGAGCACGTTCCCAGGGACAAGCTCCAGCAGTGCCGGCAAAGGAGCAAGGCGCAATCTGGTGCCTTTGCACCCCTACCGAAGGCATCATGGCTGATCCGGCGGAGGGAGAGGGGACGCTGGGGCCTCCGCTTCGCTGTGGACATTCCTCTCCCTTCCTTTGTGCTGCAGGAAATCTGCGCTTCCTCCCTTCCCAGCACTGCTCCCTGCTCAATCGCTACCAGATGTGGGTCCCATGCGCTTCTCATTAGCCCGGCAGGCTCCGGGCGCTGCCTTCTGCAGGCTGGCGGGCTGGGGCCTGCAAAGGCTGGGCTTTTGGGGGACCTGGTGCAGATATCTGAGCCAGTGTGCACGCCACGAGGTAGCTGGCCCTGGTTTGCGTAGGGCTCGCGCTGCCTTTGTTGCTGGGCCAGGATGCTGGTGGTGACGCAGGGCGAACTCGCTGCGGTGGATGGAGCTGGAGCTGGGGGACAGGGCGCTTCGCTGGGACCTGCACGAGTGCCATGGGGACAGAGGGACAAGGGGCTTTCAGTTGAGGGAAGAAGCTCAGTGAGCTGAACTGCAGCTGAGTTGCCCATTGGGGACAATCTGCAGCCCCAGGCTGGGTCTGGGAGCATGGGGGAGGCGGGTGGGTGGCACACGTGGGGACCAGGGCTGGAGAGTATGGGTGACCTGGGGGTGTTCCATGCTCCGTACGCCCCAGGCAGTCCAGGCAGAGAGCACATCATGATGTGTTGGAATGTGCACGAGGCTCCTGGGGTGTGGGCTCAGTTTGGGGTGGGGGAGTCCTTGACCAGGTGACGGTGTCTGCAGTGGTGCCACAAGCAGCTCAGGTGGCACAGCATGGGTGGAGGAAGCATGGTCCCTTCCCGTGCTCCCCAGGACCTGCTAGCACCCAGGAGGAGATCACGGTGGCTGGACCCAGGGGCTTTAGAGCAGAAACAACCCTGCAGTTGGCTTGTGATGTCCAGGAAGAGCCTTAACCTGGCCTGGATTGAGCTATGGAGGGACAGACAGAGTGAGAAAGCTCCTTCTGTCCTTCCTCACCCTGCCATCCCCACCACAGAGCTCGCCCAGGTGAGAGGGGCTGGGGAGGAGCCCAGCGGGACCAGCACATGGTCCCACCACATCATCCTGCTCCAGCTGCTGCTGGCCCATGTGCACAGAACGATGTGCTCCGCTGGACAGGATGAGGACACATGCGGGTGCTCGTGGCCATGGGGGCTCTGCACCGGGAGAGCGGGGTGCTCCTTGCCTTGGCACAGAGGGAGCCGGGGCTGATCCTGGCCCGCTGCTTCTTCTTGAGCCCCCAAACCAACAGCAGGCCTTTCCTCACACTGGCCCAGAGCTGGGGGACAAGCACACGTTGTGGGATGGAGCCCATGCCCCGGCATGGGATGTGCAGGGACATCCAGAGGGCCAAAGGACTCTATTTCTCACCGGAGCTGCTCGCCTCGCCCCAGAGCAAAGGGTCCCTTGTGGGGTTCAGGCTTCTTGCACTCACCTGCAGAGAAAACATCTCCCAGGATGGAGACATTTGCAAAGGTGTCCACTGCCCATTTAGGGAAGGGATGCCTGGATGTTACCTTCCCCCAAAGGGCACATTTGCATGCTCAGAAATGCTGGAAAACAGCATTTTTATGGCTTGCTGGACCCCAAGTTGAGCAGCGATGGCAGCGGGAGCGGGGCACCCATGTGCATGGAGCAGGACAGCTCATTTTTGCAACTGGAGCACATTGCAATTAGGAATAATCCTCCAGAGAAACCCGAGCGCAAACCTGTCTGCAGGAGATGGCTGCCTGAGCCCGGTGTCCCCACAGGAGAGCTGCCATGTCACCACAGCTCTGAGTCACCGCTCCGGAGCTGGGAGCTCCCCCCGCAGCCGCTCAGCCTTTGGCGAGTGTGGTTTCACTGGGCAGCCAGCTGTCACCGAAAGAGGTTGATGCACCGCGGCTTTTGCACCAAACGTGGCTTTATTGCTTTTACCATGGGGCTGGGGACAAGGCAGCATCATCTGGGGCTTGGGCGGGGAGCTGGCGAGCATCCCACCAGCGGCTCCGCTCTCCGCGGCACGGCTACGGATTGGGTCGGCCGTGCTGGAGCCGGTGATTTGAGAGCAGCTCAGCCCAAGCCACGGTGCACTCGCTTAGTCCCTGGCTGGTATCTGAGCTGGGGACGGAGCCAGGGCACTCCCGGAGCAGCAAACTCCCTGCAGGGCCACGTCTTGGGGTGGCTCCTCTCCTCGGGGCCGGATCCGGCTTTCCTCATCTCTTGGTTTGGATGGTTTCCCTGAGTCTCCTCCAGTTCCTCCTTGGACCCTCCAAGAGCTGCACCAGCCCCCTGCACCCCTGGGGAAGGGAGTCCAGCACCAGCCCCCCGACTCCATCCTGCACTGGGTGCGTGGTCACCCACCATGGTGGCTTTGCCGCCCATCCCCAGCCTCCTCCCCTCCTTTTTTGGGCCACTTTAACCTTGTGTCTGACCTCAGCCTCGTGCACACTCGTCCCCTGGGTGAGGGGAGCGCGTGGCTGGGACTGCTGGAGCCTCATGGCCTCGGGCTCACCAGATTTATTCCAGTTTAAACACTGCGGAGTAAAAGTGTTTCCCCTGCTCTGGCCTCTGGAGCTGAATATCTGAACGGGAGTTTCACCCCTGAGCTGTAGCTAAAATAAGATCTGGATTGAGGTGGTCGCTGGCTCTCTGTGGTGCTGGGTGAAACCTCTGTGCTCCCTTCCCAACCGGCTGCCGACGTAGCCGGCGGAGCAAGGGCTACCGAGCTGGAAAAGCTGGGTTTGAGCTGCTGGGAGGAGCATCCATTGTTGGAAACGTGTCGGAAAACATGGCCGGGCCTCAGTTGCCTGGGCTGAGCATCCATGGGGACTCGGAGGAGATGCTGCACACATGCGTCCTGACTGCACATCCTTCCCCGGGAGGAGACACAGATGCTCAGCCAGGGTGAATTCGCGTTAGCTGTGGCTCAGCAGCCCAGGAGCTCCTCGCGTCTCCACTCCCTGCAGAGCAGAGGGGTTGTCAGAAGGTCTCTTTGATGTGGGGTGACAGGTCTATACCACCCTGTGGACAACCCGGTCCTGCCTGCGTGGCCCTGCCTGGTGAGCCTGGGCTCGCTCTGGGCAAGGGATGGGAGCTGCTTCCCCTGCACGCTGCTGGAGGGGCTCCCAGCCGGCTGGCGCGGGTGCTCTCGGGTCACTGCACGGTGCTTCACACCTGGGAGGGAGGCAGGCGAGAGAGAGGAGAAGCGTGTGGGCTTGGCTGGGAGTTATGTGCAGGGGCCACGGGCTGCAAGAGGTGAAAGGGTGCAAAGGATGTAAGGGATGCAAGGGTTGCAGCAGGCTGCAAGGGATGCAAAGGGTGCAGCGGGATGCAAGGGATGTAAGGGAGGCAGTGGGCTGCAAAGGATGCAATGGTTGCAGCGGGCTGCAAAGGATGCAAGGGATGCAAGAGTTGCAGTGGGCTGCAAGGGATGCAAAGGATGCAGTGGGCTGCAAGGGATGCAAAGGATGCAAGGGTGCAAGCGGACTGCAAGGGTTGCAGTGGATGCAAGGGATGCAGCAGGCTGCAAAGAATGCACGGGATGTAAGGTTGCAGTAGGCTGCAAGGGATGCAAGGATGCAAGGGATGCAAGGGTGCAACGGGCTGCAAGGGATGCAAAGGATGCAAGGGGTGCGAGCGGGCTGCAAGGGTTGCAGTGGATGCAAGGGATGCAGCAGGCTGCAAAGAATGCACGGGATGTAAGGGTTGCAGTAGGCTGCAAGGGATGCAAAGGATGCAAGGGATGCGAAGGGTGCAACGGGCTGCAAGGGACACAGCAGACTGCAGCCAGCCCCTTCCATCCCTTGGCCTGGGGCTGCCCATTTGCCAGCTGTGCCCCTCTGTTTCAGCAGCCTGACTTTTGGGGAGGGGCAGCGACCCAAACTTGTGGGTCCTGTCTTCTGGGCTAAGGGCTGCTCCAGGGGGTCCATCTTGCTGTGCCCCTGCAGTCACCGCACTAGCAGGGGACAGCTTCAGGCCACACTCCCTTCCCCTAAGGATATTTTCAGGGTCTTCAAACATCCCAGGGGGACCAAATCCCTGTCCCACCGAGGCGGCTGCTGCTCCTCACCTGCAGACAAAGCGCCTATTCAGCCCCGCGCGCCGACCCATTGCCCCTGCATCCTGTGCAGCTCCGCGGGGGGAGCGTGGCCAGCCCCCGCAGCAGCCGAGGCCGATCATGTGGCTCCTAATGAAATCCAGACCCTGGCAGAGCGATGACATTGCGCCGTGATTTGTGCTCCCACACAGACTAAACAAGGCCGGGCGCGTTACGGCGTGTGGCCGGGCCAGCGCAGGCGTGGGGATAAATCAGGTAGCGGCGGTGTGGATGCCTCTGCCTATCTTCTGCCTAATTATTCTTCCTCTCCTGCTCAAAGTGCTTGGATGCAAGCGCACTCGTGCTTTCCGTGCAAAAATAGGGATTTTTCCCAAATGACGGCGGACAGAGCTTCCAGAGGCTGGAATAAAGGCTCAGGCTCTTGGAGCTGCTCAGAGATGCCTCTGTGTGCTAGAAATGCGTTTGCAGCCCCGAAGCGCTGCAGCTGCTGAGCTTTGTCCCTTTGCTCTGTGCAGTTCATTACAGCCAGGGATTAATTGGTGCCCTGGATCACATGCAAACGCTTCCACTACTCCATTGGGTGAGGGAGAGTCTTAAAATGGAGCCAAAGTGCGTTTGCTTGGCGGGCTGCCTGGGGAGGTGTTGCACGCACACCCAATGCCTGCCAAGTGGGGGGCTCCAGCTGCAGCCCCCCGCCCCGGTGCCCTCAGGCTGCTCAGGGCACAGCACCGTCCCCTCCAAAACGGCACATTCATGTGGACCCCATCCTTCGGGCTGGAGGGTCGGGGGGCTGCGGAGGGTCCCCTGGAGACCCCGATGAGCTGAGGGCACGTCCCCAGTTCGAAGCCCACCCTTCAGCTTGGCCCACGCGATGCACTGCAGCAGAGAATGGGGCAGAGGAGCATGATCCGCGGCCTTTTGCCCAGCCCTGGGTGCCCGTCCTGCCTGGACCCAGGTCCTGCTTGCAGAGCCTGGAGCTGCTGCTGGGCTCAGGATGGTGCAGGGAAGTAAAGTCCCTGCCGGACACCCCGCTGCCCTGCTCCCCCAACAGGTCCGTGCTGGGGCAGCCCCGCGCCTGTGCCTCCCTGAACCCCAGATCCTCAGGGAGATGCCCAGCGCGGCGCTTGTTGGATTCAACGTCACAAAGACCCGGTCTGTGGGCACGGTGTCGAGAGGTGCCTGGGTGGCACTGCCATGTGGCCGGCGGTGATGGGGCTGGCACCTGGATGCTGCGGGCTGGGGGCAGGCTCAGCTCAGCCTGGCCATCCTCACCTTCAGCTCCTGGGGCTTATATAAATATATAAGTGTGCATATATATACACACATATATATGCATGTATGTATATAAAAATAAACAGAAATATATAAAAATATATAAGTGTGTATATATATAAAATATAGAAGTGTATATGTCTATACTTATATAAGTATATATACTATGTACTCCAGGAGTATATAGGAGAGTGTGTGTGTATATATATGAAAATAAGTATATATATACATATAAAAAAATTTGCTCCTGGAGTGTATAGGAGTGTGTATATACATATATTTTATATATATATATATATATGTACTTGTGTGTGTGTGTGTATATATATATTAAAAAATATATACTCCTGGAGTATATATTTATATTGATGTGAGCCCTCCATGGAGGAAAAGACTGCAACCAACCACCAAAAGGCTCCGTCATCCCAAGGGAAAGCTGCAGGTGCTGGTTCAAGGTGTTCGTGCCACTCCAGGGCTGGTGGCACAGGGTCCTGGAGCCACCGCCACACTTATGGGGACCCCTGGCACCCCAGAGCACTGGGCACTGTGTTCTCCTTCCCGCTGGGGGCTGATACTGGGGCTGGGCATCCCATGGCACCGCAGCGCCCGTGCTCATGGCACTGCGGGCTCCTTCGTGCCCCGGGGCTGGCAGCGGGGCTGAGCTCCACCACGGAGCAGAGCCAGTGGGCAGAGGGTGGACATGCAAGCAGGAGATGCAAAAAGGCTGATATTTATTGCGACTCGAATGCCACCGGAGTCCTCCAGGGACATTGATGAGGTCGCCGATGGCTGTGGTGAGGAATGTGAAATGATTTTGGTGGTGTTGCGGTGGCTGCTCCTCTTTGGGGTCCCAGTCTGCAGGGCGACCCACTCAGCCCGGCTGCGGGGAGCCCCATGCCAGCTGGATGCTGGCTGCACGAGGATGTCACCACGTGGCTGGGGGACATTCCAGTGCCCCCAGCCTGGCCATCCCTGGAGCCAAACGTCCCAGGGAAGGCAACCAGGGATCATGACATCCACTTTTGGGGGCAAGGAAGGAAAGGGCCATTTCTCCATGTGTAACGTACCCACATGAAGCCACTACACGAAGTGTCAGCTGAATATCTATTTATATCCCTATAACCCTGGCTTGTGATGTGGTGCTGGTGGAGCTGATAGAGCTCCTCAAACCCCTCGCAATCCTCCCTCCAGCACGAAATACCCCTGGCACCCCCGTCCCCCCTCGCAGCGAGCATTGAGAGAGCAATTTCCTATATAATTTCGGGAGCCCGTTGTCTCATGCGTGTTTCGTTCTCATTGGAGTTTCCCTTCCGAGTTTATTTTTGGTAGGGCCTGAAATAGGAAATGAATTGTTGGCAACAGGCTCGCTTTTATCGCTGCTCGCTGGCCAAGCCAAAACAAATGCGCCTTTGTCCAACCCAACGGCTCCTTCTTCTGCTTGGGAAATTGGGATGAAATGGGAAGAAGATCAGTGTTACAGTGTTGGTGGAGGAGAGGACAGGCCACAAGTGCCACTGCGCTTCTCTGTTTCCCCTGGACAAGGTGCCGGGGGAGAGGAGGACTGGTGGCCACTGGACAGGTCCTGCTCCATCACACCATCTCCTGCCATCTCATCCACTGCTTCTTCTCGGCCATGGGAAGCCATGCGACGTGCTTAGTCAAGCCATCGCGTTGTCACCAAAAGCCTGATCTGTCTGTCGGGGAAGGTGGCTCCTGAAGGTGGCTTCTGTTCCATCTCGGGGGAGCAGAAGGCCTGGATTTGCTCCACATTACGACTTCTCCCTGTGATTGGGTTCAGCTGTTTTTTCCCTGAGGTCAAAGTTTTCTGCACATCCAAGGGAGCGGTGGAAAGCGGCCAAGAAAAGCAAGTGTATTTATGCTACGTGTGATCTTTCCAGTGGGACTCACAGCTGCAGGGGAAATTATTTTACGGTTTTCAGCCTCTGCTGATTTGTGGACCCCTAAACAAAGTCCCCTCACCGGTGCCTATCGCAGGGTGCTGTCAGTCAGAGATAACCGAAGTGCGGCGGTGGGAGGAAAGCCTGCAGGCCCTGGCAGGATGCTTGGAAAAGAGATTCACAGTCACATTATGCAGAGAAATGAGCCCTTCGTGACGCTGAGGTGTGGCAATGCCTCATCCATTGCGATGCTGATGTCCTTCATGGCCTGTGGCATCACAGGACTTTTCTTGAAGAAGCACCTGACCCATCTGAGCTGGAAGGACCCTGCTGAAAAGAACCTGGAGGCTACGGTGGACCTCAGGTTGAACATCAGCTTGTCGTTGCTCTTCTCCAGAGTAAGGCAAAGCCCATAGTGGGGGATGCTGCTAAGGGCATGGGCAGCCACCTGAAGGAAGCTGCTGCCTCTCCACCCAGTAGGGTCCAGATGTGGGTCTCCCAGTTCAAGAGGGATGTGAAGAAACTGGAGAGGCCTGGAGAAGGGCTACCAACACGGTCATGGAGCTGGCACACATCGCGCCAGGAGAGGTGGAGGGAGCTGGGCTGGCTTAGCCTGGCCACGAGGAGGTGAAGGGGGTCCGAGAGCAGCCAACAACTACAATGATGGAGTTGAATCCTCCTTGGTGGTGCCAGATGACACGATGGGGGACAACAGCCACCAACTGCAGCTTGGGACGTTCAGGTTGGACCCCAGAAGAAAATTGCTCCCCAGGAGGGTGGTGCAGCCCTGGGACAGTCAATGGGAGCTGGGGGATCTCCATCCTTGGAGATTCCCAAGACTTGGCCAGACAACACCATGGCCGCCCTGACGTGATGATAACGGCCTGGTTGGGCTGGAGCCTCCAGTGACCTGCCAGGACGCATGTCAGTGTCTGTGATGTGGGATTTTTGCATTTACCTGTAGGCTGCTCACTTGCAGGCTCTCCTTTGGCTTGCTGGGGCTGTGATCAGAGCCCATGGATGGGCTCATGCCTGGGTGAAGCTCTGCTCTCCCAGGATAGCCTGGGGAATGGGGCGAGCTTACAGTCCCCAACTTTCTCGGGGCACCAGCCCCAGCTTTGCCGCCTGCACGAGTGAGAAAGTGCCCTGAGAGGAGGCTGGGGCTATTCCCAAATTCATCTTGCTGGGTCACCATCATGAGCATCACGGCTGGTTCCTCCCAAATGCTCTTTCAGCGCTGATGTGAAGAGATTTGTACAGGACTGCGTGATATCTGTGACAACCTCTTTCCTCTTCAATTGTATTTAATTTTGCACTTTTATTGCCTGGATTCAACTCCTATCCTTCTCTTTTCCTAACCTATGGGTGTTTATTAGCCATAGTCCCAGAGCTTTCTGAGCCTCCTGGAAGCCTCTTCTATTTCTCCAAACGGCCTCTGTGGTGGAGGGAGAGGGGCTTTGATGTCATCCCAGGTCTCATAGGCTCAGTGTGCCCATTTTTCTATCGATTTTGTCTATTTTGTCTCTGGTGACACTGAGCTGATTCATCACCTCCTGTTTCTGCACTGTGTGATGTCCCAGAAGTAGTTTCAGCCGTCGTCCTTCATCTTCCCAAGTAAAACCTGAAGGGGAGGGAGAGTGAAGGAACTCTGAAAGGTGGCCAGGAGTCTGGCAAGCAATGCCGACAAGTCGTGTGATGTCCCATCCCTTTATTCTTCAGCTTTTTGCTATGAGATGATGCTTCTCCAGTCATTGTCAGATACTGCGCTGGCTCCAGCTCCATGATGCTGAGCGATGCCAGGGAGCATGCTGGAGCCCGTCTCCTCCCGAGCGCCATGCCGGACTGCTGCAGTCCTGGTTCCAGGTGCTCTCATCCCATCCTAGTGTCCACCAGCTGCCTCCATCACCTCTGAGATTGCCCCGTGGTTGGCTTTTTGGTCCGGTGATTTTCTCCTGGGCCATCGTCCCCCATCGTGGGCAGAGCTCAGGATGGCTCAATGGTGGGCACCAGTGCTCCCGGCTCCCATGGGAGCAGAGAGCCCCGCTTTCATTTCTCATGGCAGGGAGGGTCCCCCGCAGCCCGCAGCTCCAGCTCCTCCAGGAAGAGCCGGGCAGAGCGATGGGTGCTGCAGACCCGTGGGCTGGCAGAGGCTCCGGTTGAGGTTGAAGGAGCCTGGCAGGGGCAGAGCCACTGCCCCAAAGGACCCAGCATTTACAGCCCTGCAGGCAGCGGCCCTGGGCAAGCGGCAGGAGTGGCAGGACAGGCAGGGCTTTGCTGCCCTCAGTCCCCTGAAGGAGGCCGCAGAGCATTGCTGCCTCTCCACCGCAGACCCAGGCAGCGACACAGAGCGCAGGCAGAGTGGGAGCAAAGCACGGGCAGAGAGCAGGCAGAGCACAGGCAGCAGGCAGAGAGCTTGCAAAATGTACGCAGAGATTAGGTAGTGTGCAGGCAGCACACAGGCAAAGTGACAGAAGCATGCAGGTAGTGTGCAGGCAGGGTGCAGGCAAATTCCAGGCAGGACTGCTCAGGAATCCTGGGCAGAAGCCATGCGGGAGAAAGCCCATCTCAGCTGGCCCCTAGGCTTGTCCCAGCCTTGCCATGTGGCAGCATCGTGCCCGGGGCTGCGTGGAGAGCCGAAATGCTGCCAGGGTTTGCAGCCCCTTGGCAGGGGGTTTAGAAAGCTGGGGTCAGAGCTGTGCACCCCACTACCAGCCCCCCGTGTCCCCCCACATTTGTGCCCCAGCACCCCAAGCACCCAGCCAGGGTTGGACTCTTTGCCCAGTGGCCAGAGCTCTCTTGAGCCCCAGGGTCCAATCCACTGAAGAGCGTCTGACCACAAGACTGGTCTGCACCCCGGGGGCTTTTGCTGGGCTGGGGGAGGATGCTGGATACTGGGGGATGAGGGGCTCCTCATCTTGCCCCCAAGGCAGGTCTCTGCTGCCAGGCGAGCACGTAGCAGCAGCCACAGCAGGGACCTGCCTCCCCACCCTGCCTACCTGCCTGTCACCACCTGCCTGTACCTGCTGCAACGTCATCCATCTCCCCACTGCATCCCACTCAGGACCAGGCTGAGCACCCGAGCAAGACCAGGCAATGCCCGGCACGTCGCCTGCCCACGGGGAGCCTGGGGCACGGAGAGACGGCACCCAGCTACAGAAGAAATACATTTTTATTAAGAAAGCGCTCTGCAGAGGTGCCAGGCTCTGTCGTACCAAACTAATCCCTCCAACTCCGCTGGATGAGACGCGGGAGCCCGAAGGGTGTCCAGCTCCGGCCATAAATAGTGCTTTCCTCCTGGCCAGAAGCAACCCCAGGGGCGGAGGGGAGGGTGGCATCGGTCGAAACCAGCTCGACCCCACGCCGGACACGGCGTGGCTGCGGCGGGACCGGCAATGGAGAGCCGCGCCTGGAGCCCAGGGCGCTGGGGCATGGGGTTTGCTGCCAGTGATGGATTCAAGGCACGTCCCCGGCGATGCCCTGGGCGCCGAGCAGCAGCACCCTCCCTCTCCCGTGCACCGCGAGCCAGACAGACCGGAGTGGGGTGTGGGAAGCGAGCGGCTCCGTTACTGCAGAATATACCATGGGTACGTCTAGTACAAGCGCTGCTTATGCGATCGATAATACTGCTACAAAAAAGTGGGGGGGATATGCCACGCACGGACCCCCCCCCGTTGGCGGCCGGGCCAGCTCCCTGCGGTCCTGCCCTGCGCGGGGAGGGCGAGCTGCCAGACCTGGGCAGGGAGCAGGCAGCAGGGCACAGATGGGGAGGACCAGGTCCTGGGGCAGGGGAGACTAAAGGAAAAAGGGGGACGAGAGAGATGGAGGGGGAGGAAATGGAGGCTCAAGACTCTTCCAGTGCCCCCTGCCCAGTCCAGGCTTCCACGTCCACTGGCCATGCCAGCAAACGTCCTTCCTCCCGGCGCGCAGCTGGCCGGCGCGGGGCCGGTTCCCGGCTCCCGGTCACTGCACTGCCTGAGCGGGCACAGCGGCTGCTCTGGGTGGCTCCAGGCTGGCTTCTCGGCTCTTCTTCCTGGGAGGCTTTTTAATGGGGATTTTCTTGGCCGCTTGCTCGCTGGGGAGAGCCTGGTCCTGGCTGCTGCCGGTGCTTGGCTTCTCCACCCGCTTGGGCTCCCCGGCTGCCGGCTCGGCCGCCCCAGGGATCAGTTTTTGCAGGTGGGGAGAGGTAGGCAGCAAGGGCTTGCTGGTCTTCTGGCCGCCGGCGGCCGCCGAGCGCTTGGCTTTCTGCGGAGGGGTGGGCTTCTCCCGCTGGGCACCCACCCCGTTCGCCCGGGTGCCTCCGTCCCCCTTGTTGAGGCTCTGAGTCTTTTCCTTCAGCTGGGCGGCCAGCTCGGAGGCCAGGTGGGGATGGAGGGGCTCGGAGCGGGGTTTGCTGGCGCCGGGGCTGCGAGGAGCATCCCTGTTGTCCCCGACCCGCCGCTCCGGCTGGAAGGCGCCCATCTTTCGGAAGGCGTTCTGCACTGCCCCGTTGATGCTCTCTGTCGGCTCCGAGCCAGCTTTGCTCCTCTGCTTGGGCTTGGAGGGTGACTGGGGCTCACCGGCGAGGCTGGCTTTGCCCTCAGGGACGCCGGGCTCCTTCGGTTGCTTCTGCGCTTTCTCCTTGCCCCGCGCGCTGCTCTTCTCCTCTGCTCTGCCCTGCACGCCGGCTGACGTCTCGCTCGGGCTCCTCTTCCTCTTGGCCAAGCCTGGCCTTGCTCGGGGCTGCCAGACCGGGCGGCCACTCGGTCTGGGGACCGGCTGGGCGCTGGCAGAGAGTTGGACTGGCTGGAGTTGTACCTGCTGTGGATCCAGGAGACTTTGGGCTTCGTGGCCGGGTCTGGGGGACGCGGCTTGGTCCTTTCCGGGGATGGCGGCTTCCCAGGGCTGCGGGGCTCTGCGGTGGCATCCTCCTCCTCCTTGGACTGCTTGGAGAGTCGGGCAACCCGGGCATAGAGCGCGGCGCCGGCCGAGCCCGAGCCACAGGAGGAACGCTCGCTGTCTGAGGACTTGAGCAGGGGCGTTTCGCTGCTGTCGGCTGGGAAGGCTCTGACAGAGCCTGTCTCCTTCAGGAAGGTGTATTCGCCTGCTTCCTCCCCGCCGGCTGGGGCCACCAGCTTGTCCCCGGGGCTGGCGGGTGTCCCCCTGTCCCTGCTGTCGCTCACACTCTCTGTGGGAAGATAGCATGGGGGTGTCAGGCGGGGATGTGCCCGGGAAGGGGAAAGACCGAGATGCTCGCACAGCACGGTGGGACAGTATCCCACCTGGTTCCCCGCCGCACCCCGGTGCGTCCCCAGGTCCCCTCGTTCCCTCCTCCCAGTCAGGGACCCCAGCACAAGAGGGCTCTTAAAGCAATCCCAGAGCAGCAAACACCGGAGGAGGGAGCTCTGAAACTGCGTGGGAGGCAACATTGGCACCCGCATCCCTTCCCGGGGCATGAGGAGCCAGGGTGACGTGGTCCCCACTGCGCAAGGGTGAAGCCTCTCCACCGAACAGGAGGTGGCCCCTGGTGATGGCTCCAAAGTCCCCTGGGGAAGTGCCCCGTCCCCCTGCTCACCTTCATGGGGGACGCAGTACACCGGCCCCTCATCCGTGGTGTCGAAGGAGGAGAAGGAGCCGCGGGACGACCAGGATGGGGACGGCTGCTCCACCACGGAGGGCGGCTCGATGAAGCTGCAGTTCAGGGTGTTCTCCAGGTCATGATGGGCCACTGCGAGGGCAAGGAACTGCTGTCAGTGCCTGTCCTGCCGGACCCCCTCAGCCCCCATGCCAGCCAGGAGGGTGGGATGCTGCACAGCTCCCCCCTGCCCAACTTGCCGGTGGGTGTTGAGGACAGGGAGAGCATCCCAGGCATGGGGACAGCTCTCACCACGCATCCCCACCAGGTCCCCCAGCCAAGTGCCCACAGAAGCCATCAACCAGCAATGGTGGTGACCAGCATCCCCCATGCTTGGGGTTGAGTGGCTGTGGACAGCAGAGCCTGTGCAAGCCTTGCACCTCCCATCTATCCCCCCTCTCCACGGCAGGTCTCCAGCTGCCCAAAGTGAGGATGCACGTGGCGGAGGGATGAGCCACCCAAACCCCTGGCTCCCACGAGGACCTGGTGAGCGTCCCGGTGGTCACCCATAAGCTGCGCAACCCAGCACAGCCACCCTGCAAAGAAAGTCCCGGCGCTGTGACCATCCCCTTCCTGGGGAAAGAAATGAGCTGCCGGCTTTAATTGCACTAATTTCCACTTCAGCATCTCCGTTTGCATTTTCCTTTTCCTTCTGCTTCTGCAAAAGGAGGTAGAAGGATGGTAAAAGGATGCCTGCGGCAGGGGGACGTGCATCACCGTTTTTTCCTGATTCTGCCACTTTTCAATCCCTTTGCCAGCTTCTCCCATCCCGAAGCTGAGGAGGAGCATCCTCCCTCGCCCCGGCGCTGCCCCCTCTGCTGCGGGGGCCGCCCGCAGCAGAAGCCGAGTGGAAGAGAAAAACCACCAGAGAGGAAAAACTTGGTGTTAAAAATATTTTCGGTTTCAACGGTTTAAAAAAAAAAAAAAAAAAGCTGAGCAGTGACAGTTGTCTGCGCCGGGAGGGGCTGGTTTTTCTGTTTAATCATTTTTAAGGCTTTTATGTTGGATAAGTTCATGTCCCAACCCACCCTGCGGGGCTTCCCCAGGTGCCTGCAGCTTCAGCATCGTCCTCGGGGTACCCGCAGGACCACGGCAGCACCCAGCTGGGTGGAAGGGACTGACCCTCCCAGAGAGCTGGGCAGCACCAGATGCTCTTGTCCCCATCCCCTGCCCGCTGGCTTTTGTCCCCTGGGACAGTGGCAAGCTGCCTCCAAGGCCAGACAGAGCCCTGCTTTGCAGGCTCCCCCTGCGCAGCAGCTGTACGTCGATATTTCCAGGTATTTGTAACCTCTGCCCGCACATCCCAGCCATCTAAGTCGTGCTGCAATTTCCTGCTCAGACTGTTTGATTCTTGCACCACGTCCTTGTTTTACAATAAAATAACTCTTAAGTGTTATTGGGATGCCCACCGGAACGTTTATTCTTTATTAGGGAATCTGGCTTCAGAGCTGCAGAGCCATTAAAATGACAGCAGTGATGCACGCTCGCCCCTGCATAGTTTGGCTTCTTGGAGAAAGGAAAAAAAAAAAAGCAGAGATATTTAAAGAGCAAACGGCCTGGAGAGGGGGAAGCGGCAGTTTCAACATGGCTTTCCTTGTAATAAAAACCAAAAAGGGAAAATTAAAAGCAGCCGGCTGGAAGCGGATGAAGGGAGATGCTTCCTGAGAGGAGGCGTGACGAGCGGCTGGGACTCATGGCCACGAGGCGTCTCTGGGACTCGAATGAGACCCAGGATACAGCCAAAGGATGAAAAGAGGATGTGCAGCACACCCGGAGCCCGGCTCGGGGGCTCCTGCGTGGTCCTCTGGGATTTATCTCCCCTGGCCAATATATCACGGGCTGATGGGGCTGGGAGAAATGTGAATGCTTCCCACAGGTCCCCTCCTGCCGCTGCTCCCTGAAATCTCCCAGGGCCACAGCATCAGGGTGCCAACCCCAGCCCTGCTTGCACAGTGGCTGATCGCTCTCAAGACTGGGACAAAGCGTCAAGGAGCTGCAGAAGGGCCGTGGGAGGGTGGTCCCGGAGCCCTCCTGGCCGTCCTCTCCTGCTCATCCCAAGCTCCCCACGGTCGGCATCACCCTCAGGGCTGGCTGAGCTTCACTGCTTGGAGAGATGTGGCGGTGGGGTGCAGGAGCGGGCACTGCGCGGTGCAGAGCTTGGGTTAGCCCTGGCATCCACGGGGCGACACGCAACCGAGACCCACGCTGGTACCGCTGACATCCCAAGAGGCAAACCCCGTGAAACTCGCACACACAGGGATGCCCAAACCCTGGCACCGTGGCCGCTGGTGTCAGCCCAGGACGCGGCCGCGCGGGCTGCCAGCTCGGGTGCAATCCCCAGGGAGATGCTGTGGCTCTGAAGCTGGTGCCAAGGCTGGGGAGTAGCTTTCAAGGGGGGCACCTGAGACTCCAGGCACCCGATGAGCTTTGGTGGGGCTTCAAGACCTGCTGTCCCACCTGGGAAGGTTCTACTACGCATGGGCTTGTGCTTGCTGGTGGTGACCACGATCATGTTTGAGCCCAGAGGGAAAAACCCACCCAGTGCCAGCAAACACACGGCCGCAGCGGCGGCTCTGCAAGGATGCGAGCAGATCCAGAGCAACCATCTACCAGGCATCCTTGGCTTCACCCAGCACCGGTTTCACCGCGACATCCCCACAGGGTCCTGAGCACCTCCAGCGCCGACCTGGCACTTGGGATGGGGCATTTCGGCATCCCCTGGACCCTCCTGCTGGGGCAGGACCAACGCGGGGAACGGGTGGCCTCTGCCACCGGGTAGCGGGCACTGTGGCTTCCAGGTGGAGCCACGCGCTGACGTGGCACCGCAGTCACCGGGCATCGCAGGGATGCAGCCACCGCAGGCACCCCAGCAGGTCTCCCTCACCCGGGGGGTCCCCAGACCCAGTGGGGGCTGGAGGCATTGCCGGACCATGCACCAGAGGGACTGGGAGCTGCCGAAACCCACACCGGCTCCACCACGCAGGATAACACAATGAACACAAAAGGCAAGCCCTGACCAAAGCCTTTCCCTCCAGGGAAATAACAACCCCCAACCCCACAACCAGGCTCCAGGAATAGCCCCAGCCCTGCTGGGATCCAAGACCATCCCGAGCATCCCTCCGGCACCGGCACCGCATCCTCAGCCTTTCCCGGGGCTGCTGCCGCCCTGTTTACACAGAGCAGCTGGGTGGGCGCCAGCTGCCTCAGGGCCGGCGGGGGGAAGGCGCAGGCAGCCCCCGTGAGCCCCCCCTGCCCTCGCCGCACACAGGCACCCTCTGTCCTCCCCGAGCCCTGCCCGGCCCCTTCCACAAACACGGCCTCTGTTATCCTCTGTTATCCTTGCAGCAGGAATGTTTCTCCGGCCCTGGCGCACCCTGCTCTAGGGCAGGGCTTTGCCGTGCCCCACGCGGCAAGGAATCGTCCCCCCTGCTTTGATGCTGGAGCTCGGGCATGGCATGCCGGGACGGGGGCCGCCTCCATGTCCCACCCGGGATGGGGGATTTGGCCTCACGCCGAGCCGCTGTGTGCCGGGATGCGGCTGCTTGGGGCATCCCACCAGCATTGCACGCCCAGGGAGGTGCTGGGCTCAGGAAGGGGGGCATGGGACTGAGCCCCATGCCAGCGCGGGGTGGGGAGCGCTGCCTTCACCCCCGGGTTTATTCAACGGGGTCCTCTCCGAGGCAGCACATCCCCAGCTCCTCACGCTGGGATGAGTGCAGGGAGTGTTCGGAGCATGCAGGGGACAGTGTCCCCCAGCTGCCTGGATGCAGGGGGTCCCCAACAGCCCTGACAGCTCCAGGTCAGGGGCTTTACCAGGTGCGAGCAGCGCCCTGCAAGCCCAGTTTGTGCCCGGGCAGCACAGGGAGCTCACCCAAAGTCTCTGCCCCTCCATCCTCAACTCTGCTGCGCACAGCAGCGGGGCGGGCTCAGGCCCCAGCTTGGACGCTCTGGCTCCATGCAGAGCTGGGGCAGGGTTAGGTCAGGACCAAAAGGGCAAACCAGGCATTTCGCTGCTGCGACAGGGACCGTTCCTCTACCTGGGGAACCTAAAAACCTCTCAGAACAGCTCAGCAGAGCTCCAGGCACCAGGTACCCACCCTCACAGAGCAAAATGATGCGCTTTGAGATCCGGAAGCTGCAGATTGAGAAAGGGCTGAGCCCCTGCGAGCCAGGCAGCTCGCACCGAGCATTGACGGTCCTGGGGACCTGTGTGTCCCTGTCACTGCTCTGCCGTGCTTGCCGCCCTGGGTTTGGGGCTGGAAAGGATGCTGTGAGTCACGTGCGCTGCCCTGCCAGGAGTAAAGCCCCCGGGGTTTGGCTCTCTGCTCCCTCCCCAAACCCCAGCATCTTACCCATGACCTTGGGTAACTTCTGGCGGCGCAGGGGGATGCGTGGGAGCTTCATGCTGATCCGACTGAACCGCCCGCACAAGCGTCTCGGTGGCTTCTTGGCTGCTGCCGGGTCCTGGCTGGAGCTGCAAGAGAAGGCGATGGCCCCATCAGAGAGGCATCGGCACCCGCCTCGCGGTGGGGACAGCCTTCATGGGGCCATAGAGAGAGTCAGGAGCTCAGAGATGCTGCAAACGCAAAGGGGTTTCGGGAAAGATAACGGGGCGGATCAAAGCAGGGGGGTGCCCAGGGCACAGGGGGTCGAGGACCCACCGGGGCTGCTGCCAGCCCTGGGCACCAGCTCGCACTGCGCTGGGATGCAGAGCGGTGCCAGGGGATGGTGGCAAGGCCAGATCTGCCATGGCCGTTGGCAGCCTGGCCCCAAAACACCCGCAAAGCCCGGCCAAGACCCTGAATCTTTAAAAAAAATAAAAATCATCCCAACCCAAAAACAAACACGTGGCTTCTCTTTATTTGCTCTCTGGTTTTAAAGCCTCCCGGGGCCGAGGTTTCAAGCAATTATCTGCAGCCACAGGAACGAGCGGCTTCGCGTGTCGATGCAAGGCAACCTGCAACATGCCCACCGCTGCCGCGGTCCCTCGGGATGCTCCGGCAAGGGACCGCCGCTGGGACGGCACAGCAGGTGACCCAGCTGTTTGGCGACATTGCAGAGGTCCGGGCACCTCGGGAGAGAGGAAACTATTTTGAGCCATTTCCCCTCTCCCTGTGCCCCACGCGGGGCTGCGTTTGTGCTTTTATCTGCGGGATAATTACACGCAGCCCCCAGGCTCTCCAAGCCAGATGTGCTGGGCTGGGAATGAGCTGGCAGGGCTGCAAGGGGAGGCTTCTGGAAAATTCCTGTGCAGTGGCCGGTGGCACAAGGGGAGGCTTTCCTCCGCAGCCGGAGGAGCTCCCACGGCCTGCTTATCCCTTGCTGAGCAGCACAAGCCTTCCCGCCCCAGGCAATGGGGCTGTCCCCATCCCTGTCCTGTGGCGGGATGTCACCCGGTGCTGCCGAAATGCTGCCAGCATCCTGACCTTGCTGCAGGAACTCACCCTCCCTGCCCCGAACGTCCCCGTGCGGGACAGCCAGCAGTGCTGCAGCCCGTCACCCCCCCAGGTCTCACCCCATGGCTCAGGGATTTGTTCTGGGGGTCTCAGTCACGTCTCGATGCCCTCGCTGTATTTTAGGGTTCCCTTTGCAGATCAGTTCCAGCCCCGGGAGACTGGAGGGGACCTGGTGGGTCTCCATGAAGTGATGGCCCATGAGAGGGAAAAAAAGTCACGGAGAGGGGGAAGGGGGTCCCCAGGCAGGGCTCACCCCGAGCCCCTCCATCAGCCCTCCAGCTGGGTACTACCCTGAGGATGCAGCAGGACCTGCTCAGACCCTGGGGACCCACAGGGCACACAGTGCCGGGCAGACAGTGCTGCTCTGCCTCAGTTTCCCTGAAGCACCGCTGTCTCAGTGCAGTCCCTGCATCCTCCCACCAGTCCCAGCCCTGCACTGGTCACCGACGTCCCCAGCTGACCCCAGACCTGCAGGTCCCTGCTCTGCTCGGGCTTTGCGGCAGGGCCAGACGAGAGCCCGCCCGGCCCCGGCACTCACCCGCGGGCTTCGTCCTTCTTGCGGCAGACGCAGCAGCAGCAGAGCAGGGAGAGCAGGAGGATGAGCAGCAGCGCCAGGAGGGCTCCTGCCCCAATCACCCCCATCCGCTGGTTGGCCTCTGCAAGACAAAACCGGCCGGTCAGCCCCGGTGATGGCCCCACGGCAGAGCCCAGCACCCCGACCCGTGCCCGCCGGCACTCACCCATGTGGCAGGCACCCGTCAGCGGGTCGCAGGCGCCGTCATGGCAGCTGCAGGCTTCGGCGCAGTTGGCTCCATAGCGGCCGGGCAGGCAAGTCAGGTTACAGCTGGAGGGAAGGGGCCGAGTGAGAGCCCCCGCCACCCTGGCTGCTGCCTCCTCCCAAACCCTCCGTGCTCCGGGGAAAAGCAGGGGCCACTTCTCCAGGCTGCTCTGACACAGCCCCCCCCCCACACCCTGGGGGACCCCCTAATCCCCAGGGAGCAGGAGCCCATCGCCCACCCAGCGGCTTCGCCCATCACTCGGGAGATTTGGCCCAGCTGGAGCTCAGACGCCCTCGCTGCTCCCCACACGGGGCTTTGCAATTAGGCGCAGCAATTACAAAAGGTCGTTAACCCAGCGGTTGCATCTAAAGCCACCCCAGCGTCATACGCAGGGTTTCCAGCTCAGCTGGGCAGTGATGTGGCCGCGGCACCCCTGGGCCCTGCCATGCTGAGCCGGGCAGAGCCACGGCAGCACGAGCTGGGAAAGTGCTCAGATTGATTTTATTTTTATTTTTTTGGCCTCCAGGGAGAAAAAACAACTGAACGGCCCTGAGGCATTCGCTCTGTCAGGGTGGACCCTCCCGGTTCGGCTAAGCTCGGCATCAAATCCCCACCACTGGCAAAATGACCTCCCTGGCAGCGTCACCAAGGTGATGGGGACACGCATGGAATGGGCATTGACCTGCGAGCATCAAGGGTGTGAGCACAGAAAATACGCGCCAGGCACACGCCAAAGCAACCAGGGCTCTCAGTGTCGGTGAGACCAACCTGACCTTCCACCCCAGCGGTGGACAGGCACTGCGGTGCAGTGAGAGCAGGACCCGGATGGATTTGGGCGATGCCGGCGGCGCTGCTGAGCACCGAACCCTTCACCAGCTGCTCACCGGCAGCAGCATCCCGGTTGGAGCGGCTGCAGCCGTAAGGAGCCAGCGGGCTCCAGCCCAAACCCACTCCCCTGGGAACGCAGCTGCCCCCAGCCCTCGGCGCCGTGCCCGGAGCCGGCTCAGCCCATTTCATGCTCTGCCGACTTGCAAAGCGCCGCCCCGGCTGAGCCTCGTGCCCGCCAGGAGCCGCGTGCCCGCCGGGACGGGCGCTGAGCCCCTGCGGCCGCTCCGAGCAGCTGCGCTGGGGCAGCAAACGCGGCGGGACGGGAGCTGGGATATTTCCCTGGCAACCCAAACCTCCTCACCCCGCTATTTAGACCCACATTTCTGCCCCAGGCTGAGATTTGGGGAGAGCAGAGGGGGGCTGTTTTTTTCCACGGGGGTCCTGACACCTCTGGGAACGATGATGAGGAGATAAACCTCTTTGTGCACGCCACAAATATTTTAGCAGCCTTTCCTTTAGCATCCTCCCGACGTAGAGCTGAGAGGACATCCCTGCACGCTGAGGAGATCGCTTCTGCCTCCCTTCCAGAAATCATCCCCTTTTTAGCAAAATTATATGCCGCTGACAAAAACACGAGTTTGCACATAGTCACAGGGATCTGCCTGAGCACCAAGAAAGTCCCTGAGCCCGCCCGGCGTGCACCCGTATGGCACAGCTCAGCCCGGGGTTACAGCTCCGGGATGCTGCTGGGGCCGGGGCTGCATCCCGAGCATCCCCAGTCCCCACATTCCCGGTGCTGCGCTGGGGTCTCAGAACAGTTTAATTCACGCGCTGCCCTCCGGCACTGTGCCGAAAGCACCACCGCACACCCCCGGTGAGCACTGCCTTTGCTACTGAAGGTGGCAACGATGCCCAGGCCGGGCATCCTGAGCTGGTGGCGGTGCCCAGCCGGCTCTTCGGCAGCACGAATGGTTTGCGAAGCCCCAAAGCAAGCCTCCCGAAATGCAAACGCTCCCTGTTTACATGCCCTGAACGAAACGCTGGCACGGGCAGGACGCCAGCTCCGAATCCCTGTCACTGCCATCACCCTTGCAGTTAATTGCTGGGAAAATCTGAGCAACACCCAGTAGGACCTGGGGGAGCTGTCTACATGCCCCGGCCGGGCGGGAAACGCTTTCCTCGCCTTTTCAAACAGCATTTCAGTCCCACACTGGAAAAAACCACCAGGGGATGCAAGCAGGACATTGATGTCCCTTGTGCCCCTTCCTTGGGCACGGGGAAAGGGGGAGGACTGGGGGGGCTTTTCCTAGGGGTGAGGAAGACCCTGGCCAGAGCTGCAGCTTGCAGCAGGAGCACCCTGCAGATGCCATGCCCATGAGGCTGTTTGCTATTCTGGGATGTGGTTTTCTCTCTCTTTTCAGCTAGAAATTCCACCCTGGACTTAAAAAAACCCCAAACCAACCACTGTTTTGTCAACGGCGTTTGTTTTTGCCAAACAGGCATTTCCTAAAGCAAAATCCCTCTCTCACAGCGTTACCTTGCTGCTAACAGCTCTGTGAGCACGTCCTTTCCCCTCCGCTCCAAAAATCATCCAAATTGTTGCCCGCGAGTGCTTCCACCGCAGGAAACCTCTCAGCTGGGAACCGCGTAGGACCCAAGGGGGCAGGAGGTGCCTGAGCAGCACCCGTGCCCCGGGGTGCACCCCGAAGCGTGCCCACCGTGGCTCACTTACTAGGTGCCGTGGGAGCCAGGGCGGCAGAGGCACTGGCCAGTCTCGAAGTGACACTGGCCGTTGACGCAGTCGCTGCAGACGAAGGCGCAGTTCTCCCCGTACGTCCCGTTCCGGCACTTGGTTTCACACCTGGGGAGGAATGAGGGCAGGCGGCTGGAGCACCCACGGCTCCTGGGGACCTCCGGCATCCCCCCGGCCCTCCTGCCTGGAGGCA
Organism: Gymnogyps californianus; assembly: GCF_018139145.2. NCBI lineage: Eukaryota > Metazoa > Chordata > Aves > Accipitriformes > Cathartidae > Gymnogyps > Gymnogyps californianus. The sequence continues at coordinate 421,014 of NC_059486.1, forward strand.
GGGAGATGGGGCTGTGTGTTGTCAGCCCTGTTTGGATGCTGCAAAGCTCTGGAACCAATCGTGGGCGTAAGAGCCTGCGGGAAAGCATCCCAGCCTGAGAGCTGAGCCTCACCGCGAGCACCCAACGTTACCTGGGGGCATGGGGCAGGGGTCTCGCAGTCTCCCTCCGGTCCCACGGCTGTGCCAGCAGGCTCAGCCCATCCCTGCCCTCCGCTCCTGGCTGCAGAAACCCACAGCCACCCCTAGTCCCCAGGCAGGGAGCAGCAGGGAGGCCGGGCATCGCTCTGCCGGGGCCCAACTCTGCACCCAGCCACACTCACCGGTCTCCGATCCAGCCCGGGTTGCAATGGGAGCACTTGCCGTTGATGTGGTTGCAGGTGTGGCCGTCCTTGCAGGGGGGACAGAGCTTCTCGCAGCCCTCTCCGTAGAAGCCGGGTGAGCAGGGCTGGTCGCACTTGGTGCCGTTCCAGCCCGCCTCGCAGGTCAGGCAGCGCCCGTCCGCCACGGTGCACGGCTGCAGGCTCTTGCACTGCCCGCAACTGCAACGGCCGAGGAGGAGCCCGTCACCCGGCGCAGCGTCCCCGAAACCTCCTGCCGCCACCTCCCACCGAGCCCACGGTGCCGGATCAGGCCCAACGGGGTCCGGTCACTCACCGCCTCCTGCAGCCTTGGCCGTAGAAGCCAGCCGGGCACGGCTCGCGGCAATACTTTCCCCGGTAGCCCGGCTCACACGTGCAGGTCCCATCCACCTGGTTGCACTTGCCCTTGTAGCACTGGCAGTAACGGTCACAGCGGGGCCCGAATGTCCGCTCCCGGCACTGGCAGCGCCCCGTGAACTGCTCGCAGGGCGAGTTGTTGCAGGAGCACTGGTTGTTGCAACCGCGGCCCCACCAGCCGGGCTGGCACAGGCAGTTGCCCGTCTGCTGGTCGCACTGGGAGTTGTGGCTGCAATAGCAGGAGCTGGAGCATTGGGGTCCCCACCAGTTGGGCTCGCAGGTGCATTTGCCCGTCTTCTGGTCACACTTGCCGTGCTTGCAGAGGCAGATGTTCTCACATTTGGGACCCCAGCGGTTGGGGTTGCAGGTGCACTGGCCCGTCACATCCTCGCATTGCCCGTTGGGGTGGCAGCTGCACATCTCCTTGCAGTCGGGACCCCAGAACTGCCGGGGACACTCTGCGGGCAGAGCCATCAGCCGCGGCACTGCCCACGGGACAACCCCACCACCGGGCACCAGTGGAGACCCCAGTCCCAACAGGACCTCTCGATCACAGTCCCCCCGCCTCCTCCCGGTGCCTCCCAGATCTCAGCGAAGACCCCTCCAAAGGGACGATGCCCTGGGGACAAAGCCAGGAGGACAGACGAGGGCAGAGCAAGAGCATCTGCACCCCCTTCCCTGATGCTCTGCTCTGGAAAGTCACCCTGGGATGAGCCAGCACCCTGGGGCCACCCCAGTGAACCCTGCCGAGGACACACGGGCGCCTGCTGGTACTCACTGGTGTCGCAGTTGGCGCCGAAGTAGCCGTGGCGGCAGCGGCACTCGCCGGGCCTGACACACACCTCGTTCTCCTTGCAGGTGAAGTTCCCCTCGCACACGGCTGGATGGACGGACAGACGGCAGGCATGAGCGCGAGTGCCGCCGGGCTCGTCCCTGCTCCCCCAAACCTCCCCCAGCCCTGCAGAGCAGGGGAAGGGGTGCGCGGTGGCACTCTGGCTGCTACTGAGCTGTGGCACTGTGACCATCCTGGCAAGCAGCTGGGCAGGCTGGATGGGACCCTCGCCAGAAAAATGCCACCAGCCTCCTGCCACCCTGTTCAGCTCCATCCCTGCCACCAGCGTCCTGCCTCCCAGCTCAGCTCCATCCTGGCCACCAGCCTCCTGCCACCCAGCTCAACAGCATCACTGCCACCAGCCTCCTGCCACCCAGCTCAACAGCATCACTGCCACCAGCCTCCTGCCACCCAGCTCAGCCCCGTCCCTGCTGCCGGCTGCACCCGTGGCAGCGTCCCTCGCTCAGCTCCGTATCGCCGGCAGAGGCAGCTCCGGGCAGGGGCTGCCTGCAGGCGCTGGGGGCGAACTGGGACATGGGGTGGGGGGTTGCAGGCAGCCACGAGCGCGGTCCCCCTGTCCCACTCCCTGCACTCCTTATGGATCGCAGCGGTGTCATTGCCACCCCCGCCACCGACTCTCCTGCGCGGGCCGCCAGCCCCCAAAGGCCAGCAGCCCCTCTCCTGCCGAGGGGACCTTGCGCTGGGGCCAATGCCCAGAGCAGGGCAGGACAGGCAGCACCACAGTGCAGGCAGGCGCAGGCAGATCCCGCATGGCCCTGGACAAGCCTCCTTAGCCACCGGGAGAGGGAGAGCAGACCACCCATCCCATCCACCTTACCTGGGAGTTCTTAGACCTACGGTGATGGATACTATAGAAACCCCTAAAATAGACAGATTACACAGGTTAGGAGCAGTGAGTCTAACGGTTAGAGCAGATTGGGGGGGGCGAGGAGATGGGGACAGCTCGCTGGTGGGACCGTCCTCCCCCCGCTGTCCCGGCAGACCCTGTCCTTCTCCCTTCCTGCCGGCACGCCGAAGGGACGGCATCCTGTTCCCGGCGCACGGGCACCCAATGCAGGCAGCGAGCGGTTACGAGGGCTCATGCACGGTGGGTTAGTTGGTTACGTGATCTTCGCCGACGGCTGCAAACTGCTGACACCCCGGGCCGGTGCGCAGAGCTCCTCCGGCTCTCCTGGGGCAAGGTGAGCCCCGTGGCCAGCCAAGACTGCGGGGAGTAGCACAGGAACCCCAAAACAGCCACCTGCATCGGGGCGGCAGTGCAGGGGATGAGAGCTCCCGGGGATTCATGCTGAGCATGCATGCTGGGCTCATCGTGGCCCCTGGTGAGAGCTGTAACGCCTGGCGTGGCCCCAGCTGGGGCTGCCCTGCCTGCAGGCTCGGTGGCCCCTGCCTGACAGCCTGCCTGCCACGGCAGCCTCTCCCCCGCGGGGCCACGATGGACACGTGCCTGGTCCTGGCGGCTTCTCCTCCACTGGCAGCTCTGGCTTGGCTCCCCACGCTGCTGCAGCACCCGTGGGAAATCTCTGGGTCCCATCCCTGCAGCTGCACCTTCCCTGTCCCCACGCTTCACCCTGGGGGACACCTCGCTGCCCCTTGGGTCCCAGAGCAGCACCTCCAAATCCTTAGACCCAAAGCTGGCTGGTGTGGAGAGAAACCCCCCAGCCTGGAAGCGGGGGTGATGCTCCCGCGGAGGAGCCCACCGGGGGCTGGGGCACCCCAGGGCATCACTGTGGGGGCAGGGAGTACCCCAGGGCTGGGCTCTGTGACCAGCACCCCAACACTGGGGCTGAGCACCCGTTCCATCCACACGCTGCTGGCTTCGAGCACTGGAGGGAGGCAGGACAGCCTCCAGCATCCCCGGGGAGCCTGGCTGCAGGCAGAGGTCCCCGGGACAGGGGGTCCCTGCCGCAGGGCACATCAGGGTGGCCCCTGACAGCGGTGGTGAGGCCAGGAGGGCTCAGCAAAGGATGGGCAGATAAGCAGTGTCCAACGAAGCAAAACGCTGGTGCTTACCTATTAAACACTCGCTTCCTTGTTGCCTCCATCCCGGGCAGCACACAAGCACCGAGGAGCTGCAGGGGGAAAAAAAAGCACCACAAACGGTTACGACCCTCAGAAAGTCCTGGTCCTTCCCAAAAACCCACAGGCAGCACGGATGCCTTGATGGAGAGAGGTCCTGCTGCCGTTCAGCTGAACCCTGGCCGGGGGCTGCTGCATCCCCGTGGAGCAAGGAGAGCTGCTGGCTCTTCCTCTACCACGCAAGGAGCACAGATCTGCTGGGGGGCTCCCATGGGCACCGACTTAAGATGCTCCACCAGCCAGCCAAGGCAACGCCAGGAGCGAGGACAGGACCAGTTCCTCCCATTAATCAGGAGCGATGAAACAACGAAAGTTGTGTTTGGAACAGTTATTGCCAAAAAAAATCCCAAAGATCCCCAAAAGCTGGGAAAAAAGGGAAGGTTCTAAATGTCCCAGGGGAAAACCAACTGCTGTGCCCCTGAGGGTCCGTCCAAGCAGCCTGCTCCCGGGCTGGGATGGCACGGTGCCTGCAGCCAGACACCCGCCTTGTCTCCCCTTGGTGCTGGACCTCCCCGCTCAGGAGGGTGCTGCGGTGAGCGGGGGCCGGCAGCGCCTGTACCACGAGCGTCCCCACGCTGCTCTTCTCTGCCTGCATTCACCCTGCTGCCTGCATGCACCCCACTGCTCTTCACTGCCTGCCTGTACCCTGCTGCCTGCCTGCACCCCCCTGCCCTCCTCTGTCTGTATATACCCTGCTGCCTCCATGCTCCCTGCTGCCCTCCTCTGCCTGCATGCACCCTGCTGCCTGCACGCACCCGCTGTGCCAGGTGCCAGCAGGAGCCGGGAGCAGACCAGGAAGGAGCCCTGCAGCGCCGGCAGCACCTGCAAGTCACCCATGGGCGCATGGGCGGCAAGTCCCCCCTCGGCTCAGCCCTGCCCTGCCAGCACTGGGCACTGCAGCTCAAGGGCCCTGCATTTCCACTCGGCGCTGCCTGGCTGCCGCAGAAAGACTGAACGCGACCTAAAACCCAGGTTCGCTGCTCGGTGGCCTGGGGACGGCACCCCAAAGGCAGGCTGGAGCCACCCTGCCGGAATGGCTGGAGCACAGCCAGCTCCTGGGGGACGTCCCCGACGTATGAGCCGAGCGATGCCAACTGCAGGCAGCTGGGATGTGTCCCTGAGCCCTTGGGTGTCCTGGAGTGCCACCACCTCCAGGGAGCACCCCATGCACAGGATCATCATCAGCCAAAGCGGTTTTGGCACAAGCTTGGCCCCGGCCAACACCAGGGTGGGGTCTCAGACCCCCTCGGAGGCTCAGCCAGAGATGCTCAGCTCCCTGCTGGGATGGGACACGTGGGGACTAAGCAGGGACACCTCACCCGCACTTGTTCAATGACCCCCCACAAGCGAATGGCTGGGGGCTCACAACGCTGCGGCCCAGGCGCAGGGAACGCGCTCCCCGTGTCGTGACACCGCAGGAACCCCCCGGGCAGGGGAACCCTGCTCATCCCCGGCGCGACCCGCTCGTCCCTGGGGTGACCCGCACCGCCTGGTCCCTGCTGGCGACGGGAGCGATGCTGGAGGGTTACAAATGGTCTGAGCGGACGCTGCAGTCAAGGAAAACTTCACCGGGGCTGGTCCGGCAGTGCAGCTTGGAATGCGTTTTGCTTTTTCTTTTTTTTTTTTTTTTCCTTTTTCCTCTTTATGTGTAACAAATGCAGAAGAGGAGGAGGAGACAGCGAGGAAGTATTCGCTCGAAACCCAGCGCAGTCACAGGACCGCGTCTGGCTGCCAGACCGCCTTGTCCTGGGGCCGGGGAGGGAGCTGCCAGCAGCCCCCCAGCCAGACGCGGGTACTGGAGAGGCTGGACGCAGCTTGCACTGCTGGCCCCTCGGTGGGTAGCACCCGCACGGCCGAGGCGGGAGCATCGCGTCCCCCTTTTCGCAGCGGACGAGGAAAAATTGGAAAGGAGGCAGAGAAGAACCACAAAAATGATTCAAGGCCTGGAAAAAATGCCTTGCAGCCGGAGCCCAAAATAGCTCCATCTATTCAGCCTGTCGAAGCAGTCGCAAGACGCTGCGATGGCAGCCAGTGTGTACCCCCCGTGCGGGGACCCCCGGGCTCAAGTGGGGGGCTCTGCGCCGGCCAAGCGTGCAAGGGGATGCACGGTGTTGATGGCAAAGGGGGGTCAACCACCAAACCACCTCCCTGAGGACCGGGTGGGCTGGAGACAAGGTTCTTCTCTGCAAGAGGCTTCAAGGCTGCCCTCCCCGAAAAGCCTCGCCAGCTGTGCCGGGATGCTCAGGCGCAGGCGGGGAAGGGTCTGCGGTGCCCTGACCCTGCCACGGCGCGGCCAAAGCACTCGCTGTCCCACCTGGGGTTGCTTTCACCGCTCCACCCTTTAGAAATTCAGTGTTTGGCGGTTTTGAGATGAAACCATCGCAGGTTTGCAAAGGGAAAGCCCTCCGCCTGGGAAACTTCCTCCCTCGAACAGCTCAGCCTGACCACCAACACGGGCGTCATGGGTGATGCACCAAAAAGCATCACCCGTGATGAAAGCCCCGAGCTGATGGCGGGGAGCTGGGAGCCGCTGAAACACGGTGGCAGGAGGGAAAAACCCTTCCCCTGCCGCAAGCCGGAGGAGGCGAGCGGCACAGCGACCACCACCAGCCGGGACCCCAGCCCACCCACCGCCTCGCCGGACGCAGGATTCGTGCTTATCTTTTCACTGACAGCTAATCTCTCCTCCACCGTGCCCGCCGATGGCGTCCCGCACCCCTCCGCTCAGCCCCCGCCTCGTTTATCAGTGGCTTTGACAGCAAATAAACTTGCTCCCGTTGCAAGGAGAGGCAGCTGGGATGCGGCACTGGGTAACTGGTGCTCCTGGTGCGGCACACAGACTGGTCCCCGAGCACAGCCAGCCCCAGGTAGGGTTGGTGCTGGCTGCAGAGGTGACCAGCACCCATCGGGGCACGGGTCTAAAACACGTCTCGTGGTCTCAGCTCCTCCAAAGAGGGCTTGCTCCATGTGCCCTGTGACCACTGGAACTGGGATAACTGGGAGATCTGTTTAAAAGCTCACTTCCGACCCACACGGACACGCCACTGCAGATATGCACAGTGCAAAGGCATTTTCTATTTCTTTTTCTTTTCTTCCAAGCACTACAAATGCTGGGAAAAAGAAAGAAAAGCTGCCTCCGAGATGTGGCCGGGGCTTGGGAGCTTTGCTGATGTGGAGGAAAAGGAGCGGGCATGTGGGCAGAGCTGGAGCCGTGACCTGCAGGGATGAGCACTCGACACCAGCGTTGCCCTCAGCACGTGGCCGCATCCTGCGGCCGAGCATCAGCGGGACCTCCGCAAATGCTCCAGGGGTTTCTACAGAGGCAGAATATTTTTCTTGCGGAATAATGTCCCACATGACTCCCTGAAGCACATCCCCTTTACCTATGGCTATGGAGAGGGCTCCTGAGGCAGGAGGGACAGCTCCTCATCCAGTCCAATGCAGCCCCCCCTAAACAATGAGGAGCGGGCTCACACCCCCGAAAGCAGGAGAGAGACCCTGGGGCTCGGGTGGGAGCTGCTGCCCGTGGTCCCACGCGAGACCTCCCCGCTCCCAGCCCACTGGACGGAGCTGCGGAGGAGCCTTGCGGGTGCGCAGCGTGTCCCCAAAGCCCAGAGCATTGCCATCACCTTCCCCACCCCAGTGCTCCCCACCCTGCTGCTCCTCCCGAGCACCACCCCGGTGCTGAGCTCCTTCTTTCTCCGTGTCACCCATCACTCGGTGCCACCCAGCTCCCCTCGTGTGGCACACAGGGCTCTTGGGACCACCGGGTCCCAGCCAGCGGCATCCCCCCGCAGCCGATGCCAGCAGCAGCTCCCCGACCCGAACCCAGCCTTGAGGTGCAGGCAAAGACAGAGATCCTCTGGTGCAGGCAGGAGTAGGATCGCGTACGTAAACAGAAAGCCTTCAGGCAGAGAAAGAAAAGAAAAACAAGTTAAAAACCAAAGATTACCAAAAGAAAGCGTTAGTGAGAGCAGGACAGGGACAAAGCAATGCCCACGCTTGCAGGGCTCTCATCAGCCTGCATCCCAAACAGCAGCTTCGGAGAGGGTCACGCCAGCTTGTAACGGATTATACAAGAGCTTCAAATTTAGGAGCAAGTTGCATTTAGTACACAAAACCTTAACACCTAATAGCCCCCAAATATGCCCTTTTCTTCTAACCTAAATAGTTCCTTGAATTGCTAGTCGCTAGCCGGGTCTCAGGAGGTCGCAGGAGGGGCTGAAGCAGAATCCTCCTCTCGAGCCCTCTGAAACCCGCAGCCGGCATCTCCGAGGGATGCCTGGATGCGCTTGGCAGAGCCACATGGCCAAGAGTCCAACGAGCAGCTTTACCAAGCTCGGGCAGGGGACACGGGGACCTCATCCCCAAGCCACCTCCAGCCTGGCTGCCGCCAGCCCCAGGCACAGGGCAGGACCCGCAGCTCCTGCCCCGCGTTTTTGGGGCCACCAAGGTGGGTTTGGAGAGTGACACGTGGGGTGTCCTCCATGCTGAGGGGAGCAGCACAGTGAAGATGGGGATGGGTGCCAGGCGTGTGGGTGGGGAGGGAAGAAGGGTTTGCAGAAGGGTGAGGGGTGGAAAATGATGCAAACATCATCTCAGCTTCCCAGGGACCGTCCCCTCCCCACCTTGTCTGGCTCCTAGGCTGCCTTCAGGCCCCGTTCGCCACGGGAGGATGGACACCACCACCTGCCCATCCCGTGCACCCTGTCCTGCTCTACCAGCGAGTGCCTCTTGTGCACCCCACAGCACCCATGGGTGGCACAGGGAGCGAGTCGGAGCCCTGCGGTGCTGGGTGCAGCATCTCCCCCATCTCCATCCAGCGGGGATGGGGAGGGTCCCTGTGCAAGGGTGAGCACCCTGGCGATGGGGTGCCAGGTATTGGTGCAGCACGTGGGGCAGGATGCAGGGAACATGGGGGGCTCAGGTCCCCTCTGCCACCCTGCGACATGGTGGCACTTTTGCTGGGAACCAGCTCGGCAGATCACGGGCAGCCAAGGAGGGACCGCTCCCCGCATCCTCCCCTGCCGAGGAACAGCACGGGGCCGGGAGCTGCGGCCGCTCTGGCTCATGAAATGCCTCCTTAGGAAACTCAGCCTGTAATTTGAGGAGGGGGCACCAGCGCCCTGCGGCCCTGCTGAATGGAGCCATTATGCGGCCCCTCTCGCTCGCAGCACATGTTTTCCTTGTGGACTCGTCTGACCTCACGGGTGAGATGTAAAGGTGCATTTATGGCCTGGGCCCCCCATCAAGGGCAGGGGATCCTGCTCTCCCAGCCCAGAGGGAGCGGCTGTGGGCACTCTCCCCCCTTTGCTGGGGCCAGCCTGGCCGAGGAGCCTGGCCAGCACCAAGCCCCAGTGCTGCGAGAGGCTTGGCCCCAGGTGATGCTCTGCAAAGCGACCCGTGGTACGTGGAGAGCACTGGGAGCAGGGACAAGGCAGTGCCAGCTCCCGGGGCCCTGCCCCCGGCCAGGCAGGCAGGATGTGACCCCCGGGGACAGCCAGGCAGTGCCAGCACCCACTTTCTGAAGCCAGACCCGAGGGTCCTGGAGCTGCCAACTCCGCCATCCCAAGCAGCCCGGGGCAGCTCCACCAGGATACCCAGAGCATCCTGCATCCTACCAGCCCAGGCTCGGCAGTGGCACTGGCCCCCCACAGTGCAACCCGATCCCCGGAGGCACTCGGGACCGGCTCCCCACAACAGAACCGGCCCCGGGGATGCAGCATTGGCCCCCCACAGCACGACTCGATCCCCAGAGGCACCCAAGACCAGCTACCCCACAGCAGAACCGGCCCCGCGGGGTGCAGGACCGGCCCCGAAGGCATCCAGGACCGGCTCCCCGCAACACGCCCGGCCCTCGCGGAGTGCAGGACCGGCCCCGGGGCACTCAGGACCGGCTCCCCGCAGCAGGACTGACCCAAGGGGGGGCAGGACCGGCCCCGGCGTGCCCAGGACCGGCTCCCCGCAGCACGCCCGGGGATCAGGACCGGCCCCCCCGCTCCGGCCCCGCTCGGGCCGAGCTCCTCGCCCCTTCCCCGGTGCCCGGCTCCCCCCCCGCCTCAGCCCCACACAAGTCGGACTTTGTCTTGGAAGGCGCCCAGCGCCGCGGCTGGCCCGGGGGAGGGGAGCGGCGAGTCGTCGTCCGTTCCCCCCCCCCCCCTTCCACCCCCCCGGCCCCGCCGCACCCCACCGCGCCCCGGTCCCCGAACCGCGGGTCGGGGGGTCCCGTCCCGCCCCGCCACACCTGCCCGCCCCGCCGCTCCTACCCGCCGGCCCTGCAGACGTTCCTGCCGCGGGGGCTCAGCTCCTGCGCGGCTCCGCGGCTCAGCAGCACCAGCAGCAACGGCAGCAGCACCGCGGCTCCGGCTCGGGCGCGGCGGGGCGGTCGCAACCCACGGGCCGCCATGACCGTCGGAGCGGCGGGGCCCGGCTTGACCCGGCCCATCCCATACGGGGCCGGTCGCTCTCCCCCCCCCCCCCACCCTCCCCCCCCTCCCCGCCGCCGCCGCCGCCGCCGTCGTCTTCCCGGCTCCGCCGTGCCCGGTACCCGCCCTGCCCTGGCTGCTGCTCGGCGGTCGGAAGCCGCAGTGCGAGCGCTTCGCCGCCGCCGCCGCCGCCGCCGCCTCCCCCGCGCCCCTCTCGGCAGCGGCGGGAGAGGCCCCGCCGCCAGCCAGGAAATTCCGCATTGGTTCCCCTGACGGCGGGCCAGGCTCCGGGGGCCGCCGGCCGCCGCCTCCCCCGCCGCGGGGCAGCGCCGCCCCGACGGCCCCGACGGTCCCGGGGGTCTCTACCGGGTAGGCAGCCCCGCGGAACCGGCGGAGGGTTGGTTTCCCAAAGCGGGGGCGGTGGGGGGGGGGGGAAGGCTGAGAAGTCCTGGCTTCCAGTTCAGCCCGGGGCTCCAGTAGCTCCCAGGTGCCCGGGAGTCCTGGGAGTCCAAGGGCTCCGGGGTTTGGATGGTCCCGGGGTCCGGCAGCAGCGGGGTTCGGCTGTCGTGGTGGTTTGGACAGCTCCAGGTCCCCGGGAGTTGCGCCGGGGTCTGGCTGTCCCGGGGATCCAGCAGCTCCAGGGGCCCGACAGCCCTGGGTGTCCGAGAGCCCCGGGGTCTGGCTCTCCCAGGGGTCCAGCAGCCTCAGGTGCCCAACAGCCCCACGGTCCGTCTGTCCTGGGGATCTGTGCAACAGGACTGGGATGTGGCTGTCCGAGGGGTCCGGCAGCCCCACTACCCAGCTGACCCGGGGATCCAGCAACTCCAGGTGCCCGACAGCCCTGGGTGCCCGGCAGCCCCAGGACCTGCCTGTCCTGGAGGTCTGATAGCCGCAGGTGTGTGACAGCCCCAGGATCCAGTGGTCCTGGTGGTCTGGCAACTCCAGGTCTCTGGGAGTCAGGCAGCCCAGGGGTCCGGCTGACTCGGGGATCCAGCAGCTCCAGGTGCCTGACAGCCCCAAGGTCTGGCTGTCCTGGGGGTCCGGCAGCCCCAGGTGCGTGACAGTCCCGGGGTCCAGCTATCCTGGTGGTCTGGCATCTCCACGTGTCTGGCAGTCCCGGCTGTCCAGCAGCCCCTGGACCAGCCTGTTGGGAGCCACGCAGGGACCCGTGGGAGCCAAGTGGTGCCTGCAGTAGCGGAGCCAAGGGAGCACAACCCTGAACAGGGACAGAAGGGCTTCAGAGCAGCCACTGGTTAACCCACCATAAGGACACAGCTGGGAATTGGTGGGACACACTGGACACTCACAGCGGTTCCATGCCTCTAGCCCAGTGGGGCAGCCCGGACAATAAGCTTCCTCAGCCTGACAGTACAGCAATACTGAATGGGCCAGGGCTTCCTTGGCCACCACCCTGTGCCAGCTGGCTTTTCAGCTTAATGGTCACTGCAAGAGATGGCTCAAGCTTGTCTGAGCTCCAGGGACATCCAATAGCTGTATGGTGAAAGGTGCCAGGGCTGCAGAGGGGAAAAAGGGGGGGCTACCCTTTTTCCTCATGGATGGAGGACACCCTGACTATCTCCCATGTGGTAGCACAAATGCAGCTAGATAGCTGCATCAATCTCCTGCTGAGTGCTGGCTGCATCCAAGGAGCATCATATGGACAGCGTGCATCTCCCGTGGAGCTGGGTCTGAGGGCCACACACCTCCAGGGGTTTCCTGTGGATGTGGACCCTCCATCACAGTAGGCTTGAGTTGGGCAGCATCCTTCTGGAGAGGATTAGGGAGTCCTGGGTGGTGTCCTGAGCACCTTCCTGGCCCTGGGATCCCTTCACCAAGCAAAGAGTAAATGAGTTTGGTGGGTTCTCGCCACCAACATCCTTCGGTGTTTGCAATACATGGGGCTAATGTGCAGGGAAGGTTTCTCTCCTGCTCAGGCAAGAGATTCCCAATGGGGAAGCCCCTGGTGGTCTTACTGGTCGGAATTACTCTTTTTTGCAGTTACATCCCCATAAATGTGACTGCAAGAGTCTTGCCGACCTCCCAATGCCCAGCCATGGGCAGTGGCTTGTGCAAAGTGCACAGGCAGTTTCAAATCTACGGGACTGCACCTTGCAAGTGTGCATTCTTTGCACTGGCTTTCAGATACCGCCCCGGAAGCCACCGACAACCTGCAATTTTGACAGTCCGGGTTTGTAACATCCTGGTCCAGCGCCTTGTCTGGTAGGGGGCAGCGAGCCCAGGTGCCCTGTGGCCTTTGCATGTGTGGTGCCACAGCGGGGAGCAGCCAGGGCCCTCTGCGGTATGAAGCTGGGAAGGCAAAGCTGAGCGCGTTCCTCCTTCCCACTGAGTGACGGCATCGGGCCACCGGCGGGAACTCGGATGGCAGTGACCATGCCTGAGATTGCCTTTTCCTCATTCCCTGTGCCATGAGTGTATTGGCAGGTTGTGGCTGACATCCCACTGGCAGCATCCTTGGTGCAGAGGAAAGGTCCGGTGGTTTACCCAGTATAACCCACCGATTTTCCTTTTCAGACCTGAGCTTTCAAATGGGCTTGTGACCATTGGGTAGCCCCTGCCTTTTTCCCCTCTGCAGCCCTGGCACCTTTCATGTGCCCCCGGTCCCCTTCTGCATGTTTGGCAGCAGCACGGGGAAGCAGCATCCCTTGCCCGGCTTCCCCTGCCTCCACATCCCTGTCCCCCGCTTTGCCCCATCCTGCTTCCAGGGCCTCTCTGGAGGGTGCCTCCATGGCTGGGGCAGGAATGCGAAGACCGTGGTGGCCTGGCTGCGCCGAGGCGCGAGGAGCTCCCTTGGGATGACTCTCAGCCCCGGGCTGAGCTCAGCATCCCTTCTGTCTGGGAAAGCAGGCTGGGGAGGTGGTTAACTCCAAAGTTAGGCAGGAAGCCAGGCTTGGTGGTCATATCCCCACGCCTCCCCTGGCAGCCGTGCCCACCTGGAGCTGCGGCCTCGCTCCAGCTGTTTCTATAACCAGGATTCCCTTCCTATCCTGCTCTCTCCATCACCTCCCCGCTGTGCCGAGCACTCCTGGTGCTCCTCTGCCCGGCTCCCGATGAGCCAGGGCAGGTTCGCACCACCCCCCCTTTCCCATGCTGTTGCTTTGTGCAAGGATGCGTTTGCTTTTGGCTGTTTTCTTGGCTTCCGTAAACCTCTCCTCTCCTCTCCTCTCCAGGCAGGCAGGCAGGCAAGCAGGCAGGCAGGGTATCCCATGCTGCTCTGTTTTTACCAGGTCTAACCCATGCCAGGGCAGGGGTTGGGCCGTAGCTGCGGAGATAAGCTGGTCCCTCGGAAGATGCTGCCAGAGGCTGGAGAAGCTGCTGAGGATGCTGAGGGGAGGAGGTGGAGGGAGGATTTACGGTGCTCAGAGTGGGTGCCATGGTCTGGGCTGGCTGGTGCTGCCAGGGCTGGGGGATTGCACGGCCCACGGTATCAGCCACCCACCCTGCCTCTCCCTCTGGTCCCAGCGAGGCTGTTCCCCGTGCCTTTGTGCAGAGCAGGCTGTGCCAGCACCCTGCGAGCATGGCTGGATGCTTTCCGTTACACCACCGTTTGCAGTTCCTTTTTCAGACCTCAGGCTGGAAATGCCCCACCAGGTGCTTGCCTCCTGTTGAACTGTGTTTTGGAAAATATCAGAGAAAAAAAAAAAAAACAGCACTATAGTATTTCCGAACACAAAACTAAGGAAAAATACGTTGTTTTGTCAACGGTTCAAAAATCCCTGCAGCTGTTTCAGCGGGCAGGACCGCACGCCGGGGCGGGGGGGGGAATGTCATACGATACGAGGCACTCGTCACCATCCTGCCGGGACGCAGCCAGGCTCTGCTCCTTGGAAGAAGCCCCCGCTCACGTGTGCGCTCGGACTGCTCACGGCATTCGAGCGCAAGGCTGCCCAGATGTGCTGCAAGGGTACGGGCTCTTTCCCCTTGCAACTCCCCCTGCTGCTGTAGCCAGCATCCTTGCAAGCAAGCGTGCTGCAGCACAGGCTACCGGCATACCCGCCACCGTTTCATGCCTTCTCTTCCTTTGGGACAAGCAGAAAGCAGCTTCCAGCAGCAAGAGCTAAAACTGAGCAGGGTGGGGAAAGCCTAAGATATAGGGAGGGTTTGGTTGGGTCAATGCACCCAGAAATAAAAGGAACAGTTGCTGTTTTCTGGCTGAGCACGGGTAAAGGTTGCTGGGAACACGGGGATTTGGCAGGTTGCAAGGGCATCCAGTGCCTCGGGTAGCCAGGAGGCAGCACCCTGCACCCTGACCCCATACACAGCCCCTGCAAACAGCAGCACACGCACCGCAGAGACACGCTGCGGAGCTGTCCTTTCTGTCCTGGAAAGAGGGCTGGGGAGGGGGTTAACTCCAAAAAAGGGGGGGTCAAGAGGGGCTGTGTACAGATGCCTGAAGCTGCTGGCATGGAGGCTGCAACATCTGCTCCTGCAATAGCTACGCAGGTGCTCGGGGATCTTTGCAGAAGCCTGCAGCGGGCGACAGCTGCTTGTGCATCCAGCCAGCCCTGGGTCCAGCCGCACCGGCAGAGCCCAGGTTGTGGGGCAGCAGTGTGCTCCGTGCCACTGCCCCAGCACCCTGCACGGGCTGGAGAGGCAGCCCGGTGCCGGGAGCGCATCTCCTCTCCTCCTCGCAATACCAGGAGCCCAGCTGCTGCCTGCACCAGCACTGCTTTTAAATACCAGCAGCCCTGGCCCCGTGCTCCAGCCACGCTCCCTGCTCCTCCAGGTGCTTTTTAAGGCATGGGGGTCTCAGCTAGAGAAAAGGCAGTAGGTGAACATCTCTGGAAAGCCTAAGCTTCAGCCCTTTGGCTTGGGGGTGGCTCACCAGAAGTGGATGGACTGACCCAGGGGAAAAAAAGAGATGCTGCCTCAGCTGCCGGGCAGGGAAGCCCAGAGATGCTTGTGGTCCTGCAGAGCCCAAAACAAGCCCAGGAAAAACTGCCCCTAATTTGAGGCAGTGAAAGCCTGCAGGGTGCTCATCCCCCAAAAGCAGACCTCAGGGCGGGGAGAGGCTCTCCCACAGCTGCCATCCCCCCTCTGCAAGTAGTAGGATGCTCCAGGGCTCCCAGCTCCCCCCAAGCCCATCACGGACAGCTCACAGCTTCTCCATTCCCAGGCCTGGGGAAGCTTGGCTCACTCGGTACAGCCCGTCTCTGGCTCCTTCCCCTAAGTCCTGGCCCCAGCTCAGGCCAAAGCGTGCAGCTGAAGGGGGCTGAGAGCAGGCACTAACCCCCCCTTAGAGACCAGGGCAGTGAAGCACAGCCCTGGGGACAGATGACCTCCAAATAACTCCAAAAAAGAGACAGTAGCAAGAACAGTTATCATTTAATCATCACCATTCTCTGCAAATCCAGTGTACAGCAGAGCCGAGCTGTGGTCTGGCTCCCAGTGCTCCCACAGTCACCGCCCCTGCCCACAGTGCAGACCCGGTCCATCATGGGAGCTGGGGACTGCAGGCAGGGCAGGAACAGTGCAGGGATGGGGCTGGCCAGCTCCCCTCACCCCTCCTGCCCCGCTGGATGTGTGCCTGAGGATGGACAACCCCAGGCAGCTTTGGCTCTGCTTAGCCCGGTGGGATGGGGGGGAGAGCCTGGTCCTGCCCAGCTCTGGTCTGTGCAAATCTGGTGAGCAGCCAGATACTGGCTGCCCTGAGACAGGCAGCAGGGACTGATCCTGCCCCTGCCCAGTGACCCTTCACAGGTCACTGTGGCCTCTGCTTTGGCATCTGCCTCCATGGAGCTGGAAGAGACCAAGCCCCAGCCCTGGCAGAGGCTGGAGGAGTTCTGGCTGAGGCTAGCTTGTCCCCAAGCCACCCGGCCCACTCTGGACCTGAGCCCACGGCACGAAGCAGGCAGCCAAATGTCCCCGTGCAATCCTGCAAGGGGAAAACCCAGGACAGCATTCACCGAGGCAGGGGGGGCTGGCAGGGGAGCCCCAGCATCTCCCCTGAGATGGCCCAGGGCCTCCCTGGGAGGGCAGAGGGACATCCCTCGGGGCAGCGCCAGCTGGGGCAACCCCACAGTAGTGACCTCCAGAAGGTGTATGTGGTTCCAACAGCAACAAGGACGTGTCCCCTCCCAGGGCAAAGGGTGCTGGGGGGGAAACTGCAGCAGAACTAGGATGGGGAACGGCAATAGTGGTTATAGGTGAAGGCACAGGAGCCCCCGGGCTGGATGCCACGGTTGGGGTTAGTGGCTGGGGCTGAAGAGGCTGCCTGCAAAGAGCCGCCTCTTGACCTCCCTCCAGAGAAGGTCCCGCTCCGGTTCGCCCTCTGCATGAAGCCCCTGTTCTCCTGGGCCCTCCGGGACAGGTAGGGCAGCACCTCGTTCACCGGGCCGTAGGGCACGTACTTGTAGACGGGGAAGCCAGCCTGACCTGGAGGGAGAGAGGCTGGTCAGGGAAATCCCAAGAAAGCAAAAAAACAAAAAGAGAGAAAAAGGGAAAAAAAAAAAAAGAAAAAAAAGAGAGAAAAAAAAGAGAAAAAAGAGAAAAAAAAGGAGAGAGAAAAAGGGGGGGGGGGGGGGGGGGGGGGGGGGGGGGGAAGAGAAGGGTGCGGGGGGAGGGAAAAAAGCCTCCCTTACCTCCTAGCTCCCCTGTGCCCCTCGGGCTGTGCCGATGGAGCGAGGGATGGCGGGCAGGAGGGTTGCTGCGGCCGGAGGCTGCGGTTGAGCACCGGGAAGGGAAGCCTGGGAGCGGCCCCGGCCAGACGAGGCCGAGCCTGGCCGGGCGGGGGGAGCGGCGGCGCATCCCTCCCCAGCTCGGCACGGGGAGCTTGGGAACGCGCCGGGGGGAGCAGGCCGAGGTCACCAGGAGCCCTGGGAATGTCGGCAGCCAGGGCCGGGCCAATTCAAGAAGCATTCAACCAGAAACATCAAGTTAACACATTTTTCCAGCATGACCAGAGGAGGTTGCAGACAGGCAGCCAAACCCCGCTTGCGAGGGAAACTCCAGGACAGAGCAGCATCCACGCTGGACAACTGCCCAGTCCGCCTCCTGCTCCTCTCCTGGCCTCGGGTCTCTGCTCCGGACACCAGTGCGGGCAGGGGGATCAGTCCCTGACCTGAGCTGGGCTACCTCGACCCTTGCATGTCCCTGGGAGCTCTGCTCCGCTGCTTGGGCCAGCGGCAGAAGAGAGGACAAGGTCACGCAAGAGGCTGATGCCACCCCGGTAGCGGGGAGCCCCGGACTCGGTGTGCAGCTCCAGCGGAGCAAAGCGATGCTCCCAGACCAAGGAGGTACAAGAGGGGTTTTGCTGGCTGCCAGGATCAGTCTCTGCCGCACCTCGGAGTACCCTGATCTCAGCTCGTAGCCCAAAGCAGGAAATCTCCCTGCCCAGCCATCACGGTCTCATGGGGCCTCCAGGAGACAGATGTGCTTCTCCATCTACATCCTTGTCTACGTGCTCCCCAAACCCCACGCAGGGGTCACAGCACTCCACACAGCTGGGGAAGAGGCAACAAGGCACTGTCCTCAGCCAGTCCCGCTCTCTGACAGACCCATAGCCTGGCTCCATCCATCCTTCAGACCCCACAGCAGCTGCTCAGGGAGACCCCGAGGTCAAGGTGGGGCAGGAGCACGTCTGCCAAGTCCCCCCTGCTCCCAGCACTCACCCAGGGGGAAGGTGATCTGGTCACACATGCCCAGCAGCTGCCCGAAGTACACCTTCTTCTCCGAGGGATGGATCCCAAGCTCCATCATCCTGCAAGCCAGGCCTCGGCGTTAGGGAAGAGCGGAGACAGCGGAGCACGCAGTGGCAGCGTGTCCCACCAGAGGAGCAGGGATCATCTCCGAGTATGAGAGCACGGCACTGACCACGTCCCAGACGGATGCTGGGATGAGAGGACTTGAGGGATTTGTTTTTAAAGCAGCCTTTGGGTTGGGGAATGGGGCCAGCTCTGCAGCCGCTGTGGGCTACCATGCTGCGCCCCAGCTCCAAGCCCCAAGTGAAGCCCTGAGCACGAGATGGGAGCTAGGATCCCACTGGGCGAGCACAAAGGAGACCTGACAAGCCACAGCACATCTCACCGCAGCTCTGCTGGGCCCCCACATCCCTCGAGCCCCCAGTCCCTGCCACGCCACGCTGCCTCCCCAGCACCCACCTGCGCAGGGTGAACTTCACCGTGTCCTCATTGTGAGATGCCACCATCACGTTGGCTTTCCGGCTGTGCCTGATCTCCTCCAGGATATAGTCCAGGCACCTGTAAGACAGTACGGGGCTGTGTGATGAGGCTGCTCGAGCCCGTGCCCAGTGGGGCGGGAGGGAGGAGCGTGGCTGGGGCTGTCCCCTACCTGTGGTACATCTCGTTGGTCTTCTCGTAGGTGGGGTTGATGGGATCCTCATAGCCAATCTGGGCCGCCCTCTCCCGCTCCTGCTCCATGTAGGCGCCGCGGACCAGCTTGGTGCCAAAGTACCAGCCCTCCCGGCGCGACAGCTCCACGTCCACCGTCACGTTGTCGTAAGCCTCCTGGGACCAGGTGGAAGAGATGGCACAAGGTCATCACACCAGTGCCACCTCTGCCCTGTGCCTTCAGGCAGCCAGCCCCAGAGTTATGCCATCGCATCGCCATGGCTGCAGGAGCCAAGGTCTCCATCCAGCAGCTTC
This sequence comes from Gymnogyps californianus, assembly GCF_018139145.2. Taxonomy (NCBI): domain Eukaryota; kingdom Metazoa; phylum Chordata; class Aves; order Accipitriformes; family Cathartidae; genus Gymnogyps; species Gymnogyps californianus. The sequence goes on from NC_059486.1 coordinate 439,708, forward strand.
AGCAGGTCCTTCCTGCCCAGCCTCCTGCCGGACCTCACCTTCAGGTAGCACTGGTAGGTGTTGAAGATGATCGCCTGATCCCTGTTGAAGCGGCGCTGCATCTCCAGGGTGAGGCGGCTGATGGCTGGCTGGAAATAGCTCTGCTCCGCATCCACCATCAGCCTCACACCCTTCTCCGTGGCTCTCTGGGGGGTGAATGACATGCAGGTTGGGTTCATGGGGCCGCCTGCTACATGTCTCCCCCTCTGTGGCAGTGCCCAGCTCCCCCAGCCCCAGCGCTCCCTTACCTTGGCAAGGACATCCATCCGCTGCAGCATCCGCTTCATCTGCAGATCCTCCTCCTCGGTGAAGCGTGAGAGCAGAGGCTCAAGCTGCCCAGTCTGAAATGAGAGCAGCTTGTGGCACCCTGCCCACGGGAGACAGAAACGTGCCCTGGAGGAAGCCCATCCTCAGGGCTGCTGCCCACCCCAGCTCCCCAGCACCCACTGGCCAGCACAGGGTGCCCACCCTGCCAGCTTGGTGGCTGCACACAGTGGATCACAGCATGGCCAGGCTCTGGCAGCACAGATGCCAGCCAGCACCACAGCCACCAGCAAGCTACCAGGCAGGGCCTGGGGGCAGCGGACCCACACCCTGCTCCCCCAAACTCCCAGTGCCCTCCCTGTGGGGCTGCTCCAGGGGTAGCGTAGATGGGTACCCACCTGCATGTTGGGGACAAGCAGCAGCTTGGAGAGCTTGGTGCGGCTGTCGATCAGGCTGTTCCAGTCCAGCAGGTCCACAGTGCTGGGAGCAGAGAGCCAGGTCCATACCGGTGTCTTGCAGGGGCAGGGGGGTCTCTACCAGCTCCCAACCCCCACCAGCAAGCAGGGTGCATGGCACGTGCCACCCTGACCTGTCTTGTCACCTCCACCCAAACCTCCTCTATGCTGGGTCGCTGCGCTGAGCCAGCGCTGGCCTTTGGAGACCTCCCCTTGCTGCTGCCCCACTGCCCCAGGAACAGGGACAAGGTCCCCCAGCATCCCCATCCCACAGTGTCCCCCAGGTCACAGGCAGCTTACCCGCTCATGCCCAGGTTCTCGCCCGTGAACCAGTGCTGGCTCTCCGCCTTGGTCGCGATGCCGAGGTTTGCCAGGGCCTCCTGCCACCAAAAGGCGCATCAGTGCCAAGGGGCTACAGGGGTCTTACTGCTCCAGGCTCAGAGGTGTCACAGGTCCGGGCTGCTCCAGGACTTCTATGGCCACCGGGTACCTCCAGCAGCACATCCCCAGCAGCACAGCCTCCTCCCTCGGACATCACCCGCCTCACCTGCAGCTTCTCCGCCTCCAGCTTCATCTCCAGCGCTGCCCGCCCAGCCTGGCCCTGCTCCGCAGCCATTTGGTGGAAGAACCTCCGCCACTTCACCAGCACCTCTGAGAACTGCAGCTGTGGGGACAGAGCTTGAGGTGAGACAGCCGGGCTGGAGCCCGGCTGGCTTGGAGCCTCCTATCATGCCAGGGCTTTGCACGATCATACCCAGCCTGAGGCAGACCCTGACCCTATAGCAGGGCACCTTGGCCAAGCAGGGGCCAAGCCTAGCAGTACAGATCCCCCACGCCCTCATGTTAGGACCTTTAAACTTCTGAGCTCTTCATGTGTCCCCAAAAGTTGAGGCAGGGTCTCCGGGGTGGTGCCCACTCCTCTCTGCCATCAGTAGAGAGGCCACTGCAGCGAGGCCTCGCACCCCAAAGTGCCTGCCCCCACAGATGCATCATCCGTGGCCCTGGCTCTGATCCACCTCACCCTGGTCACAGCCCTGGCACTCACCAGGAACTGAGGTCTGCCCAGCGCTGTCAGCTTGATGGCCGAGAAGCCGTTCTCTGAGCTGCCACCTGGATGGAGCCACAAAGACAGAGCTAGCCCGACAGGCAGGGTGCTCGGGCAGAAGGGAGGCACTCGAGATGCGGTGGAGGGCTGCAGGGTCCCTGCAGTCCCCAAGCACAGCGGGGCTGCTCAGGACACGTGGAGCACTTACCTGAGGCATCGATGCAGCGGAGGAAAGTCTCCATGTGCTGGTCGCACTTGGCCTCGTCGGCGTAGAAATATGTGCGGGCACTGATGACCCCACCGCGGCGATCCCCAAATCCCGGATGGGCTCGGTATTGCTTCTCCCTTTGTTCTGCTCCTGGGATGGAAGAGGATGGAGATGGGCCATGCAGCCCTGCCGAGCTCCTACAAGCCTCCCCAGGAGCTTCTGCTGTGGGCGAAGGGGAGAGGGGCTCCAGCTTGGACCTCAAAAGAGCCCCCGAGGGCTGCAACCCGCCCTGCCTGCTCTGTTGCCCAAGCAGAGGCTGAGCCTTTGCTGAGGAGCAGGGTTGGTCAAGAACCAAGATGTTCCTCATCCAGCTCATGTTTTGAGGCTGTGGGAGCTGGGTCCTTCCCCCACACCAGGCCTGCAGTGCCCAGGATCAGCTGGACCTTCAGGCTATCTCCTGTCAGCAGGAAAGGCTGGGTCACTCACCTCCCATCTCCTTCTCGGCTGCAGAGGTGCAGGAGCTAAGAAGAGAAACAGGGAAGATAAGGGCCAGGTCAGCAACCCCCCACAACCCCACACTGGTGGCCAGGGCAGCTCTGAGGCTCCCCTGTTGCCAGCCTGGCGCTGGACCCTGCTCTTCCCTCGCCATCCCATCACCAAGGGATCAAACACTGCTCAGCGCGAGCTCTGCTGACAGGTCAGATGCCCCAAACCTGCTCGTGGAAGGCAACGGGGTTTCAACATCCAGGCGAGTGTTACCTGGAGGCCCTGTGGCAGCACAGGGAGGATGCTCTGTCCCAGGGTCCAGAGCTGCTCTCAAACAGCCCACCCCATGGCAAGGACAAGGTCAGCCCTGGTGGGGCTGGGTGCTCCGTGTCCAGCCACGCCAGCCCATGGTCCTCACTGTGGTGGCACCAAGCCTCAACCCAATGCCTCCCCACCTTGCAAGGCACCAGCAGCCAGACCATGAAGCAAGGAGCTCCTCCAGACCCAGGGCACATCAAGCCGTAGGATGCCCTGCTGCAGCTCAGCTGCCCTGCGCTCCTCTGTGCCTTGGCATCAGCCAGTAACTTACAAACAAGGTCTTGGCTTCAACTCCAGCTGACCTCGGATGTAATTTCAAGCCCAAGCTCTTTGCCACAGAGATAAAAGGGCTCTGACTGCCTGAGGGATGCTGGCCAAGTCATGAGATCCTCCTTGAGCTTGAGCAGCTATGCCTTCTTGCTGACACCCTAAATCCAGCCCTCAGACCCGGGGTCTCATCCAGGAACACTGTAAGCCCCTGGAGAGCAGCTCTGAGTGACAGCAGAGCCATCTCCTCCAGAAGATCTCTGCCTTGGAGTCACTGTCCCAAAACTGGCCGTGCCCGACACTGGGGAAGCACACTGCGAGGCAAGCAGCAAAGCCACCCGTCCGGAGCCAGAGGACTCGCACAAGAGAGCAGAGAGGCATGTGGCATGGTCCCAGAACATGTTGTCCCGCATAGAAACCCTGTGACAGGGATTAGGGGCTGCTGGAAGCATAAACAAGCGGAGACAAGCCCTTCCCTCGTGCTCCCTGGAGCCAGGAACAACCCCACATTGCTCAAAGTGCAGCAAAGCCTGGCCTGAACCAGGGCAGGAGCAGCTGGAGCTCATGGGGAGCAGCAGGCATGATGTCTAGCAGGCTCTGCTCGGTGATTTTGCTACCCTGAGGACAGGTCAAGAAGCTTTCTGCCCCTGAATACAGAGGGGAGAGGAAAGGAAGGAGGAGACATCATACATCCAGGGGTGGGATGCGACAGCAAAGCCCACAGTGGATGGAAGGTCCCCTTGGAGCGGGCAGCGAGGCGCAGGGGAAGGCTTCAGCTGGACACACTGCTGCCACTCTGAGGACATGTTGAGATGGGTCCCGTGGGCAGGTCCCAGCCGCAGCACAGCAGGACAGCTCTGAACCCCAAAGCACGCCTTGCGTCCAACATCTGAGATGCTGGGGACAAGTGGCAGGGAGCAAAGCCTCCTCTGACCTACCCAGCGTGAATGCACACAACTCAATTAGCAAAGAGCACCCTTGAATTTGAAGTGTTTTGTGTTCCGGAAGGCAAACACACCCTTTCCAGCAGCATTCCTGCTGCATGACTGCACTGAGCCCTTCGTCCCCGAGGGGGGCATTCAAAGCAGTGCCACGGTGCTCGCTTTATTGTTCTGCATCAACCAAAACAAAGGAAGCTCCTTCCAGCTGAAGAAACAGCTCTTCCTGGATATCATCTGCTTTCTTTGCAATATTAGTCTTGGCCAGCAAAGCCATTCCTATACCAACCAAGTGCCACCAACCCAGCTTATACCTGGCCATCCCTTCTGGAAACCGAAAGCAAGTCTCCCAGAGCGGGACACATCTCCAGGCACTGCCCAAACGCTTCTGGCAGGCTGTAACCAGAAGCAGCCACCTGCAAGGCACGCTCAGGACCTGGGAGCTCACACTCGCCCAAAGCATGCACAAAGCAGGCCCTCCAAGTGCTGCAAAGCAGGTTATGAAGACTTAATGCAGCCCACTGGATTGCTGAGAAGGGTAATCCAGCTGACACAGCAGACTGGGGCTTTCTGGAAGTTTTTATCAGGCTCAAATAAACCATTTCAGGAGAAGCACAAAGGTCCCCCTGTCAGAAATAAGTAGGCAATAATCCATTTTGCCCTGGAGGTTACCAGGAGGGTGCCACGAGCACAGCATATTTGCTTTGCTCGTCAGCAAATGGGTCTGGCAAAGGGGATGAGGGAGAAGCTGTCCCTGAACTACCACATCCAAGGAAAAACTCATGGTCACATGAAGCCCAGACTGGAGCTATGGGTGATGCTTAAAGCCCTGCAGGTAGAAATAAAGCAAAGCTCCTGGCAGAAGAGAGTCCTTCAGGCCTGCCCCATGCATCAGTTGCCAGCACGCACCAGCCCAGGAGCATCGCAAGACCTTGCATAGCTTCAAGCTAAATAGAAACCACCCTGTGATCCTGGGGAGCCACAGCACACGCAGGCAGAGCACTGGGCACGGGTGGCAGCAGCACTGGGAGCAGGAGGAGAAGGGGAGGCGGTGGCTCTGGGAGGCTGATTGGCCAGGCTGGATCGTAATCCCACGCTGGGGCAGGTATCAGGTGTCCACGCAAGAAATCTCTAGAGGAAGCAAAGTCCACGCGCTGCACGGCAGAGCCGTTCAGGGAGTCTGACAGCGCTCGGGGGCAGGATTGTCCTTCCCCATGTTAGCACAATCCCAACCCATCTCCTGGCTTGGGATGCTCATGGGCCAGCAATGGCCCCAAGGCTGCAAGGGGACCACAACCACCTCCACTATCGTGCAGCTCCTTGTTTCACCCCACGGGGAACAGAAGCCCCGGCCCAGCCGCAGCACTGCCTCTCCACACCCCACTCAGGGCTGCACCCATCCCGAAGCCCCCAGCCCACGTACTGCCCCAGGAGTGGAGCAGCACCCAGGCTCTGCTGCCCGCAGGACACCTTTCTCCAGCCGTGTCACCATGACCCGGCAGCAGCCTTCAGCACATGGCCAAGGACTCCTGGGACAAGGCGGCAGAGCTCTGGATGCCAGCCCAGGCAGGGCAGGGCAGGTATGAGCTGGCAGCAGGCAGGATAAGCTGGTGCCTGCCTGCGTTGCATTGCTGTTCCCAACCAGAAAGCCCGTGACAAGGAGCAGCCAGGGCCCATTGCTGGGGAGGAAACGGGCATTTCCCTGCTGTTATCTCCAGCTTGCTCCAGAAGAGCAGGCTGCGCTGGTAAGGCCAACACAGCTCTGCCTATACCCAACACCCCCCCTGCCCCGTGAGCAGGCAGGATACAGGTGCAGGCAGAGCCTGCCTGCGAAAGCCCTCAGTGGTCAACCATAGGAAAGTGCTCGGCACAGGCACAGCCAGACCGAGGAAGGCAGCAATGCCAGCCCGGCAGCACCGGCACCACCAGCTCAGCCGGGTCACGCTGGGGGCCAGCTCAGCCCCACGGGGATGCTGAGCAATGTGCCTGGACCACGGCTGCGCACCCGGGGAAGAAACCAGCCGCTCCTGAAAACACCGCTGCTCCTCGCCTTCGTAAGAGCCATCCCCGCCTCCCCGGGCTGCAGCGGGGTATTTTGAAGCTTTTATATAAAAACAAAATGAAGTTTGCAGCTCAGTCTGCAAGGGGCTGGGATGGGCACAGCCCTGCCTCCCCCCCGTGCAGCTCCCACGCCAGCGCTGCCCTCGCAAGCTGCCTGCTCCCACCGCAGACAGGCAGGACCTTCGTGCCCACAGGGATTTCCAGCAGCAGCGGCAGCCGGGGGCAAGCAGGGGGGCCCCCGATAAGCAGTGCCTGAGTGGGGAGCAGAGATAAGACTCCCGGCGGCGGCTGGGAGGAGTCCAGCAGCACCACCTGCATCACCACGCTGTCCCGAAACCCCACTTGCAAATCACCCCAAAAAAGCCGTTTCCGCTGTATTTTTAACACTGTGTGACAAGCATGTGGCAGCCGGACGGCGTCCCCAGCTGCGAGCATGGACACGGGGCTGCTGCAGTCTTGCCCGGGGGAGCGCTGCATCCCTAGTCTGCACCCTTCGGCAGGGTCACCTTTGTCCTGGGTGGGGGGGACACCACCCACCCTGGTGACCGTGGGGTGCCGGCCAGCAGCCCATCGATTGGGTGAGCGGAGCTGCCCGAAGCTGGAACCCAAATAGTGGAAAGTTACCGGCGGCTTTGGGCCGGCGCCTGCCCTTGGCAGAGGGCGGGAGGCAGGGAAGGCTGCCTGGGATGTGGGTGCAACCTGGGGGGGGGGGGGCAGGGGGGGCAGGGGGCACCACCCCAGCTTGATGGGGGTGGATACGGTGGGGGGCAGCACCCCAGCGTGTGTATGGTGGGGGATGGAGGGAGCAGGACCCTGGGGGAGGAATGGGGGGGGGGGGGCAGCATCCCAGTGTGGGGGAGAAGGGAGACTAGAGGGGGGACAGCACCCCAGAGTGTGCAGGGGGGTGGAGGGGGACAGCACCCCAGTGGGGGTGGGGGGGAATAGAGGTGGGGAGCACCCCAGGGTGTGCAGGAGGATGGAGGGGAACACCACCGCAGTGGGGGGGGGGCAGGGCAGCACCCCGGTGTGTGCAGGGGGGGTGGAGGGGGACAGCACCCCAGTGTGAGGGGAATGGGGGGGCAACAGCACCCCTGTGTGTGCTGGGGGGTGTAGTGGGACAGCACCCCAGTTGGGGGTGGGGGCAGCACCCTTGGGGAGGAGAACGGGGGGGGCAGCACCCCAGCGTGTTTGGGGAGGATGGGGGGCGGCACCGGCGGGCGGGGGAGGAGGGCGGCGGCGGCGGGGGCGGCGCGCAGCGGGAGGCGGGGCTGTGACGCACGGCAACTCCGGCTCCGCAGCCAATGGGAGCGGAGGGGATGGGCGGGCGCAGCCAATAGCAGAGCGGCCAAGTCCCGCGCCCGGCGCACGCCGTGCCCGCGCCGTCCCGCCGCCGCCGCCCCCCCCCGCCCCGGCCCCGGCCCCGGCCCCGTCGGGCCCCGCACTCACTCCAGCTCCTTGCGCTCGGCCTCCTCGGCGCTCAGGTCCTCCTCCACGCTGTAGTCCAGCACGGCGCCCACGCCGAAGGCCTGGTTCCGCCGGATGAGCGGTTTGATGGCCTCCTGGTCCTCCCCCGCCACGAACTGCCCGTAGAAGGTCATCTTCATCAGCCGCTCGAACAGCGCCTGCCCCAGCACCCGCTGGCACAGCTGCAGCAGCTGCGGGACAACGGCAGCTCAGTGCTCCGCCGGCCGGCACCCGGCCCCCACCGGCAGCCCATCGGGACGGGCACCCCCCGGAACGAGAGCCCCCCCCCCTCCCCAGGCCCGGGACCGGCATCCCCCCTGGAGCGGGCAGCTCCCCCCCGCCCGGCACCCCACCCGGAGCGGGAACCCTGCTGCCCGGGACCGGCACCCCGGAGCGGCAGCCCCCGCCACCCACCTCCCGGTTGTGCTCCACCAGCGGCCCGACGGCGCACAGCCCCAGCACCAGCAGCCCGCGCAGCAGCTCGGCGCTGCTCTTGCTGCGGAACGCCTCCCGTGGGTCCCCGAAATCCACGGCGGGCGGCGGCGGCGGCGGTCCCCGTTCCGCATCCCGCGGAGGGGGGGGAGGCGGCGGCGGCACTGGCCGGGCCCCCCTGCCCGCAGCCGGCGGCGGAGCGGCCCCGCGGGGCGCGGTGGCGGGCGCGGAGCGCGGGCGGCGGGGGACGCCCAGGCGGGGGGCGGCGGCGCAGAGCGCCCGGGCCGCGCTCGGCGGAGCCATGGGCACGGCGGGGCCGCCCGCCCCGAGCCGCCGCCTTAAGTACCGCCCGCCCGGCGCCGCCCCGCGGGGCTCCCCGCCGACACGGCCGCGCCCGCCGGGGCTGCGGGGCCGCCGCTCCGCCCCGCGGCCCGGCTCGGCACCGGCACCGGCACCGGCACCGGCACCGGCACCGGCACCGGCACCGGCACCGGCACCACCACCCTGCCCGGCGCGCCCCTCTCCCGCAGCCCCCAGCCCGGTGCTTTCCCCGTTCCCATCTCCTCGGGGCAGCCCGCCCCGGGGACGCATCCCTTCCGAGGAGCCCCAGGGAGGGCGTAGAGGGGCAGGGGTGGCCCGAGGGGAGCCCTGGGTGGGGCTGAAGGGAGCCCCATCCCCTTGGAGCAGCGCTGGGGAGGGTCGGGGGGGGGGGGCAAAGAGAGCCCCATGCCCTTGGAGGAGCCCCAGGGAGAGCTATGGAGGTCCCAAGGGAGCCCTGAAGTGGTCCCCATCCCACCGGAGGGGCCCTGAGGGGAGCACCGGGGCCAACCCTACAGGACCAAAGGGCTCCTGACTGCTTAGAGCAGCCCCAGGGAGGGCCAAAGGGTGCCCCAAAAGGGCCTCCGTCCCCTCGTAGCAATCCCTGGGGCAGGCTGTGACATGTCCAGCCCACAGGGAGGCCCTTGGGGAGGGTATCTCCGACCCCGGGGACCCGTCAGAGGAGAGATGTCGTTGCAAGCCACCGTGCTTGCTCCTCCTGGTCTTTGCGTGAACCATTTGGGGGTTTCAGCTGAATCCTCGTTCGTTTGGTCAGGGTTCATGGGTGCTGGGGTGCTTGGGGTGGCTTGAGCCAGCAGACCGGCTCCCTCGGCATGGGCTGGGGCAGTTGGGCTTCGCCTGCTCCATGGAGCCCCAGCACGGAGAGGCCTGGCAGGGCCTTGGGAGGTTCCTGGGCAGGGCCGAGTGTCCGTGCCACTCCTGGCAGGCATTTGCCTGAGCTGTTCCTCCCAGGCACACCCAGTGCTGAACTCCAGAGATCACCCAGCACCCCGCAGCCAGATATGCTCCCGACTCTTGGCCTGGGGAGCAGAGAGCAGGGACCTCCCTTCCTTTTTGCAGGACCGTTTTGCAGCAAGCATCACAGCTGCATCCCCTCTCGGTGCCCACATCCCCTCTCCACGCCCACGTCCCCTCTCCATGCCTGCTTCTCCGGCCCCAATTTTGCAGTGGCTCCCTGAGGATGACTCCGGGCTGATGCAGACCTGCCCAAACCCAGCTCCTCAGTGACATCTTGTGCCTGAGGATGCTCAGCGCAGGCAGCATCGGCCAGGCAGGAGGGGAGCAGGCAGCAGCAGGCCTGTGAGGTTTGCTAGGGTGGGAAACCACGTCCGGAGTGGGGTGGAGAGGAAGAGCCCGAAGCTTTGAGAAGGCTCCAGCAGCTGCGATGCAAAACTTTTCTTTTCCAAAGCAACCCCCAGTCCAGCAAACTGTAACCACTGTAAAAGTCTGGCCCCGTCTGGATGAGGTACAGCTACCACAGGGCCAGCGGTATAGGAAAAATCAGTTACAGCAAATATTTTTTCCTCCGTGCCCCAGCACTGGCATTGCTGTAATTAGCAGTGAAACCACGGAGGTTCCTTGAGCTCATTTGCAAGGTTTCCTTTTGGGATGTCCCATCCTTCCACGGTGAGAGCCAGCCAGTGGCATTGCCCCCTAACAGAGCTGGGCAAAAAGTCAGCTGTGAAAAAGCATCCTTTTCCTTCAAAATATTCCTGCGCTGCATTAACTCTTTCGTGCGATTCAGAGCGAAATAATTCACCCAAAGTGCGTTGCCGCGACGAGGTTGCACACTGAAGTCTCAAGCTGCAGTTCAAACTCCTGTTGAAGAAAAAAAAGCCGACGTTACACCGAGCTGCCTTAAAGCCCGAGGACCAGATGCTACCGCTGGAATTGAAAACTTTTAATCAGCTATAACTTTTGCTCCTTTTTTAGCCTCAGTGGTGCCAGGCCAAGCCATGGCTCCCTGTTAACCAACAGCCACAGCCAGATCCCCCTGCTGTGGCAGGGAGCTTCTTTCTCAGCCAGGTGCCACAGAGAAAATTCCCTTGAAAGGCTCTAATGGCATCAGTCACCCCTGGGAAATACTCGCCTGAGCTTAGCGGGGAAAGTTTCCGAGCATTGCCCGTTGTGCCGGCAGAGCTGGCAGCCCCGCGGCATCGGTGGAGCCTCCAGGCTGGGAGGGGGAGTTTGTGGTGCACGACCAGGTCTGAGCTTCTGGAGAAATTTTAGTCTCAGATCTGAATGCAAAGATGAAATGTAAAAAAGCCACATTTTGGTGGAAGCGAAATCCGATGGTGTTTATCTTGGGATGGCTGCTCCCGAAGCAGAGGGGATCCCTGAGCTGGCAGCCCCACCGATGGCTGGGAGACCAACAAGGGATGCTCAAGGCTGCTGTGGGGACTGTGCCAAGCCCCCATGGGCCACCGCACCGTGGCCCTGCAGAGCACTGACCCCCAGCTCCCGATAGCCCTCGGCTGTGACTTTATGCCCTTTGGGCAACTGTCCCCATAGCCCACCATGTCCAGGCAGACGCTGCTGGCGCAGAGGGGGACGGTGCATGCTCGAGGTCTGCTCCTACTGGCACGGTGGCTGCAGCTGGCCCACGCGTGGTGTGGGAAGCCCGGTCCAGCCCACAGCATGGGTACTCACATCACGAACGCAACCATGCTGCTGTATCCTGCACGGGGAACGTGCCCCAGGCCTGATAACATGCATCCGAGTCCTTCAGCGGGCACGCTCGGCCGCACCAGCGACAGCACTGAGCCGGGGAGAGGCTGTTATTGATGGCTTGAGAAGCCATAAGATGTAAAGAAACAAATTTGAATGCAAGACAAATAGGTGAGAAGGGGATTTAGTGCGGGAGGAGATGGCAGTTTGGAAAGGGGGAGGCCACGGCATGCATATTTCATGGGCCGGTGCTCGGCAGGGAGGCTTTTTTGACACCGCGAAAATAACAGATGGCAACAAGTAACAGCAGCCGCTCATGGCACTGGGGAGGGAGAGCTGTGAGATGAAAATCGCTCCTCCGGCCTTTCGGCAGAAGCGGGCACGGGCGCATCACCTGGGGGCTGCTGGGCTGTGCCGTATCACCGGGACGCAGGGATCAGCCTTCCTCACCATCGTCTTCCTCCAGCCAAGTGCTGGGGTAGGGACAATCCTGCCCCATCCTTGGGACTGGGGCTCGATCCTTGCTGTCCCGTAGCTCTGCCAGCACTCGAGCCCTGCCTGCTCCAGCAGCCCTTGCCGCGCCGGGCCCCCCACGCTCCCAGCATCCATCCTCTGCGGTTTCCCTGGAGAGTGCTGATTCAGATCCTCCTCCGTCGGGTATTTCTCACGCTGATCATACGCCTGGCTCGTGCCCAGCACCAGCGCTACCAAACCGCTTCCACCTCCGGCCAGCGTGCCGGGAGGGACACCTACACCCCGCCAGCAAGCAGGCAGGGGTGTGGGGAACGGTGCGGACCCTCAGCTGGCATCTAGCTCTGCTAAATGTGCCCTCGGAGCAGGATGTGATGAGGTGGCCAGGAGCTGCAGCCCTTCCCCAGCATGGGTCAGAGGCAGCCGTCTGCCGTGGACCCACCAGCAAAACCCATGAGAAGGTGGAGGTGAGGGCGGCACTTCCCAGATTGCAGCGGCGTGTGGCTCATCATCTGGCTCAGGGTTATTTTTCTTCGCAAGAGGCTTCATCTCCTGCCGTACCACTCTTCAGGGAGACCCCCAGACCCACTAATAATCCACACTGATGGGAATAAAACCCCTGTGGGGTGCACAGGAGGTCCCAGCCCTAGGACAGCGTGTGTTTAGATGATGAGTTGGTTCTCTCTCCAACCCCTCCAACCCTCTCCAACCCCTCCAACCAGCCCTGTCACCCTCCCAGGGGTGGCTCTGGCTCGTGCCGCAGTACGGACCATTGCAAGTGCTGCTCTGCTTTGCTGTGCCATGCTGGCAGTGGGGTGGAGGAGCTGGCCCATCCTCCCACAGCCGGGGAACCGGGGAACTGTGTCCTTCCCTTTCCTCCTGGTGCTAAAGAGAGCCGTGGAGGTTTAACCGCTGCAGCGAGGGTAGCGGTGAACCCCATCCCGGCACTGCGCAGGCAGGGTGAGGCTGCAGCACTCCTGTCCCGCCTCTACGGCACCGGAGTAGGGAGTTTTGGGGACTTGCTGGTGGTCACCAGGGAGTCACAGGGTGGGAGCTCCAGCTCCTGGGGTGTTTCTGTGGGTCGGGAGCCCCGGTGAGAGCAGCTGAGAGCTGCCACAGACCCTGCCGGTGGAAAGAGATGCTGGGGGGCTCCTCTTGCAGCTCATCTCCCAGCCGTCTCGGACCTTGGTCCCCCAGCATGGTTGGGATTTGGGAAACTGGGCTGGGCTCTGATCCCTGGCGTCTTCCACTTGCATCCCAATGGTTTTCGGTGAATCACTTGCAGCCTAAGAAATAAATGTCTTCTTGATTCTCCCTCTGAATTCCTGCGGGTCTGGTGTGGCTCAGCAGCCACGAGAAAATACCCGGGTGAATTCCTATCTCCATAAAGGTCAAAGCTGTAAAAAAAAAGGAGGTTGCCTCTCAAAAGGCACCTAGGAAATATCCAAGGCAGGGAAAGGCACATCAGAATTCCCACATCAGGTAATTTTTTTTTTTGCAGAGGCTCCTCTGGTTTTCCATCCGCAGGTAGAAGTGGATTGTGTGAGATGTCCACGAGTGCGCCTGGGGGAAAAGGAAGGTCAGTGAATGCCTGAAACAATTTTGCTGCACTTACAGCTGAGAAAGGATCGTGCCGGAAGGTTTCTGTGGAAGTGGGGTCTGGGGAATAGACATAAAAAGCCTTTTTTCCAAGCTGACTCCCTTGGCGGGTGGGTTGTTTACGGAGCCTGGATGCCAGAGTGCCTGGAAGGGAGCCAGCTCTATTTTAGCCCTTCGTAAATGATTTAAACACCTCATGCTGGGGGACCATTCCCGGGAAAGCAGCAGGGAGGGGAAGGCGAGGGAGAGGAGCGCTTCGGGGCAGAGGCAGTGCTGGGAGGAGGGAAGGGGCGGCTTGGCTCTGCTTCCCTGTCAGAGCAGGGGTGTGGGTCCCTAGGAGAGGGGTGGAAGGCAGAAGGGGCCAGCCCTGGGCAGGGACAGCAGGAGCGTTTGGTGGGGGGCTGGCTGTGCCCCTCCTGCCCCTATCAAGAGTTGCTGCTGAGACGTGAACCCAGGGAGGTGTGTGCCTGGGGCTGGCAGTCCCCGGGGCCGGTTGCCTCCAAGGACGGCTCGCCAGCAAGCATCTTCCCAAACCTCTCAGCTTCCTCCCAGGTGATGCTACTAAGGAGACCCTCTACTCCTTTTTTTGCCTGCAAGAAGCATCCCCTGGCCAGGCCCATGGAGCCAGGCTCCCCACACCGAGCCGAGCCGAAGACCCCCCAGGTGTGGGTGTGGGAGCCCGGTGTGCTGGGGGCTTGGGGCAGGGTTCCCTGCAGCAATCTGGGGGCAACCAGACATCATCAGACGCGGGATAAGCAGCGCTCTCAAGGCTATAGCAGATTAACTCAAGTCACCCTTACCCTTGAGAACCTGGCTGTTCCTTATTGATTAATGTGGTGGCTCATTTTTCTAAAAATACGCTTTTAATTACTGTGCCTTGGGAAGCAGAGATGTCTCGCAGCAAAGCCTCATCGATTTGAGGGCTGCTACAGCCCCAGCAAAGCCCCTTTGGTTGCAGAGCCTTGATGTCCACTGCCCAGAGATGGCTCCTCTCTGCAGGCGGGTTTCGGTCTGGTTCAGGGGACGAGTCGATTCTCAGCTCGCAGCAGCCGATTGATACTTGCCTTTTTCCAAGTGTCACTTATTTTTGCTTCTTAACTTTCCGTGTATTTAATTGACAGCAGGTAGCACTGAGTGGCACTTGGACTTCTCTTCCAGTGGAACAAAGTGGAAGGAAAAATATTCCTTTTCCCCTTGCGCTCCTGAGTTGTCCATAGGGAAAGGGGAAAAGCTGTTCTGTTTTCTTTATTTTTGTGTTGTTTTCCTGCCTTCCTCCTTTTCACAGGCAAATACTTTGTAGGAAACTTCATGCTTTTCCCTTATTCTCCTGTCCCAGGGAAGCACTGAGTTGCCCCCTCAAAAAGAGAGCACCCAGGGAAGGGGCCTGACGCTCCCCAAGCGCAAGATCCCATAAAGGCTGAAAATAGAAAAAAATAGAAAATAGAATTGAAAATAGATTGACTTTTCTGGGGTCGTTTCACCTCTCCGGGCTCAGCCTCCCACGCTGGGAGCAAGTAGCTTGCCAGGTCCCGGAGATGGAGAGGGGGTTCCTCGAGGGCCCTGTGGTCCCCTGTCCTCCCAGCAGCACCGCGACCTCTCTGACAGCCAGGCACAGCCCGAGAAGGGGAGGACAGGGACCTTCTGGGACAAATTAAGGAGAAAAAAGAGAAAAGTGACTGAGGCTGCTGGCTGCCAGTGCTGGCCGTGCCTGCCTCCCTCCCCGGCCTGCGCAGCCAGCGGCAGCGTGCAAACCATCCGTCATCTGACAGATCAGCAGGGCACCACGCTCCGTCCCCATCTGCTTCCGTCCAGGCTCCATGTCTCCTGTCCTCCTCCGTCTCCACTGCTGTCTCTGCCCTGCGATCCCAGTCAGCCCCTGCCCCTGTGCTGAGACGAGCGCCGCTGGCCCAGGGGATGCTCAGAGAGGGTTCATCCACTTTTGCATCTCTAACATCCATAGGCGTTAGGAGAGAGCCCTGAACTACACATCCAAACCCACGTATCCTCACTCACCGCACGGGCTGCAGATCCTTGCTGATCTACTAATTTTTTTTTTTCACCCTTTGTACCTTCTGTGTAGCCACCACCCCTGTGCCCCCCACCTCTCCAAACCAGCTTTTTGCTTCCCCACGGGCTTCTCTGTCGTATTCACCTTTCCCCAGGTGAGCGCTTTGCAATTTGCTTTTGCAGCCTCCAGGAGAGCAAGGGCAGAGCTGAGGTGTTGCTCCGGGGTGACATTTCACGGCCCCTTTCTCTCACCGCAGCACTTGCTGCCCACCTTTGGGTTTCAGCACCAGACGGAGCAGGGCGTGCAGATGATGGCATCCTTCCTCCCCAGCCTGACGTGCCCCTGCTCACCCCATCCTGCATGATGAACATGGCCTGCGAAAAACAGGCTGCGTGGCCTTTGTCACTTCAAGATGCATTTTACTGCCCAGAAATGCTGATTTTTTCGAGGCTGAATCCCATCTTTCACTCTGGTGGTTGCGTGGCTTCATTTTGCACATTCAAAGTTCCTTCTGGTCAGACTTTTATATGTAATTTCTTAATTCTTTGCCTGAGGAAGTATCAAAGGGAGCATCCCTCCTCGGAGGGATTCAAGCCATGGCTTGATCTAATGCTCCTCCCAGGGGGAGGCTGACCTGGAGATGCCAGAGGCCCCCACGGCTCTGCCATCCCTGAGCCCTGTTCGTGCTGTCACGCAGCCGTGACAGCCACCCCAGGACCACAGGACGAGGGAGAGGCCAGGATGGAGCCCACCCCAGTGCTCCGGAGGATGCTCCCACCGGGGACGGTGAGAGGACACCAGGCCTGGGACAGCAGCGCTGGCAGCCGCCACCAAAACTCGCACCCTGACTGTATGAGAACTCAGATCATTTTTTGACGTCACCAGTCAAATTTCTGCAGGTTTTCCGGGGGACAGGAGAAGGCAACACTCCATGTCCCTGTTCCACAAGCTGGCAATGTGACAGCTTTCCACTGGAGTGACTGATTTTTTTTTCCTTAATGCAGGCCAAACAAAGTCATTTTCTCTCATTAGAGCTGCTGATACAGCTGGAAAAAGCGAGCTCGCTCTCTGAAAGCTCATCTGCTGCTCCGACGAAGGGTACCGTCCCCGCAGCAGACCTCTGGGTGTTGGGCTGCCCCAGCTTCAGCGCTCCTTGTCCCTCTGGCTATGACTGTTTGCACTGAAACTTGGAAAGAAAAAGACTCCGGGATGGAAAATTTCAGGCCTAAAGGGTAAAGTTGGACAAAATCCAGGCAGGACTTGGCAGACAGACCCAACAAAGGTTGTTCCTCTTGCTGACATTTTTGCTTCTGTGCTTTCGAGAGCCACTCTGCAGCGCTGCTCCAGCCGGGTCATGTTCTGCCAGTGTAAGAGGTGATGTTACCACCACGACAGACGACTTTCTCTGGGGTTTCCCAAGTTTTCTTGTCTCTGGAGCTGTGGATGTTGCAGAAGCAGACACTGCAGGGCCTCGCATCTTGTGGGAATGCCTGTCCCATCACCCCATCCCACTCCCTTGCCAGCCCAGAGGTGGCTGGTGGGCTTTGCTCCTCTGGCTGCTTGTGCACAGCAGATGCTGTCCATCCATTGCTGCACCAGAACAACCCTAACACAGCTCAGATAAACCACCCGGTGGAAATGAGGATCTTATTGCAAGCTCTGGTTACCGGCAACAAAAAGCAAACTGCTACTCAACATGTCTGTGCATTGCAAGCTGGCTCTTGGACACACATGAGGTCGCTTTTCACAAGGAACGTGCTGGAAAACTGGTGTGACTCCATCTTCCTCCTGTGAATTCTTGCACTCAGGTCTTGCCAGGAGGACAAGTCAGCCCATCCCTGCAAGGCTTGAGGAGCTCTGCAGAAGGACCTTCATGGGCTGTGCCGAGCCTGAGCTCCTCTGCAGGAGGAGGGACCCCACAGCACTCCGTGGTGACTGAGTCATTCCTCCAGGAAGCCCCCAGATGCTGAGGCCAAAGGCAGACCAAATTCACCTGCAGAGAAACAGCTGTACAAGGAAATTGGATCTGAGTCATTCCAAGTGTTTAAACCTTTTTTGCGTTACTAAAAAGGTATCTCTATGTTGGTTTTTTTTTTTCTTTTTAAGTGCAAGGCAGCTAGTTCAAGGTGAGAAAAAGCAGGTTGAAGATGAGAGACGAACCTGCTCTGAGGTAAGTTTGGGGTTGCCATCACCGCACCTCGTGGGGGATTGCTCTCAGCTCCTTCCCTCCAGGGAGCACTGTGGCACCTCTTTTTCCCTGCACGTTGGAGAGAACAGATTTGTGTTGCTTACCCAGAAAGAGAAATACAGCTCCGACAAGCTGCCTCTGAAGGTCTCCTGTTCTCCCCTTTGCTGGCCAGGTTCCTTCATCCAGGGGATGACCAGAGGCCAAAGCTGCACCAGGACCCATGTATGGTCAGGAAGGGGCTGCTCAGAGCTGCTCATCCCTCAGGAGGTGAACGCACCTGCGCCAGGGAGCAGAGACGGCCAGACCACCACCATGCAGGCGTGATCTTCAGGAGGTGTTCCTGCCGCTCCTTGGGTCACCCCCCCCCCCCCACTTGAGACAGCAGCGCCCTTTGGACGCGTTTTTGGGGGAGTACACAGCAATGGCAGTGGTTGCCGGCGCTAAGGGGGCAGGCAGGGAGCGGGCAGGTGGGTGCGCTGGTGCTGGGCATGGGGTGGTGGGTGCCGAAGGGAGGGGGGAAGGATGCCGGAGGGGGGGGGAGGCGGCGGTAGCGCCTCGACGCCGCTGGGTGGCGCTGCGGCTCCGCCCGTCGCGCCGGTGCCGGTGCCGGTGGCGGCGGTGGCGGTGCTGGTGCTGGTGGTGCCGGTGGTGCCGGTGCCGGTGGTGCCGGTGCCGGTGCCGGTACCGGGGGGGTGGTGGGGGTGCAGCGGCGCTGCCCGGCTCCCGCAGCATCCCCCGCTCTGCAGCCGGGCACGGCCCCGCACAGCCCCCGGTGCCCACCGGTACCTCTCCGGTTTCCCTGCCGGGTGACCCCCGCGGGGCACTGCTGGCCACTCCGCCGGTCCAGGGCAGGGGCGAGCGCGGAGGGCAGCCCTGCTGGGGATGCGCTGGGTGTTTTACCGAAGCCTCTGCCCGCAGCGAGGCTGCTGGGGGCTCTGTCAGCGAGGACCTGCTGCGATGCCGTGGTCAGGCAGCCACGGAGGGGCTTGTCCTGCTTTCCGTTCCCTTTTCTCCTGGTTGTCTTTATCCCCCAGCCCAGGGTCTGGGCCGCTCTTGAAGCAGTTGCTCCCTTGAATTCATCCCACTGCAGCCCGTCAGGCTCCTCCAGCCCCTGCCCCAGCCTCCCCCCGGCTCCCCCAGCACAGCACTGCGGGCCCTTCAATTCTCTTTGAAAACTCAAGTTATCTATGCTCCGGCTGTGCTACGGCCAAGGCGTCCCAGTGTCTGGTCCTCCAGCCTGAGCACTGCACTGCCCTGCAGCCTGGGGTCCGCAGGCAGCGGGGTGCAGGGGGGAAGGTGCATTTGGCTCTCCCATAGGCAAAATTCTCCTTTCGCTCCAGCCTGCGATTGCGAGATGGCAGGGACTTGCAAGCTCCCCAAGGAGCCGTAATGTAGGTGTACCAGGTGGCACTGAGATGCCAGGCTGCCCTTGGGTGCCTGCGTCTACTCCCCACATACTCTCCCTGCCTGGCAGCACGCAGGGCTGCTGCAGGGTGCTGGGAGAGGGCAGGTGGTTTGGGGACACCCAAATCCATCCCTGTGCACATGCAAGGGGACACGGCAGCTCTCTGAACAAGCCCTCCTCCCAAGCATGTTGTTGGCCAGCTCCACCAGTGTCTACGTGCATGGGATGAAGGTGTGGGGGTGTGTGGGGCGCAGATGTGAGCACACACAGGATTGTGCACAAGAGCTTGTGTGTGTGTGTGTGCATCCGTGGGAGTGTGTGTGTGAGGGGTGTTCATGCAGGGTGAGGGGTGTTTATTGGGGAGCATGCATGTCGGAGGGCTGGAGGAGGCGGTGTGTGTGTGTGTGGGGGGCAGTGCCCAGCAAGACCAAGGTGGGTCTGTCATCAGCCCTGCACCTGGGCACACACTGTGCTGGCCCTGGGGTACCTGGCTGACACAGGGCTCCCCGCAAAAACCCTCTTGCCAAGCCCTGCTCTGTGTGCCTCGTCCTGGTCTGAACGGCAATGGCATTTTATTGCTGCTCCCGGGGACAGCCGCTGGAGTGCTGCAGAGAGCATCCTGGGAGGAGCTCCCAACCCATCCATCACACACTGACTTGGCATTTATGAGGGATGTGAAACAATAAATTCTCCCTGGCAGTCGGTGTCAAGGATGGGCTTGGCAAAACCTCTGCAGGCACCGCGTGCCCTCACGGCAGCTGCCGGCCGGCACTGCACAGCCCGTGCTTGTTGCCGGCTCCCTCCCGGTGCCTGCAGGGCCACCCTGGGGCTGGCCCCGGCTGAGGATGCTGCCCTTGCCTGGGCTTACGCGTCCCCTCAACCATGCTGCAGCATGCCAACCTGCCAGCCTGGCCCGGCATTGGTGGCCGGGTAGAGGTAGGGACAGCCATGGTTATGAGCTTCTCTCCAGGACAGACACAGCTCCCACAGCCTGGCTCTCTGATGCAAACAATTATTGGAGAACTAGTTCTATTTTAAAGACAAGTGAGGTGGCATCTGGAGTGCTGCACCCAGTTGTGGGCTCCCCAGTACAAGACAGATGTTGGCAGACTGGACCGAGTCCAACGAAGAGCTGTGAAGATGATTAAGCCGTTGGAGCTTGCCATGAGAGAAGCGGTGCTCTCCGTCCTTGGAGATATTCAAAACCCAATGGGTGATGGCCCCTGAGCAGCCTGCCCCAGGTGACCCTCCCTGAGCAGGGGGTTGCAGTAGACCATCTCCAGAGGTTCCTCCAACCTCAGCAGTTCTGTGAGTCTGTAATGAGATTGTTGAGCCCTGGAAAGATGGGGCAAATGTCCAAGACTAGAAAACAAAGAGAAATAAGAAGACGGTCCACACCCTTTCTTGGTGTTTTTTGGAAGCATCTCCAGTTGCAGAGCATGGACAGCAATGAAGGGCCAAGCTGGGTGGTGGTGAGGGACGGAAGAGAAGAACTGATCTCCCAGACCTCCTTTTGGCTGTTCAGCATCACCAGAGTGCATCAATGGGGAACATGGCTTGTTCCCAAAGAATACAACAGTTCAGGCCCAATGCCACATTTCTTCACCCATTATTGGATCAAGGTAACAAAAAAGATGATAAACAACACACAAATTGTCCAAAATTTAGCATTTTTTCTGTGAAGAGTGTTGGGATTCTGATTAAACCTGGCTTTGTCGTGACATTTTGCTCTGTGAGAAAACTCTTCTTGGCTGTGCCCAACACTGTGTGTTGCTCAGCAGAGCACAGACGGCCTGACAACAATTTGGCTGCTAAAACTTCTAAAAATAAAAGCCATCCTTTTTTCTCTCCCCCCCCCCCCCCCCCCCCGAAACATTGCAGCATCACACCTTCCTCCCGTCCAAACTGTCAAGCCTCTTCAGGCGGAGGGGCTGCGTGCTCGACGCTGAACTCCAAGATTGTGTCATTTTGGTTTTCTGCAATATTTCGTTCTGAGAACGGGGTATTTTCTCAGGTCTTGGCAGTGTTGGAGGAAACAGGGAAGCAAAGGTTGCAGGGTGGATTCAAACACTTGTTGTTGGTTGGGGCTGCCCAGAGAGGAGCGTTTTGGGGGGCCCTTCGGGAACCCATCTGCCCAGATGGGGAGGTGGGGCTGGAGTTCACCCCTCTGCTCTCTGGGGCGGTGGACAGTTCCCGTTGTTTTGTGCTGGACTGGTTTAAACTGGGAGCTCCATCATGCAGCATCACCCCTTTTTGCAGCGGGGTGGCTACCTGGGGCTGTAGCACCGACACTGCTGCTGAGATGGGGCTCCTCGCACGCTGCCCTGGGGCTGAGCTGGCAGATGGAGCTGAAGCTGTTGCTGATCGTTGCTTAAAAGCCAGGAGGCTCAAGAGTGGGGCTGGAGGAAGAATTGAATTTTTAATTTAGTACATGAATCATAATTAAAAAAAAATAATAGATTCTTGTAATCTGAATATGTATATATATCTATATTTAACAGGGCTTTCCTCAAAGCCATGCACTTCCCATCACCTGAAATGTCCAGTTAAGAGCAATCGCTTTAGTTCGCAGATGTTTTGGAGGGGCTGGAGAAGAGTGCCAGCCCTCCCGATGGGATTTCGTGCTGGGAGAGATGGGAGGCGTGCAGGGCTGAGCAGGGGACAGCAGGGCCGGTCACAGCCGTCCTGGGACTCTCCTCCACACATTCCTGCTTGCTGCATCTCTCCGAAGATCCAGTGCTCGATCCCCCCAGCCTCGCCACTGGTGGGTGTCTCACTGCTGTGCTTGCAGGCAGCTCCAGCAGCCGCCTCCCAGGAGGATATGCCTTCATTGCACTGCTGCTGCCCACGCGGCCCCTGTCCTCCTTCCCAAGGGAAACGGCACCACTGAGTGTCTGCCGGGGGATTGGGGATCCCCGGTGGCTTTGGGGATCCACTCAGGTGTCACCCCCATGTTTTGACGTGCCCACCAGCCATGCTGCAGGAGAGAAAAGGCATCCAGCCTGCCGCGGGACAGAGCCCTGCCAGCCCCCTCGCAGCCTGCTCCCAGCCTGCCAGCGAAACGTGGCTGGCTTCGCTTTGAGCACCAGTTTGCGCTCAGTTTTACCCATCTCCCGGGTTTTCACTCAGATTGTGTTTCCCTGCCTTGTTTATGAGAATGCCACTCAGGACAGCACCAGAGGCTTTGCCTAAGATATATCACATCCACCGCTGCCTCTTCCTCCACTAGACCAATTACCCTGGCAAAGAGGGAAATTAGATCGCCCTGACATGATTCGTTCCCGATAAAACTGTGTTGGCTGGTTTTTATTCTTTATTTTTATCACATTATTGTCCTCTAGGTGTTTACAAATGGATCGTTCTACAATTTGTTCCAAAATTTTTCAAGGAACTGGAGCAAGGCTGGCTGATCTGTAACTCTCCAACTTTTTCATCTCCTTTTTTTCTTTTCTTCCCCCCCCCCCCCCAATATACTTCTGCATTTCTCTGGGATCTCTCAAGCCTTCAAAATTTGTCACAAACTACTGCTAATTGTTCAGAGATTGCTTAAATTTTCCAGGGTAATTTTTCTTGACCCCCGACTACTCATATACATTCAGCTTATCTCGGCATCCTGTAACGGCTTCCTTCCTGACATTGACCTCAGCTCCCATCCCCTTGCTAAAGATAATTGTTCTAGATATGGGTTACAGCCTTATACTGTGAAAACCATGGCAAGGAAGGCACTGTTTACTTCTCTATATAATCTCTTTGCTTCTTCTCTCCGTCACAAGACACAAGTGCCGACTCTCTTTTCTCTCCATGACGCTTCCAGTGTATTTCTGGAACTTTTGTTGCTTTTTATGCTCCTCGCTGGCTGTAACTCACTTGGCTCCTTAGCCTTTCTCGTTCTACCCCCATGCGCTTGAGCTTTCCCTTTACACTCATCCTTATACCCTCTTTCCCATTTTTATGGGATTCTTTTTTGATTTTCAGGATACTAAAGTGCTCCTGATGCAGCAATATTGGTCTTTTACTGTTGTCCTGTGGTTCCTCTGCATCAGGATGTTTAGCTGCTGTGCACCTAATATACTCCCTTTTAGTAACATCCCACAGTCCTGTATTTCTTTTTTTCCTTAGGACGCCCTCCCGAGGGACTCTTGCTAGTGGTAAAGCATCCCCACGAGTTCATTAAGTTCATGTTTGTGCAGCCAACTGTCTTTTTTTGGATGGTCTCTTTCTTTTAATGTCAAACCCAATGAATCATGCTGTTTGTGATTGTTGTGCCCCACATGATGCCCAGCCGGTCCTTCCGTATTGGTCAGAAGCAAGACTGGAAGAGCTGCCCCCACCTTACCTGGGACCACCCAGTCCCAGCACTTTGGGAAAAACAAAATGGCCAGGGAACTTTCCAAACGTTGTCTGGGTAGGCTATGTCCTCCTGCATTTGTTTTGGTGATGGAATGTCAAAATGAGGTGGTTTAGACATAAAAAGTTGCTGTTTATTCAGCCAACTGCTTGCTGAATGAGGCCTTAACTTGAGAATAATTGCAGACAAAATGAAGCTATATTTTTGATGAATAAATTGTTCTTCTTTCAAATGTGCTCAATTTGAGGTTTAGTGCTATGATAAATCTTCACTAACTTCTGTTCCTGAGAGAAGGAGCAGACAGGGAGGGAACGTGCCCAGCCCCGGTGTGGGACAGATGGTCCACGCAGCAATCCTGCAGGAAAACGGAGCCTCCTTCCCGCCGGCGAGAGCGATGGGGACCTGCCAGGTCTGAGCACGGGCACCTTCCCTGTGGTCTGCCTAGCCCTAAAGTGTAATAGGGAGGGGGAGTGGGAATGCAAGAGAGGTGGGTCGAAGAGTGGTTATCACCTAGAGGAAATGTGCCCAAAATGCCACGCTTGCTCTCTAGCCAGAGTCAGTCTGTCCACCCATCCCTTCATCCATCCCTCCATCCATCACTCCATCCTTTCATCCATCCATCCATGTATTGGGTTTGCGTGGCAAGGTTTTGGTAGCAGGGGGGGCTACAGGGGTGGCTTCTGTGAGAAGCTGCCAGAAGCTTCCCCTGTGTCCGACAAAGTCAATGCCAGCCGGCTCTGAGTTGGACCCGCCGCTGGTCAAGGCCGAGCCCATCAGCGACGGTGGTAGCGCCTCTGGGATAACAGATTTAAGAAGGGGAAGAGAAGTTACTGGGCAGCAGCAATTGCAGCCAGAGAGAGGAGCGAGAATATGTGAGAGGAACAACTCTGCAGACACCAAGGTCAGTGAAGAAGGAGGGGAGGAGGTGCTCCAGGCGCCGGAGCAGAGATTCCCCTGCAGCCCGTGGGGAAGACCATGGTGAGGCAGGCTGTCCCCCGGCAGCCCATGGAGGTCCACGGTGGAGCAGATATCCACCTGCAGCCCGTGGAGGACCCCACGCTGGAGCAGGGGGATGCCCGAAGGAGGCTGTGACCCCGTGGGAAGCCCGCGCTGGAGCAGGCTCCTGGCAGGACCTGTGGCCCCGTGGAGAGAGGAGCCCAGGCTGGAGCAGGTTTGCTGGCAGGGCTTGTGACCCCGTGGGGGACCCACGCTGGAGCAGTCTGTTCCTGAAGGACTGCACCCTGTGGAAGGGACCCACGCTGGAGCAGTTCGTGAAGAACTGCTGCCCTTGGGAAGGACTCACGTTGGAGAAGCTCGTGGAGAACTGCCTGCTGTGGGAGGGACCCCACGCTGGAGCAGGGGAAGAGTGTGAGGAGTCCTCCCCTGAAGAGGAAGGAGCGGCAGAGACAACGTGTGATGAACTGACCGCAACCCCCATTCCCGTCCCCCTGCGCCGCTGGGAGGAGGAGGTAGAGGAATCGGGAGCAAAGCTGAGCCTGGAAAGAAGGGAGGGGTAGGGGGAAGGTGTGTTTTTAAGATTTAATTTTTATTTCTCATTGTCCTACTCTGATTTTGTTTGGTAATAAAATTAAACTAATTTCCCCAAGTCGAGTCTGCTTTGCCCATGACGGTAATTGCCAAGTGATCTCCCTGTCCTTATCTCGACCCACGAGCCTTTCATTATATTTTCTCTCCCCTGTCCAGCTGAGGAGGGGAGTGATGGAGCAGCTTTGGTGGGCACCTGGCGTCCAGCCAGGGTCAACCCACCACAATCTGCTACCTTTAACAATGTAATGTGGGAAAAGGGACTATATATTCTGCAAAACCCTTTGAGCCAAGGAGGCAGAGGTGCACAAACCAAGACAGGTCTGAAGGTGCTGCGGTAGCCTGGCTGAGGCTGCGGGTGCAGCCCCATGCTAGCAGCCAGGAAAAGGTCAACACTGGTGAATGGAGGCTGGGATGGAGGACAAGGACTCACCCAGGGGCTGGAAGATGGAAGGAAGCCAGGAACGGTGAGGAGTCAGAGGCACCAGAAGACAATTTCCTATCCCAAAATGCGAAGCCATGTTCTGCATCAATGGAAAACAAAGTTGTGGCCTCTGCAGTCAACGATACTCAATGAACTCATGAGGAAACATGATGGGAGTAGTACACTTGCTAGAAACAACGGCCACCACCGGTCCTGCCATGTCCTTGGGGCAGTGAGGACTGTCCTGATGGGAAGGTCCTCCCAGCACCCCCTTTCTCACCCCACGTCCTTGTTGGTGCTGCCCGTCATCTGGGACCACTGGATTGGGGCTGGGGAGCAATGGCCAGTCCCCATGGGGATCATGCCAGCCCAGAGTGATGCTTTGGAGGGGACTCTCTGCCCTGCTGGGAGAGGTGGTGATGCCCATCATTTCACACTGTCCTGCCCCTCACATCTCTCCCAAGGTCCGAAAGGAGAGCGGGCTCTGCCCTTCGCCTGGCACAGTCTGGGCAATGCGGGACCCAGGGCCACGGGCATGGCCCTGTTTGGGGACATCAGCTGCCTGTGCCACCAGGGAGGGCTGCACAGGGCAGGGCTGGTCCCTGACCCGGGGAGCTGTGAGGGCTGCCCAGACCTGCTGTTGCAATGGCCGCGGCTCAGAGGGCCACACGTCACAGATGTGACCTCAAAAGGGAAACGCTAAGCTGCTCTGCTTTCGGAGAAGCTTAGCACTTAAAGCTGATTTCAACAGCTTTTGCCTAAAGTTTTAAGACCCGTCACTAATCAGCAGCTGGTTTATGGCTGTTGTAAAAGATCAGAAAAAAATAAAGAAATCTCCCGAAGTTGGGGAGGAGCACTTCCCAGCTCCCGCATCCATCACCGGCAGTGCCGACATTTACGAGTGCAGGGAGCCATAAATCCATGCGGGGCCGACACCGGCCCGGGACTGGGTGCTAAAGGGGAAGTGTTGTGTCTGAATCTGTGTCCTGCCCTGGGAGAAACTTTATTAATGCTTCGCACGCTGAGCCAGACGCATCCAAGCCCCGGGACATTCATCTCTGGGTTTTGCAGGCTCTCCTGCCCGCTCTTGCCGCAGCCTGGTGCTCCTGCCGCATGATTTTCTGCTCCCAAGCCTCCTTTGGACAGGAGAGCTGGGCATTTTGTTGGGAGGAGGGACAGGCAGTAGCACATTTTGCTGTGATTTCGGTTACCCTCCGCCTCCCTTGCTTCGTGGAGCAGCTCTGGTGCAAACCACATCCCTCCTCGGACTTGGAAGGGAATGGAAGAATTGGGTCCAGACTGGTCCCCTGTGCAGAACTGCCTGTCCCCTAGACGAAGCTGCTCTGCCTCAGACCCTGGGATGCTCTGGGACATGGGAAAAGCCCCTTTGAGGGATGACTGTGGTTTGAGGGGTCTCTTTTCACTCTACAAGTGCTTCTGTAGATAGTGTGTCCAGGCACGCTGCCATAGGAAACCGCTGGGGAAGGCTCCCAGCTCAGTGCTTCAGGCTTGCGGTAAAATCCAGCCCAAGGGGAGGGTGCTACGGGCAGCACCACAGTGTCCCTGCTCCAGCCTTTGGGCGCAGCTGGGACCTCCTGGGGCAGCGGGAGCTGAACCGCAGCAGAGGAGCGGAGGAGCCGGGAGGACCCAGCCAGCCCCCGGCACTGGGTCTGGCAGCTGCCCGCGGATCTGCTCAGCCTGGTGCGACCCCGGGCTGAGCCTGCCACCAGCAGAAACCAGAACTAGCCATCTCCCCTATGGCTGACAGCCACCCCAGAGCACTCCGTACGTGCATCAGCCTTGCTGCATGACGGCAATCATCACCCACCACGACCAAGCCTCCCGTCCTCACCGGTGCAGTACCAAGGTCCTTTCCCTGTCAGCCAAGGAGCAAGAATAAACACGGGGCAGCTGAAGTGAGGGGAGGCCAAGGGAATGGCTCGATCCCCATCCTGGTGAGCACAAGCAGAACAAGGTGCCCGTGCAAGCCGGCCCTCCGGGAGCCCTGCTTCCAGGGCGAGACCTTGCTCCATTGCCTTGTAAAATGTTTTCTTTGCAAACCTAAGGAAACCATGTGTGTGTATGCAGGCGGAGAGGCCTGAGATGTCCCCAGCCGCTGCGTTCACTCCGATTACACATAAATTGACATCTTGTAAGAGAGCTGTCCAGAATACTGAGTAATTATAGCTCGTACTGAATCACAGAGGAATGTGGGCATAGCATCTCTCTTACAAATCATTGCAAAGACCCTGCAGATTAAATCCTTCTTTCCCCCCATAAAGGGCTGCATTTGTGCTGTAAACAGTAAAAATAGCAAGAGCTGTTATTAACTAGGATGTACCGCAACTGCTGACTCCAATGCAAAACGCGTCTCCATATGGTCATTACAGTTGAAGGACAAAAACAATATTTTATGTTTCTCACAGTTATTGTTCATCAAATGTTTATGAAAATGCATAATGACTGTGTATGATGAGCTCGTTGTTCAATAAAGGGAATGAGACGAGGACCCACGTGAATTTCCAACCCAAATAATAAAGACCATTAAATTAATAGCCTAATTATGTGATAAATTTCAAAACATTTTCTAGAATTCATTTTATTTTTATTTAACCTAATAACACGTCTATCTGCAACTCTTTCTGGGATCAGTACAATAAACCCACAGCAATGGAGATGCTTCCCCGAGTCTCAGTTTCTATTTTTATTGCCCTTCTGGAAGCTGCCAAGGGCCCAGGTCCCGCTGCTGTTCGGTCCCACGGCATGCACCGGGGCCGGGGGTGTGTGATGCACAGACGGGCTCCAAACAGGGCTCTGAATCACTTATCTCAGAAACACTGAATGCATTACGGTGCCGATCCCCCTCCGCCAGGACCCGCGTGGGTTTATTCTCCTACTCACACACTCCGAGGTGCCTTCCTGCCAGCTCAGGGCCATGTGCAGACTGTGCAAGTGATATTCGATATTGCATTTTTCCAAGCAAGCAATTACTGTTCATTAACTTCACTTCCTCACTGTGCAAGTGTCCAGCTTCATGCAAACTCCATTAGCCTTGCTCCTGCACGGTCGTACCCTGCTCTAATGAGCCAGCGACTGGATCCTCCAGCCAAGTACGGCATCCCCACTTTGGCATGGGTGTCGACAAACAGGAAGATGATGAGAAAAGAGCTGCAAGAAGGGCAGACTGGCTGGAAAACTTGCCTTACCCTGGGAGATGAGAGGGCAGGTCGCAAGGTGACCTGCCGGCGGTGCGGGAGTCCTCGCTTTGGGAGAATAGTGCTGGTAAGAGACAGATATTCGGATGAGCAGGACAGCACATAGAGAAGAGCCAGTGGTGGAAACAGACACTAGGATGAGTCAGATCAGAAACAAAAAAAGAGCATGAACAGCTCAGTTAAAGATCTGGCAGATTTGGTGTCACTGACAATCTTCTACCAGGGAGCTGCCAGGGAGCCTTGGGTCTCTGCCCTGCTACGAGAGCAGTGGAGAGAGAGGCTGAGCAATGGTCTGAGCTAAACCCTGTTTTGGGGGTTTGGGGTGTGTGGCGACTGCTGGGACCGTGGCTGTTCCTCCACGTCCCCTTCCCTTACCTGCACCCTTGTCCTCGTCCCCTTGAAGCCGCATGACCCCATGCACCTCCAGTCTCCTCCTGCACATCCCTCATGGTACCCAGTCACCCAAAATACCAGCACTCGCCCCATCGCCCAAGGAAACTCTCTGGGAATGGGTCACGTAGCAGTTTTGGGAGCAGTTGGTGGTAGTCCCATCACTGTCCTCTCACGGCTGGGCTCTGGGCTCAGCCTGTGCACATCACTTTGGAAAATCAGGGCAGTTTCTCTCCAAATCCACGGCATAAACCAGCAATCGGGGTCTTTTCCATTCTGCTTTCTGGCTGCACTGTAAGTGGAAACGTCCCTGCATGCAGTTAACATGTCAAGCAAGGAGATTTGAGGCTTGTGCTCCTCAGCAGATCCGCTAAATGCTCTCTGAAACACAGCTACGGGTAATTCAGTAATAACCAATGCCCCATTAACAGCAAGCAAGGCCTTGCAGCAGGCTTCTGAGAGGCATCATGTAATTAGCTGAAACTTCTGTAAACTATAAATTTATAATTAGAGTCTGTCTAACAAATTACAGTGGTGGAGGGGGGGTGCATGCACAGTTCCCAGGCACAAACGCCTCCCTGGCTGAGAGCAGCGCATTCAAGCAGCGTCTCAGCGTTTATGCCCACTTGATATTCCACTTGCAAAAAGGTGTTTTATTAAATGACAATTTGAAACTTAATTGTATTAATTTTCCATTGATTGCATATCTAATTCTAAATGAACTCACTGGCGCCTCACTTCCCTACCTGCACGTTGAATTAATCTCAACAGCCCAAATACTTGCAAACACAAAAGCTGATGGAGTCACAGGCTTGTCACCTGTGTGTCACCCGTTTATGCGGGTGCTGAATACTCACCCTTTGCACCCACAGAAAAGGGCCGATGCTTTTGCTCTGCAGAGACTGGTGCTTTCATGGGTTTCCATTCAGTCAGTGCTTTTGGCCCGACCTCGGCTCTTGGCTCTTGGCTCTTGGTCCTCTGTTCGTTGAAGTCCTGTTGGAGGAAAGCTCATGATTCATGCCAGGCGTGCAGGCTCGTCACAAACGGCCACCGTCAGCAGGTGTGGGTCTCTGGGAGCTGGTGTCACACCACAGCAACCTCCTGGTGTCCATGGCCTCATACTTGCTCCGGGGATGGCTGAACCTATAAAGGAGCAGGATTGCTCTCCTCTTGCTTGGAAGAAAGAAGTGACTCTGGCCAGGACCTTCTCTGTGTCCCTGGATTTCTCTTCTGTGCTTCGCCGTGGGGCTGTAGCTCTCTCTTCATGGCCACCACTGGTCCTGAGCTAGCTTCCAGGCCCTCCTGCCCAGTGTCCAAGCACTGAGGTGCACAGTGGCTGGATAGGTGGGTCCACACCCCCAGGGCTGTACAAAAGGGTGGGATGGACTGTGGAGACCCAATGAAGTGACCACAGCTCATCTGCCATCAACCACAGCCGCTGTTGCCCTGCTTGGCAGGTCCTTCTGCCCCACCTGCTCCTGACTAGGGCTGTCCCTGTCATCAGGAGCCGTGCTGGGTCAGTGGCCCTGCCTGGTGAACTGAACTCCCTGGGGCAGTGATCCAGGACATGGGAGGATCCATGACGCAGCTGAAATCCCCTCCTGCCAGCACAAGAACGAGCCCAGATGTTTCTCCAAACAGCCTTTGAGGTATGGAAGATGCTGTGCAGCCCCTGCCCCTCAATACCCTCATGTCCTCTGATGCTGGCTCCAGAAGATATTTCTTCATCCCCAGTTGGGGAACTAGGGGATACCCTGGAGTCCAGGGGTTACCCCAGATCCTCCTGGCTTTGGCCGCAATGTGACTGGAGAAAGGAGAGGTTCCCAAGAAACACTGTCTGCAGGCACTGTGCGAGAACCTTGCTGAGCCTGTGAGAAACACCATGGGCTGTTCTCCGTGCACTGCTGCCCCGAACCCTCCCCAGCCCCAACTCCCCATCCTCCTAACCAAAGCAAAGAGCACACATCTCACTCACAGACACTCATGCTTTGGTTCCCACTCCCACAGCAGCTACTCCAGCCACACCAGGCCATGAGAGGATGTCTGGAGCCCACTGGTTTCTAGCAGTGGGGAGGACCCAGGTCCCTGGGTGGGCAGGGTGATGGTGAGAGCCTGCAGGGAGGGTGGGAGCTGTCTAGTGGCCAGCATGGGGATGGTGGAGCTTCTCTTCAAAGGGACGTGGAGCACCTTTGGCTGAGGGACTGTGGGGTAACAACCTGTGTGTGAAACAGGCTGCCGGAGCAGGCACGGGGTGAGCGTCACCCGGTAGGTCTTTGGGGCGTAGGGATGTGTGCTCTCAGCCGCATGAGCTGGGAACGGCCACAGGAGCTGCGTGATGTCCTTGCCCCAGGCACCAGTGTCCCTGCTCCTGCTGCACCCTGGCTCAGCGTCTCTGCTGAACAGAGATCCTCGCTTTTATGGGCACTACAGCAGTCATCGCTATATTCGAATGGAGGCTTCTTATGGTTTAATATCATTAAATACAGATGCAACTTGTGTTCTCTAAGGCCATAATGCCCCTTCCTGTTACTGCCTTACAATTAACTGGGCTATAAAGCTTTCAAACATATTGCAGACACTAATTCAACTGGATGGTGAAGAAACATGGTTTTATTGGGCAATTACAGTGCTTGGAACATGTTCCAGTCTGCACGATATCTTCCCAATAGAAACAGAGGCTACCAGGCCAGGCCACTAAGAAAGGTTCAAAGGTGGTATCAAAACAGCCGTGTCTCCAGGCTGCAGGGATGGTTTTATTTACATCTTAATAAAAAACTATCCAGGAGTGATGTCAGAGCTCATGAAAGCACAGAGCACAGTGAGCTGTGCAGATCGGAGCTGGGCCAGCTCCTTTGCACCTCCACTCTGCGCCACCTGCCCAGCCATCCTCCATCACGCTGCTGATGCCCATCTGCTCACTCTGCTGCTCCCAGTTTAGTTTCAGATGCCTGGTCTGTGCCCTCTACACTCAGCCCACACCTAGTACTTTGGTGTCTGGAGACCTGTGCGGAGAATCCCTCCAGCCCCCTACCCTGGCAGACCCCGAGGGTGTGCAGGTTGCTGGACAGGAGGAGGACCGTGGACCTAGCAGCTTTCTGGGTCTTGGTCTCACATATGGGGTCCCGGTCCTTCAGCAGGGACCTGTCCCAGTGCCAGGGCACACTGGGCAGAGAGGTGAGGAGAGGTGAAAAGGTGGGTGATACTGGACTGCCAGGGGAGTAAGGGAGCCTGGGGAAGCTGGGACGGGTCCTGGGACCATCGCTGTGAGGGCTACCAGGTAGGAGAGAGTCCTCATCTCCTGCGGGACCTGCAGGCTGTCCCAGAGACAGATCTCAGTGCCTTTGCTCCTGACATGGGAGAAACATGACATGACACTACATGACATGATGTCCTGGTTTTGGCTGGGATAGAGTTAATTTTCTTCCTAGTAGCTGGTACAGTGCTGTGTTTTGGATTTAGTATGAAAATAATGTTGGTAACACGCTGATGTTGTAGTTGTTGCCAAGTAGCGCTTATCCTAAGTCAAGGATTTTCAGTTTCCCATGCTCTGCCAGCAAGCATGTGTACAAGAAGTTGGGAGGGGACACAGCCAGGACAGCTGACCTGAACTAGCCAAAGGGATATTCCATACCGTGGAACGTCATGCCCAGTATATAAACTGGGGGGAGTTGGGCAGGAGGGGCAGATTGCTGCTGAGGCATCGGTCGGCGGGTGGTGAGCAATTGCATTGTGCATCACTCGTCTTTTCTTGGGTTTTATTTCTCTCGCTCTTTGTTATATTCCTTTCCACTACAATTATTATTATTGTATTTTATTATTACTGTTATTATTATATTTTATTTTAGTTATTAAACCATTTTTAACCCACGAGTTTTACTTTTTTTTTTCCAATTCTCCTCCCCATCCCACTGGGAGCAGGAAGGAGTGAGCGAGTGGCTGCATGGTGCTTAGTTGCTGGCTGGGCTTTCTCTGGAGAGCATCCTCCTCCGAAGTGTCTCCACACATCCCTGCAGGCCCTTGGAAAGGTGAATCTAAACACTGAGCAAATGTGCCACAAGGGACAGGACTGGGCAGGCACAAGAGAGTCAAAGGCAGGTGACCACATCCTGACCGCATCCTCAACCCATTCGGACTGACTTGTTGTGCTGAAGCCACATGGCTTTGCTGAGCCTGTTTCCCCGCAAAAACACAGCTAATGATATTTGTCTGCTGGAGCTGTCAGAGGGTGTCAACCTGTGAGCTGATGGGGGATCTGTGACACAGGGGATGGTCCAGAGCAGGGCTGGGTGCTCTTGTGGTAGTGTCACAGCTGCTGGTTCCAGCCGTGTCTCGTTGCATTGTGAGAAGCATCAGGGAAAAGCTGCTTTTTGGTTCTTTGCAAGGTCCAGCAAGAGACTGTCCACTTTCTGGGACATTCCCTGGCTGGTAGAAGCAATGCAAAGCAAAATGGACAGACCTGGGTGTGAGCATCCACTGTGCTCCCATGGAGACATTCTTGGAAAAGGCATGACATTGAGATTTCCCTGTGTGATTCACGGATGGAGCCCTTGAGCTGGGGGAGAAGCAGACTAAATCCTTGACCTCATCCTTGACACCACTGCCTTGGCAATGAGCCTGCTCTCAGGCACAATCGAATAGAGCCTATTCCTGCCTTTTCTCCAGAGATGTTTTTTCTGTGGTGGCCAGCTCCAATGGAAACAGGAATTCATCCCCCACAGTGGTGTTGGCTGCGTCTCAAAGCTGGGCAGTGAATGCCTTTTGCTGCTGATGGCCATGGGTCATGCAGGCATCCTTGCTGGGAGGAGTGAGAGGACAGCCTGGCTGGGGAACGACTTTGTCCCCTCTTCTCAGCAGAGGGGTTGTTTCCTCAGTGTGGAGAAGGGAGGCTGACACGCCACCCTCTGGCAGACAGAGCTAATGACAGCTCAGTCTTCCCCATGTCCTCTGGTGGGAGCAGAGGCTTTTTGTACCTCTACAAATGTCCAGTCCCTGAGCTCTTAGGGCTGGGTGAGAGCAGGTCCCAGACAGCAGCTGGGGGCTGCGGGGACAATGCTTCCCCATCCCAGTTTCAAGAATGCTCTGTGCCACAGGACAGCTTGGGTAAGGGCTGGGATGGAGCCTGTTCGGAGACTCCTTGATAAAGCTGTCCCAAAAGGCAGCAAATACCTGACTATTCACAGGAGGCAGGCGTGATGTCCTGGTCCCCATCCTCCCAGGTGCACAGCCATTCCCACTACAGTCCTTTGCTACCCGGCACAAAATAATGTCTCATATCAGGATGGTTCAAGGGAAGGGGTGGAAGAAGTGCTGCCCTGTCACATGTGGTACCTCTGCTGGTGCAGCCACCCAGGGAATGATCTCAACCAGGTCTCCCTGCACAAGAGATGCTTCAGCCTGTCTGCAGAGTGGAAGACCTGGTGACACGAGGTGTGGATGCTCAGCAGGCCTGGAAAGCAAGACATTCAATGCTGAGGAAGGGAAAAGCATTCTGGGTGAGTCTTTGCCCTCAAGAGTTTTTTCTGGTTGTCCCTGGAGGTCAGCCACAGCAACCACCAATGCAAGTGGCGTGGCCAGGAGCAGCAGGAGGGTGGCTGTCGGGCTGGGGACTACAGCTGGTGCTGGCATGGCCCTGCCACATGGCCGAGCCCAAACAGCTTCTGCAAGCAGCAAGATATGAGTGGGGCATTCGATTTGGGGATTTCTTTGGAGTTAGTAACCACATCTATGAAAGAAGCTGGAGTCAAATACTCCCTCTTGACCACGCTGATTTACACAGCCCAGACTGGGAGTGAGAGCAGACTATATACATATTCCTTTTTATTTTTTTCCCATTTTGGAAATGGAGAAAATTTGTTAAGTCTTGAAGGAAAATGTGTTTATTTCTGCTATAATAGCAGAACTTTCTATCCCTGTTTATCCTTGATATGACTGCTGCTTTCATGGTATTGCCTTCAAGAAATAGTTTCTCATTTGTACGTTTCTCTCTGGAGAGGAAGGTCATATCCTTCACGAATGGGAAAACTAATTAGAGAAGTAATTCAGCAGTTGCCTGATAGGTCAGATATCGGAAATAAATATACAGGTTAGTGCATTATTATGATGATGGTTTTTGCTCCTTTAGTGAGTCATGAAGAAAACATGTTGTATTAAGAAAAGATTAATTTTATCACCCACTGGTGGAGCAGAGGGTATGTAGCTGCACAGCGTGCTCAGCAGCAGTCTGCACACAGCCTGGGAGCCTCTCGTCCGCAGCTCTCCAGAGTAACTTCACCTCCTGGCTGCAGCCGTGAAGGACACCACGGCATGGGACTCAGGTGTGGTCAGCAAAGCCTGCTTGTAAAAAGACATGCATGATGCAGGTGAGCAAGTGGATATTTCTTTTCCCCAAACTTCTGCAAAAGGTGCAGCTGCTGTTATTTGGTGAATAGGGAGGAAAAAATGAAGCCCCACTTCACCAGCGATGAGCCTACCCGAGATCTTTTATGACATCTGCTGGGTTTGGGCACTTCCCAGGCAAGGCACCACTGAGCAGCACCTCTGGACATCCTCTCCCATCACTCTACATCCTGCAGCATGCACTGGCACCTCATTCGTTGCCCTTTCCCTGGATGTGCCTGTCTGGGAGTGGGCTGAGAAAGCTTGTGAAACTGGCACAGTGTTTGGAGGCTCATTAGTGGATTTACGCTGCCTGCGATACTTCAACTGAAAGCACAGCGTTACTGTGGGGGATGCTCATCTCTGCGAGTCCCCAGCACTGCTCTGAGCCCAAGGAGCAGGAGCAGGAGCAGCATCTCCTGGGACAGCATCCTATGCGTGGGAAGGCATGATGTCCCTCCACTGCAGCCTTAGAGCTGGAGTGAGTGTGGTGGGGGCCAGCAAAGCGGCATTCATGCTTGTAGCTATTTACTGCTTGCAAAGGAGCTACAGCCTAAGAATTGTTCACAGGAACGGCTCCAAGTAACAAATTCATTTGAGAAAGCCGCAATCTGCTCATGGCTAATTCAAGAACAGAAAGAGAGGAGGACTGGTGCATGTGATGAATTATTCACACAGTGCCGAGGGGGGTGCATGAGGTCTGTGGTGCAGAGGTGTGATGCAGACATGGCTTGGACTTCACAACCTCAAGTAGGGTGTAGCTTAAACTGGCCCCAAGCCTGGGAGCAAATTCCTCTCCTTGCTCTTGAAACAGGGAGAAGCAAACAAAATGCCTGACTGTCAAAGCTAGGTCACAGGCAGTGAGGTACCTATGTATGTGCCCATGCACTAGCATGTAAATTACTATGCAGCAGGCAATGAGGTTACACCTGGGAGGAGAAGTACACATGTGCATTAGATGCTACTGCACTGGGAAATAAAACCTACCGGCAGTCCAAGAGAGTCTGAGCAACCACCTGAGAGAGCAGGTTGCACAGTGTATGAGTGTGCCTTGGTCTCCACAGCTTTTGGTGGTGCTGGGCTTAGCTCTGGTGGTGTACCTGTGACCTGCCAGGCCAGGATGATTACTGACATTGAATTGCCTAAATGCAGCTCCAGAACTACATGAAAGATGAGGAGCAGAAGGGAGTGAGAAAGGGGGAAAGTGCAGGAGCGCAAAAATGGGACTCACATTCGACAGAGATGCTGAAGATCATGGTGGAACTGGGCCGAAGGCAAGGAAGGAGTGGGAGGAACGCATATGGGAGGTGGAGGGGCCAAGGATCCTGAGGTGTTCAATAAACCTGAGCCTCGGAGCCATAACCACAGGCAGGCAGACTGATGAAATGGGCATTTTGTTCCATGGGATTGGACACAGCAACAGTCCAGACCATCCCACAAAGGGGTCAACCCCAGGGCTGGAGAATTCTAGATTGTCATGGTCCAGCCTGGCTGGGAAACATGCCTTGGAGCTGGGGCTGTGCAGACACAAGTCAGCTGCTTCCCAGGAGTCCTGCTGGACTCAAGAACTCCTCAAACTGGACGTCAGCAGGCACAAATATAACCTTGGGCACAGACCAACTCAGGGAATTAGACATCACCATCAGCCATCTGGCCACTGCTGCTGGGGAGCTTAATGCTAACAGGGAAAAAAGAGATCGGTCGGGATGAAGAACAAACATTTTTGGCCAGGAGTGACCAGAAAAACAAATCCTTAAGCCAAAGATAGTCCAGGTGAAGCAACAAAGTGCCGTTTTCTCATAAAAGAAGTTTTTTACCCAAGAGTCTCCCTGGTCTCTGTGGATGAGATGGGAATGGAGCAGAAGGAGGGTGACCACTCTCCACCCCCTCTTCTGGAGTGCCCTGAGCCCTTTGCACTGCCCTGCCTGTGGTCAGCCCTGGCAGGGGGGTTTATGAGGACCATAGGTGCTCTCCAGTTCCATCCTGCTCTGTGTGACAAGGCTTTGAGCATCCCCCTCCTGCAAATGCCATCTCTGCTCCTCAGAAGCCTGAAGGGCATTTCAGTGCTCTGTGCTCCAGCCCGTTGTGCATTCGATTTGGCTCTCCCCTTTCTTTCTGAAAGGTAATGCTGGTTGGTGGCAGATGTCCTCGTTGCAGGCCTCGGGGAGGGGAACCTCCATTAACCTGGCCAGTGCCTGTGAGAGGAGCCACTGACCCTGCTGTTTGTTACGGCTTTGTAATTTAATTTGAGTTTATTGACTTGTTTGTCACAGTCTGGGAGCAATCACTGCGGTGCTCAGGAGATGCTGCTGACAGTTACGTGCTCCTCCTGCTTCTCCTGGCCAGCCTGGAGCAAACGTCGGGGGCTCAGCGCCTGTGGATGGGGTGTGAGCAGACCCAGAGGGCTGTCACCCACATCACCCACAACTCCAGGCTGCGTCTTTGGGAGGGATCAGGTTGACAGTGCCTGTCCTCCACACGCATGTTAGGAAGGCAGCCTAGCAGGTGATTAATTAATAAGGGGCACCGGTTGGCAGCTTTTTGCAGAGCTCCGATGTCTAGAAGCACTTTTGCATCTCAGTGGCATTTTCTGAGCGATGGAGGGAGCAGTGAGGAGAGTTAGGACAGGGAGTGCTCCATTAAATGGACCTTCCCAGGGCAGGAGCAGTCCTGCTGTTGGGATGGAAACCTCCCATGAGAGGGCAGAAAGTGCTCACGTGTGGTGGGGACACTCAGTGAGGAAGGTGGGAGGCATGTGGTCCTGCTGCACGGCTGAAGGGACCTTGCTAGGAGCTGCTGGGCTTGGCTGTGAGCAGACCGTTATGCAGAAGTCATCTACCAGGGGGCTCATCTCTGGTGCCACATGGCTTTCTCACTGCCAAAGGAGCAAGTCCCATCATTCACTTCCAAGTCTCTGCTCTCAAACCCTCCAGCTGGATGGAGCCTTTGACCCAACATCCAGTGTGAGCCTGGACCCAGAGGCAGGCTCAGTGTGCTCCATGGCACGCAGGACCCCTCTCGCCCCGGTCACGCTGTAGGTGCTGTACATAGGTGGTCAATGTGCTGACTGCAGGTCACCGCATGCGTCAGAGCATGGACCTGCCAGGCCTCATCAGCTCCAGGGCTGACGGGGACACCACCAGATGCTGCAGTAGAAAGGGCAGCACCAGGGGTTGCATGTGTGGGATAATTCTGGTTTCTGAGAGCTAGAGACTGGCTTCCTCCCAAGGTACCAGGCAAAGAGTCTCGCCATCGCTGCTGTGCTCAGCAGCAGGTGAATAATCTTGTGTTCTGTGTAAATGTACAATACCTACTTCAGTCTCGCCAAATTCCAAGACCAAAGTGTCTTCTGGTACTGGGGACGCCCACAGGTGCCTCCTGCAAAAAGGTGTTGCCTCTCCCCATCAGAGCTGCTGCTTCCCAGTTTCACTGGGTGTCCTTGGATTAAGAGGCAGGGAGAATAGATGCTGCCAATTGCTCTTTTCTAGATCATTTATCATATCATCATGCCCCTCTTGCCTGTCCCTTCTCCAAAGAAGCACCCCCAGGCTGTCCAACCTCTCTTCACGGCTGAGCTGCTCCAGGCTCCAGGCTCCTGTCTCAGCCCGACGTTCTCCAGGAGGAGTTCAGCTCTTCCACTTTCTTCTAGTGGCTCCATTTGCCTGGTTTAAATCAGCACAAACTGAAATTGTCAACCATCCACATTGGCTATCAGACCGCGGAGGGGCATCACACGCAGTTTCCATCATGGCAGGTGCCCTTGCCACGGGACTCCTGTTTTCTGAGTATGGTTGTCTAAAGGCCATGCACCTCTTCCACCCCGTCAGTGCGCCATCACACTGAGATGCCTCTCAGTTTACGTGCTTGGGACATCCCCAAAGGGCCCAGGGAAGCTCAAGCTCCTTGGCCAGAATAGGACATCTGGAGAGGTTGCTGCTCTCGAGCAGCACCAGGTTTAAATCCCCGGGTGGCGTGATACTGCTGGGAGGAGCAGTGAGATTTGTTGAGCAAAACCTGGAGATGGCCCCGGGCAGACCTCCAGCATGGGTGCTGCTGGAGATGCTGCTCTACGGGGAGGTGGGGGCCAGCCTCCCATGCTACCCTCCCAGCCTTGCTGGGAAAGCTGGGCCCATGAAGAGCAGGGAGGCTTGTTGCACGCTGGGGCTGCTATCTGAAGGAGGCTGAAGCAGAGTTATGTTTCTGAATGCTCATTGTTTGCTGTGGGAGATAAGGCTGCTGGGAGCTGAAAAGATAGAAAGTGCTCTGATAGCAGAGCTTTCTGCAAATATTGGGTGAGTGCATTTGATTCCCTCTGAACAGAGACCGCCAGTGTGCCCTGTCCGTAATGGAGAGATTGTTTTCCAGGTTATCAGGGAAATTCTGTTTGTCGTCTCCATCTGGAGCTGTTTTCAATTGCAAGTTCATGTCCTCAGCCCACATGCATTCTTGTCTTGACCCAGCCTGGGACTGACCCAGCAGATGGGAAGTGCCCATCACAAGAGATGGAAAGCTCCCTGCACCCTCCTGGCCAGGAGCACAAGCAGGAGCTGGGATGCAGCAATGTCTGATGGACTATCCTTGTGGTCTGTCTGCTGTCAGGGACACCTACCAGTGTCCCTTTGCTGTGGTGGAGGTCCAGGCTAGCCCAGAAGGGCTCTGGGAGCAGAGGAGTGCCCAGGAGGCCAGGGCAGGGCAAGGCATGCAGAGCACAGGGGCACGCAGGCTGGTGTCCCGTTATGAGACCCCTGAGGTCTACCCTACTCCTTGCTCAAGTTTTGCTTCAAATAGGTCTTCTCCAGCATCACCCCATCTGTGAGGAGTGCTGTTCCCAGAAGCACAGATCCTGCTCCCCCTCCCCTCTCTCAGGCTGTTTCTCCTCCCCTCCTATTAGTCAAACTGGTGTCCCATGTGATGGGCCTTCAGGGTGGTGAGTGGCTTGCAGAGAGCTGGGGTGGTCCCAGAGGTCCTGCTGCTCTCGAGCTCTCCAGACCGTTCCCCCCAGGTATTGCTTTTGACCTGATGGATCCCTGACCCAGTCCATCGCCCTGGGATGCAGCCTGGCTCCAGAGGTGGTTTCTCACTGATGCCACATCCAGCAATGGGAACATTAAATTTTGCTGTACTCTGACGAATGCATTTTATCGATCGAGGTTTCTGGTGACAGCGGGGATGCGGCAGGCTCTGGAGGCATATCCCCACCTGCAGATGCTCTGAGTGAGGGGGGCAGCCCATCCGTGGGGAGAGGGTGCGCGGCAACAAGCCCTCTGCTCTGCTGCAGCAAGACCAGCTCTCTCCTCAGCTGCCACTGCCCTCAGCAAGTGAACAAGGAGACTGCCCATCTACTTGCTGGTAGATTTGCCTGAGCGTATGTCACTGCACAAGACGTCTTGTTTTCTTGGAGAAAAATGTAATTATGAACAATGAGACTTTGGCCTCTATCCTGTGGTGAAAGATCCTTTCTTTAAGGGATATAGGGATTCCCCAAGGAGTTTATCCTGGGGGAGTGGTGAAGCTTTGCTGGGCAAGGATCCTTGTAAGCAAGGTGCTCTTAGCAGAGAAGAAGAAATAAGTGACACACAAGTTCAAGCAAGGATCCTTGCGGCTTCCTGGTCTCCAGTCTCCAGCACATCACAGCCGATCACATTTCACCCACTCAGCCCTCGTACAGGGACGTGTCACTTGCCTTCAGTTCAGGCATCCCCAGGACAGCATCCCAGTCCAGGAGACGTGGAGACCTGAGGACGGCACCTGCCTCCCTTGCCCACTCACTAGGACATTTCTCTGCTAGTTAAAGCTCCTTCCACCACAAAGTATCTTGTCCACAGGAAGGTGCTTATATGGGATGATTAAGTCAGCCTGCAGACTTCTTATTTGTCAAGACAGACGTGTTGAGCTCTTTCAAGTCCCTCATTTCCCTATCCATCTAATCACTGACTGGCCTCCAGTCTGCATAGGCAGGCTGGATGCAGCATGCACATCACTTTTGCCTGTACTGCGCTCAGAGGTGAAGTCATTGCCCTCCTCTCTCTATCCCCCAGCCCACGCAAGAACTGCACAGAGGGTCCTGCACGCCCTCACAACGACCCACAGGTGATCTGCAGAGCCCCATGTGCAGACCTGTAGGACTCCTTGACGAAGCACCGGGCTGTAACACAACACTTACGGGAAAGGATCCAGTTTCCTGGGCGATCCCAGCCTCTCCCCAACCCTGCCAAGAGCTCGATGGGATTTATCAATCTCTCCATTCTTTGCGTCAGCCACAAATTTTTTATGAATGAGTTTTTAATATGTATGTTCGAATCATTGATGAAAATATTGACTACTTCAAGCCTCCTGCTACAAAACATTATGAGAAACACAGATTTAATGACAGTTCCCCATCAGTGACTGCTGTCTGAGCTCTTACCCGAGTCTCTGTCTCACGTGTTTCCCCCTGATGCAGTTGAGTGCTCATTTTTAATCAGCCATGCAGCACTAAGTCAGGCGCATTCCCCAAGCTGAGGTATATCACATCTATTCAGTTACTTTTATCAACCACATACGTAATCTCCTCTGTGAATGAAATGAAGGCCATCAAGACCTGTTTTCCATAAAACTGTATTGATTGGCATTAATTCTCCGGCTTCCTTTCAGCTGACTCCTGTATCACTTTCCCTTGGCTTTGCCCATGTCTGGTGCTCAGAGGCAGACTCACCCAGCCTGCGATCTCCTTTGGGACCTGCTCCAGCTTCCCCAGTGGTCCAAGATTTACTGGGGATACTCCTGAGGAACCTTCTCCAGACCTGCCCACTGTGTCACATATCCCCATTCGGTGCCATTTAACACCATCCTTGATCTTAAAAATGCTGGTGAGCTTTTCACTATCCTCTTGTGATACAGACACAAAGGCAGCCCAGAAACATTTATTGCATTTCTGCCCTATCAAGAGTTTGGTCATCTCTATAAAGAAAACCTCTGCACTGCTTTTTTTTGTTCACAGAGCATTTCAATTGCCTTCTCACTGTCACTCATTCACTAAGTCATGCATTTTTAACTGATGAGTGTAGCTTCTTGTATCCATTTTCTGTACTTCATAACTTCTAATTCAAAATCAATGGTTATCTATTTCCCCCTCTACACTCCATTTTGTTATATATTGCTTTTTTTATTTCTAATAGCTGCCTCCACTTCATCACTGAGGAGGATGGGCATCTGGCCAAACACATCCTCTTACTTGATTATGGAATTATGGCTCTTGCCCTCTAAGAAAAAAAAATCCCTGTTTTCACTCCCGTTTTTCTGTCAATGTTTTGTCCTTCCCACCCAATTCTGCTTGCAGTTCACCTCCCTGCTGGGGATGTTCTCCTTCTGTAACACCAGGCGAACCACTTCTGGTTGTGGGTCCTTCCATCTGCCACAGCACTGGGGACAAGCGTGGCTCCATCTGCATCTCCAGAGTCCCTTCTAGCTCCATTGCCAGTAATTCTACAAATACGATAGTTACAGGAGTCCTTGAGCCACTTTCACTCTGGTAATTACTTTCCCTGCCACCTTCCTGCTGTGTACCTCCCAGCCAAGTTAACCACTCTAGAGGTGGATTTCCAGTCACTACAGGTCCCAAGACCAACCTCTTCCCTCCTTGTGTGTGTTTTTGCCATCAATATATGCTGTTTGCTTTTCACAGGACTGACTATATCGGAGTGGCCAGGTAAAAGCCCCCTCAGGACTGATGTGGAAGGGCTGACCCCCTCCAAAAGGCAGAGACACCCCGTTCTGATGCTGGGGAGAGTTGCTGCCCATCTCCAGCAAGCCAGAGCACTTCTGGGGCCCGCCTCCAGTGAGACCCCCTGCTCCTCGAGAGCCTGCAACTCTGAAAAGAGAACAGGGCAAATTGAAATTAATAATTTATGAGTGACAGTAACAATTTCCACCATTTGAGGAAGCAAAGAAAATTGTTCCATAAACATTTTTCTTTTCAATTTCCTACCAGTTACTTGAAATTTGATTTCCATCTAGTTTGTTTCATCAAACCTCCCCGAAGTGATTTAAAAAGTGTCGCTGGCAATTACCCAGCTGCAGAAAGAAAGAAATGGCAGTGGGGCCACTCCATTTCACCAGCCCAAAAGGAACCGGGAAGAGGAGGGCTGGGGTCGCTGGCAGAGAAACAATTAGGCAGCACCAGAAGTGGGATGTCAGAAGTTCAGCTCGCACAGCCTCGGCCACACTCAGCTGCATGGCACTGACTTTGGTGTGGCAGGAACAACATGGTCCACTTCATGGGGCTGGTGGAAGAGGTTCAGGGACTGTGGGCAGCAGCAGGAGGCTGTCTGATTGTGTGCGAGCCTGGCACATCATCTTCCCTCCAAATTGCTGGCGGGTCCAGCCTGCAGCTGGAGTCTCAGCACTCCTGAAGTCCTCTCTTGAAGCCTGCCATTTCTAACCCTGATGTGGCTGGCGGTTTCCACCATGTGCTCTGGTTCTGCCTTCACTGGAGCGAGGGGTCCTGTGGGCTCGGCATGTGTTTGGCCAAGGGCATCCATCCTGCAGAGCGCTGTGGGCAGGTGGGAGCTGGCTTGTCTTGGGTGCACAGCTCACGGGGTTACTTCTGCTGCTCTGCGACCCTGACTTGGCTGTCGCACTTGTTTTCTGGTTTGGGCTCTGCCTCTGTCCCTCTCCTACGGATATTCTGCACCTTTTCCAAGCAACAAAGGCCTATCTCTTCTGCAGGGCCAGGTCTCTCTGATGCTAAAGCACAAGCAGTCCAGTGTCTCTATCACTTTCTTTCACAGTTATTCTCCCACATAGCTGATCTAGCCTTCAAGTGCTGCCCT
This sequence comes from Gymnogyps californianus, assembly GCF_018139145.2. NCBI lineage: Eukaryota > Metazoa > Chordata > Aves > Accipitriformes > Cathartidae > Gymnogyps > Gymnogyps californianus. Next base: position 483,469 of record NC_059486.1, read on the forward strand.
GCACTGTTCAAGACTGCTATGGTGCTGATGTTGGGGCTAAACAGATTGTGTGTGTCTCAAGAAAAGCGATTCTTCCTGCCTCCGATTTGCTCCAAGAGCTGCATCTCTTCAAGTGGCCCCAGACCGTGCATGCTGACTGCTGGCAGGGAGCTGCTGGTGGAGCTGGCCTGGCTCATCCTTGCTCTGTGCCATACCCCAGTGGCAGGGATATTTGTCTGGAGATCAAAGACGGAGGTTCTTCTGCAGATTGAGTCTGTGGAGGGCAAGGACTAGACAAGGTGCTTGGGGGAAAGGCCACTGGAGCCCTTTGGCTAGATCTCCATGTCTGCAACGAACATTGCCACTGGTTTAAATACCACAGACGGAGAGCAGGAGAATGATCATCTGGAAACAAGTGATTCAAGGGGCTGGAAGACAGCGATGAATAAACTTCTACAGCTTGCAGTAAATCGTTGCTCTGAACATCCCTGGGCATGGAGGCCAGGGGTCGGGGGAAGGTGGGGAGGGCAAGCTGCTCACCCCAAAGGCCACATCAAAATTCTCCTATCCTTTCAATAATTAAGGAAGACAAGTGCTGAATAGGCAGCAACCCTCAATGGACATCATCCAAGCGTGGGAGTGTTTACAGTGTCAGCTCTTTGAGCATAATAGGGAATTGCATGAATAGGCTGGCTGAGTTTTAAAAGTAATAGCTTTGTTAAAACCAGTTAGGATCAGGTGCTGCTGATCAGTGCCATGGCTGTCTCATGGTCATGGCAGACATGGGTTTGCCATCCTGTGAGTCTCTAGCCAAGTAACAGTTATTTCTCTTCTGAAATAAATGACAATAAATGAATACAGAAATTAAAAGCAATTCACAGCACCTGTTATGTAGGAGCGTACTGATTGCCTAATGCCTTTGCTTAGAGCATGGCAGCACTAATCTCTCCACGCTGGCAATGAGCTGTTCTCTTGATCTTTTGCTTTTAAATAAAGACCCAGGGTGGTGATAACTGCTCTCAGTGAGAATTCATTATCTGGCGGGGATGGGTGCAGGAAGGTGGGAGGAAACCTGTGACTGCATTCAGGAGAGAGGCAGCATGGGCTCCATATGTGGTGCAGTGCCCATGCTCTCCCCCAGCCCAAGGGAGAGCTTAGCACGCATGAGAGGCAAGTACCACCATGCATGAGGGCAGATGTTCCCCTCCGGAGAAGAGGATGCCCAGTGGGATGTGTAGGACTCATGCCAGGGGTTCAGGTGGGACCTGGCTTTGCAGGGATCAGACCTTCTTGGTTGGGCAGACAGACCCAGTGACGGGCTCAGGTAACCTTGTGTTTAGGATATTATCTCACACCAGTTTTTACCGTGACATCCACCGTCCTGCCGCACAGACCCCAAGCAGCAGAATATGTTGCAACACCAGTGTCACATCCCTTCACCGTAAGGGCTAAAAGAGGTTTCCGTAGAGGTCCTATTTTTAGCTTTTCACCCAGATGCATTGCTCTGAAGACTGATGAGCATGCTCTGGAAGCTAATTAGAAGTTTCTTGCAAGGTTTGACTAAAATTGGTCAAATTGTTCTGGAGATCCAGGTCAGGAGGCATTACTCAGATTTGGAATTGCTCCTTAAATCGTAGTTTTTGGAGTAGGTTCATTCGTCTTAAGTAGAAAAACCTTTCACTTTTTCCACTGGACAGCCCAGGCCAAGGCAGGAGAGCAACAGTAATTAAGCACTGCTGCTAATGAAGTTTTTAGTTAAGGGTTAGAAGTGCACCTTCTGGTGGCAATTTTCAGTGCAGGGATCACAGGTGTGAAAAGCTCCTGATTTGCTTTTAATATCCTTTTATTAAACAAAGAGGAGGTGAAGACACAGAACTGAATTCCTCTTCTCTGCTGCTCTCTGGTGCAGGGGGACGTTTGTATGGCAGCCCCATGACACCGCACAACCTGGTGCTGATCATTGACTCTCCTCCCTCTACTGACTCCCTCTTGCTGTGCGGCCAGCGAGCTGGACGGGGTGGGAGAGGGAGGTGACCAGGAAGGGTATGATGTGTTGGGAAGGCAGAGCTTTGCTGCAGAGGACAGATGAGGAATGAGCCAAAGTTTGGGTCTCTCTTGGCCATAGTTGGGTTGGGTGGGTGAAGACCATTGTCTGTGGATTAAGGGGGTCGGTGAAATGCTGGTGTCTCCAAGGAATGGGGACGCATGTGTGGAGATGCTCTGTGCAGGGGGTGAGGCAGACCTCTCCCTTAGTGCTGGTGATGGGGCTGACCCATGGCAGGGGGCTATCGGAGGGGCAGCCTAGACTGGACATCACCCACTGTTGGGAGCAGGAACTGCAGACTCAGGGCCACATCCATCCTCCAGCTGCATGCCCAAGGAGACACCACCATGCCAGTGTCTCAGCTGTCCACATCGCCTCCCGTGAGAGCAGGCTCAGCCCAGCTCCCCTCGGCAGACCTGAGGATGGATGACCACCCCTTCCTTTCATTACCAGCTGGCCCATTCCCTTGGCCCACCAAGACCAGCATGTACATTTACCCAGCAGTTCTCCCATGTGTTGAGTCTCATGTCGTTGCCCTGTCTGCAAAGCCATGTGAGCTGTGCCAGAGGATGTCCACCATCCCTCGGTGTCAGGGCGAGGATGCTGTCCCTGTTCTCTGCCTGCTCAGCCCGACAGGCTCAGCGGAGGTGGTGGGAGGTGGTGTAGAGTCCTGCTTTGTTGTCTCCACCCTTTAACATAAAAACTCTCGAGGTGAAGCATAGCCTGATTTCGGTGCTGGAGCCCCACACCAGAGATGACTACCACAAAAGATGGTTTGTAGGACTGCAGCAACACCTTGGGCTACAAAGACATTAACTCAAAGCATGAGGAACACTGACAATTTGCTGCACTTTTCCAGTGTCTGATGGCAGATAACAGCCTTTCTAAGCAGATAATTAATACAAATTCAGTGGCCACATATGGGACTTTCCTTTGTTCATTGGAGGGATGTGGATTTGAGCTCAAAGCAGGCTTCCTTCTGACCCCTGTGCCCAATGCCGGCAGAGCCGCTGCGTTTGCCAGCTCTCACCGGGCTGTGTGTTGGGTTGCTGCTCTGCTGTTTCAGAGAAGCCAGAGCCCTGAAAAATTCATGTGAAGTTCTAGGAGGAAAAAAAACAAACTTAATTTGTGTTTTCATGACACGCGAGCCCTCTATTAGGCCTTGTAAACTTTTTCTGACATTACCACTTCATGAAAACTTTGATTTCAGCTGTTGACTAAATCTTTAATCTCCCTCTACCTGCTAGGTCTGTCTCCTTTTCTTACTTAAAAAAACATTTTGGATTTGTCTTCGATGGCATCTTTCAAATGTCAGCAGTTACCAGACTAACACGGAATGCAAAGGCCTTGGCAAACAGTCTTTTAAAGAGCTGGGGCATATAAATTTAAAGGCATGATATAATCTAGGAGGAATCCATCAGCCAGGGGAGTCTCTTGCATGAAGTGTATTGAGAACTAAGCACAATATGAGCAGAAGGAAAATTGCTTTTTCCCTTTTGAATTTTTATTCATTTACCAGCAATATTTACTAGTAGCAGGCAGAACCTATTTTTCATTTTCCAGGGAGATGGGAGAATTCTGGTGCCACTCATCTTGTCACCAAATTAAATCTGTCGACTTGCTGCCAGGTCGCTGTGATATTAATGATACACTTGTAATCCGTTTCGTTTGGGAGGCCTGTGGATGGAGAAGTGAGACACTTGACCATTGTTCACACATTGTAATAGAAGGAAAAATAGCACTTCTGAAATCCTGGGAAATTGCAGCTCCCTCTGTCATTTATTCCCTTTATGTTAACAGCACCAGGCTGCAATCAGCTCTTACAGCTCAGCGTGTGGACGCCTCGCCATCGCCAGCTTCATTTGGTAATTAGTCAGAGGACGGGGAGCCTGGTGCAATCAGCAGGCAACCAGGCGCTCACGCAGCTCTGCGCTTCCATCTTTTAATAAGGCAGGACCAGCCCGGGGATGGCTGCGGTGCCTGCTCTGGCCTTGCATCTCTTCTTTCTGGTGGAGTGGATGTTGCCTCCTCCTTGTGCTGCTGCGGGGATGAGCAGCCACCAGCGCTAATTGCCTTCCACTGGGACAAAGTCCCAGCATATAACGAACGAAAAGCCCCCAGGGCCGTTTGTCTAGAATAAAAGAATAAATCCCAGCTGACCTGAGTGAGAGAGGCCAGGCTGGTAAGACGTTTTGGGTCGTGGCTGGTATTATCCATCCTCATTTTGCCAGCCCTGTCCCTCAGAGAGCTGTTCGCCTGGGACAGAGCTCAGCGACGTCCTGCCCCAGACGACACTGCTTCGAGGCCAGCTGTGAGCGCAGCACCCGGGGAGTCCCTCCGTCCACTCCCTTTCGCTTCCTGCTATGATAAGCTGCACCAGCTCCTCAGCATCCCGCGGCAGCCGGTAGGGATGAAGCTGGTGCTGCTTGTGGGGCTTGCGACTTACCCACAGCGGTGCAATCCCCGTGGCCCTGAGGGAGGGACCCATCTTCCAGGTCTGCCCTTTCGGGGCTGCAAAGGGAGTGCAGAGGCGGAGGATGTACCACGGCATTCCCGGCTCCATTTCCCCAAATGGAGTTTCTCTCCTTGCAAGGTGCAATTTCAGGAGAGAGGTGGCCCTTGCGTTCAGGAGGAGCGGGAGGGCCACAGTCTTTGCCCTGGAGCGGGGCTGGTGTCACATCATGTGGTGCCGTGACTTTGGTTAGGGAGGACCCTGCTGTGGTTGGAGAGGGGTCTGGGAGGTGGGGTGGCACCAGGGTGCCAGGGGGGCCCCAAAATCTTCAGTGTTTATCATGAGCCAGCTGGGTGACTCAGGGGCAGGTGTCTTGCAGCACCTGGAAAAGAGTCCTGCTCTCTTTTTACAGTGGGGATTCCTCAGTATTTCAGCTAGAAATGTCCTCTCATTCAAAGGTCCTGGAGATACCTGCTGAGTTCCAGCTAGAGCTGGTCAGGAGAGAGCTGGGACATCCTTATGAGGCTTTGGCAGAACGATTTATTTCTCAGGACAGTTACGGATAAGCACAACTCCAGCAAACCTGATCCCTTTCAAAATGCTGCACGTAGCTCAGACTTCTGTGCCCCCTTTCCCCAAAGCTTTGGGCTCTCCAAAACTTGGATGTAGAACAGGTGCTTTGGAAATGGAGCTGCTGAGGAAAGGGCTGAACTTCCAGTGATGGATTTGGCTTTGAACTTCCCTGATGAGGCAGTCTCTGGGCTCCGGCTGTGGTATCCCAGGGGCTGTTATTAATCATGGAGAGAAGTGTCCTCCATGCTAACCTGCCTGGCCATCTCCCAGACCAGACTGCCAGGCTCCGTGGCTGTGCCTTGCATCCCATCACCTCCTGACTGCTCCTGAGAGCCCTGCAGTGAACTGGCCTCGGAGCCCCCCCGGACCAGCTGCCCCTGGCAGCGACTGCATCTCCAGGGCAGGATGGAGGGACTCAGGGAGGCTTCCTGGGATTACACCATGTCTGTGCCCTTCCCACTCACCGTCTCCTAATTAGCATTCCTTTTGCACACTTAATTAGCACATTCCTGCCTTTAAGTTATGGGCTGCTTTCCTATATTTACACCCTCCTAAAACATCAAGGGAGAGGTCTATAAATTACATCTCATGAAAAACATTAATTGTGTGAACTCCTTCTAGGATTTACAATGTTCAGCTTGCTACCCGCTCCGCACGGACCCTGCTCATGCAAACACACACACACACAAAGAGGTTTACACGTACTCACATACTGCGTCTATTCACACGCTGAACTATTGCCGTGCACATACATGCACACATGCACGTACCGTATCCATCACCCCCAAGCCAGGGCTACCCAGCCCACCGTGCACACGCGGAGCAGCACGGTGTGGTGAGTGAGAGGCAATTGTCCAACAGGTAACCCGGCATCTCCTAATCAGACTGCAGGCACTGTTGGGGTGGGAGGCTGTAATGGGATTCAGCTGCCTGTAAATCTCCTGGCAGAGCTATTAGTGTGTGCAGAGTGCCTGGTTTATAGAGCATGTGGGCCTTATCTCAGCCCAGGCAGGACGTGCTGCCTCTTGCAGTCACTGTTTTTCAGAAGACAATTTCATGCTGGTGGGAAGTACTGGCAAATTTGCCAGACCTCCTGAGAGCCTGGCAGCATGGACTATGAGCGCCGACCCTCACCGGGGCCACGGCACAGGCAAAACAGAGTTTGAACGACCTGGCATCACGATCCTGCACCCCTGGGACTCGCTGAGACTCCTTCAAAAGTGCATAGGAAAAGGAGCAAGCCAGCAAGGAACTCACTGCAGAGGTCCCAGCTGTCTCAGAGCTGTGCTCATGAACAGCCGTGCCTCTCTGCATAGAGTATTGGACTATAGTTTCAACAGCAATCAATAGTCCTACCCTCTGTATTTGTCTAATCTCTTTTTAAAGTCTCTGTAGCTTCCTCAGCATCCTGTGGCCCTGAGTCCCACCAGTTAATGATGCATTGTACCTAAATCTGTTTTTTGCAGTCTGCTGTCTTGTCACTCTGTGACAGCCCCTACTCCTTGTTGTAAAACACACTGAGAAACCATTCCCTACTTGTCGCTCCCAGTTTTACAGACTGCTATCACATCTACCTCAGCCACTCTCCAAGCTGACAGGTCCTGCTCTGTTTAACCTGCTCCAAGCAGAGTCTGCTCCATTTTGTAGTCTGCACTGGTGCCTTTTTCTCTACCTTTTCTACTTCTGCTTTGGAGATGATCTGACCAGAGCCATGCACAGTATTGAAAATACTCCGTGGATGTACAGATTTGTTCTCCCTTCCTTTACTGTCGCTTTTTGGCTGCATCCTGTACCAGGCTCAGGTTCTGCATGCTCATAGAGAGCATATGGACTTAGAACATACCCAAACCTCTGGTCAAAGTCCCCTTGTGTGTCTGTCAGACTTCCTCTGCAGGAAAGTGAGTGAGTTCTGGTCTCTATTTCTCAGTTATGAATATTAGCCACTTTTATTAGCCGTTCATGGAGGAGGCAGGCACACAGCAGAAATGCAGGGTAATGGTGGTAGAGGACTGAAGCTGAGAGCATAAGTGGGTTAGGCACAGACAGATACTCTGCTGTTCTGACACTGCTCCTTTCTCTGCTCTGGGACATAACTTGGCTGCTCTGGTCTCTTCAGAGGGCCCTGGTGAGGACGGGTGATCAGACTGGTTTGACTGGCAGTTGGGACTAGGTGTGATGTGCTGATCCAGGCATCTGCATTTCAGATCTTACCCTTCTTCCCAAACATGAGATCAGAAGTCCATGGGTCTAAGAGAAAGTCGTCTAGTTCAAACCCAGCAGGTCTGAAGGTTGCTCCACACCTCCCTCATCAGCAGTCATCATCACTGAGCCACAGCTTCCACCTGATGCCCCAAGGCTTGGACCACACCTGAGGCAGCTGCAAAGGTCCAGCTGGAGCAGGTCCATGCCACCTTCCCTCTGTTCCCTGGGAGAGAGGCTGAGGTCACATTTCTTGTGCCCTCAGAGCTGCTGTGCTCCCAGGGCAGGGGATCTCACGCAGCCTCCGTCCTGCTCTGCCTCCTGGGGACAGGCACTGTGCTTGCTGGCTGCACGGCACAGCTTTTCCTCCAAGCACCAGTCTCTACTCCTTCACTCCCCTGCAGCAGAGGAGTCTGAAGCGTTCCTGTGTCCCATGTTTCCTGCAGGGATGGCTGGACACGAGCTGGGGGCTGAGACATTTGGCACGTGTTCCCTCCATTTACATGTAGCAAGCTCCGACTTTTGAACTCTCATTAACAATTAAAGTGCAGCCAAAACCTCAGCTAATAAGAAAAAAATGTCACCCTGAAATCTGAGCTGGCCTGGTGCCTCTTGCTAAGTGCTGAGCACCTGAGACCAAGAGTGCTCTTCATGCCAGCACTGCTGCCCAGTCCCATGCGCTGTCGGGGAGGATCCCTGCTGCTCTGTGAGGCATGGATTCCTCCACCATGCAAGGATATTGAACCTGGAGGAGAGATCCAGGGAGCTCAGGCTCTCAAGGCTCTGCCATCCTTAGACATCTCTAGAAAGGAGCATTGCTGGCATCTCCAGAGCAGGAGTCCTGGAGCCCTCCTCTGGGGTGGGATCCGTGCTGGCCTGACCCGAGGGCAGGTGTGGGCAGCACAGTGTGGTGTGTGCATTGCTTCGTGTACGGGTGATGCCTGGCTCTATTGCAGTCCAAAATATGAAGGATACGTGAGCTGCCCCAAGGGCTGTGCAGGAGGAGGAGTCGGACCTAAAGAAAAGGGATCGTGGAGATGCCAGGGCACTGGGAGCAGCTGTGGGCTTTTGTGGACCTCTGCACTTCCCTTGGGGACCTCTCCTCGCCAGGATGTGTCAGAAGAGGAGTGCTAACCCATAGTGTTCAGAGCTGGTGTTTGTTTTACTGTTATGACACATAGAAGCCTCGTGGCCCTCAGGTGCAGTTAGGCACAGTCACAGTCCCCAGTTCTGTAAAGGACACTGTGGCAGCCCACCATATTTCAGAGGGTGTGACTGGTTGGCACTGGGCAGCTCATCCATGATTACTGTAGGGGACACATGTAAAGCGTCTGAACCTTGGGCTAACATATCAGTCCAGCAGGGAGAAGCAAGCGGGGTGAGGAAATGTTGAGGGAAGGAAGAACTCTCAGTCCCTCCTACTGAGTGGGTCCAAACTGAGTACGACGTTTTGCAAACATCGTGCCCCATGCACTTGCCCAGCGCCCCAGGGCAGCGTGCCGCGCTCAGCAGAAGTGAGCACCGTCTGGTTATGAAGTGAGGGATGTGCGTGCCATCTTCAGTTACTTACTGTGTCATCCCAGGAAAAATGCAACAACGCAGGCAGTAATTCTTCACCGTTTACAGGAGGTTTTATATTTACCTGGAATTTGTACATTACTGCTTCTGACACTCTCTCATGACTCTGTTTTTTTTTAGTAATATGAAAAAATTGCTTGTGTGTGAGAATTCCCCATGGACACCAGCAAACCTTCCCAGTGGGAGAAACCTGGCAGGAGGTTTGCTGCCGAGTTCTGCCTCTCAGGTCTCCAGTGCCGGCATTTCTGCCACACCGTTGTTGCACTGTGCCATGGCAGCAATATGCAGTCACTCTGCTTGTGTTTTCCATAGGTTAAGTGGTTATTTATTTCCTGTGTTTCATTTCATATGTGTTTGGATACGGAGAGCCACACCACATCCACAGGGCTACTTTTGATCTGTTACAGATCATGGAAGGAAACCAGAAACCCATCAGCCATCTCTAAGAGGTGGAGAGAGAAACCATGTGTTTCCACAGGGATTGTAGCCTTGAAGAGGTCCTGCATAGCCAAGGGTGAACCATCACTCCTTGAGTGCTTGGAGACGGTGTCCCATGGTGCTGGCAGGGCTGCGAGTTGCTGATGGAGGGTGCACGCCTGTTTGGGCTGTGGATGGGGGCAGCGGAGGCAGAGCTCCTGCTGACTCCCTCAGGGGAATAATGACGGGAGACGAGCCGATGGAGAGCAGTCACTGGAGTCACCCAGAGGAGCTGGGTGCCCAGCCGGGCAGGACTGCAGCGATCCTTTCCTTGGTGTGGTCAGCCAGAGTCCCAAGAGACGAGACAGACCTCAGCTTGCTTGATGTGACTCTATTCTGGACCAGCTCATGAGAATAAAGACGTGTTGTATGTATCACCAGTTCGGATTCTCGCTGTTCCTTGGTGGACATCAGCTCTTTTCATTCCGCGTGGGCCAGAAGGGGATGGCTCAGACAGAAATACTTAGCCTATGGGGCTAAGAAAGGAACAGAAAGTTCCTGCAGAGGAAGAAAAGTATAAGCAAAACTGAGTAGAAGGGAAAACAGACGTAAAAATGTGAATGGAAATTTTAGCTTATATAAGAACAGTTTTGGTGTCCAGAGGGTTACCCCCAAAGAAAGGAAATCTCAGAAAAACTCTTGTAGTTTGGGAAGAACAGTATTTAGAAATTAGAAAATCAATATGTAGAAAAAGGAAAAATGTTTGGGGATTGACATCAAATGAGAAGAATCCTAGAAAATAGATATAGGAAGTGACAGGTATGAGTAAAGCCCATGTTTGGGCTTTATTTGCATGGTGTTGTGGTAAGATTTGTGTGCCTTGTTCTTTTGAGCTCCTCTGCAAAGCCCATCCCAGCAGAAGACTCCACCACCCCCAGCAGGGAAGGTGTTGCTAGAGCTGGCCGAGACGGAAGATACTTGGATCATGGGATGTACCGCTTCAGGTGCACTCCTGTGCAAGACACGGGTTTTGTTTGAACTTCATATGGTGGATTCCAGATCTATTTCTACTTTTCCCAGCTTGTTTCTTGTTTCTTGCCAGATCCTGTTCCTTTTCTGTAATGGAATAGTGATGGATCGCTGGAATGTGCGTGCACCGTGTAGCCGCTTACAGAAACTCATGCACAAGTGATCTCAGACAGGCTTTCCCTACTGAGATCCTTGTAGTAGAAATTGTGCCATTGATTTTCCAGCATCCTATGAGCAATATTTATTTTCACATTTGCCAAATGCATATACTCTTTTGTACAACAGCAATGCACATCACCTTACCATTCATCAGGTGGCTAAGCGTTCCCAGGCAAGACGCAGGGCAATTCTGCACCTGCTTATCTGGAAGGGGAGATGAAAAACACTACATCCAGCTGAAAAGGCAGAGGGAATTTAGACAGACAGCATTTAATAATGGGCCTAGAATATGGCCAGTAACCAGAAACAGCAGTTTTGCTCTTGCAAAAAAACTCCATCCTGATTATTTTAATGTCCATGAGGAATTAGGGCCTCTGTTTTAGCTCTTATTTGAAAGATAGCAACTCCTATTCAACCAGGCAGCTTAACATGCTGCAGTGCCAAAGTCAAGGAGAGAAACCTCTGTTCTGATGTCTGTGGTGCTGCGCAACCAGCTTACCTTGACAGTTCTGATATTACAGTAGTATTCTGCTGCTGGCTGCAGAATTTATCAGCAGCGCAGGCATCTCCAAAAGCCCCATCCGGGGGGATTCAGGTGGGTCTGCTGCTCATCTGAGACCTTCTGCTTCCCTATGAGTCTTCCAAACCATCCCAGAGATTTCAGCCTAGTCAAGGTCCACACCTTGCCCTGAGCAAGGGAAGCAGAGATATTTACTGACAAGACTTTCCAGAGGATGAGATGGGCTGTATGTTCCTATGGCCTCCAGAAGCTGGCTGGCCAAAGGGTTCAGGATGGCAGAAACGTCTGCAGCCCTTGAGAGCTTGGTCAAAAAAAGACCATCCTGTAGACAAACGGGGGTCTGAGGCATCTGCATCCTGCCCCAACTCTGGAAGGTGAATGCATCTCACTAGGAGACTTTTCAGCCTCTGGGTCTCTTTGCAGGGCCTCAGTGATTACCCCAGGGACCTTGCCAAGACACATGGGCTGAGTCACTGCTGTTAGTGTTGCCCCACTGTCCTTCCCTATGCCAGGGCTCCCCTTTCTCTTTGCTCTGGGACACTGCTGGGTAGGTAACACCTCAGGTCATGTCCATGGTCACAGCCCTCTGCAGCCCTTGGGATGTCTCCCTGCATCCAGGGGCTGGGTATGCAGTGCTGTGGGTGACACCTTCCCAGGGCAAAACAGGCGCTGCACCAGTCTTTGTATCACCAGAGAACCGGGCAAAGCAAAGGAGCTCTTAGTTTAGCGACTGATTTTTGGAAGCGTTTCCTCAGGAAAAGGCTGCCCTTGCTGCCCCTAGACAGCCTGGAGCCTGGCAGGGACCTCTCCTGGCTGAGGCACTCGACCTCAGCAAAGAAGATTGGAAACAGGGTCTTGATTGGTCTAGTGGGACCCCCTTTTTAAAGCACCTCTTGATGTTTCTGATTTGTTTTTCAGGCCGAAGCACTCAAATCCCTCCCTGCAGCCCCCACACTCCTTGCTCCATCGGTGCCTGTGACACCTTCAGTGTGATCCCACTGCCCTGTGCCATTCGGACCCTCTGTGCAGTGTGGCAGCTCGGAGGGGAGGAGATGAGGCAAAGCATGGTGGACCTGAGCTCCACCTAGCTTCTTCATCCCATCGCCTTGGGCTCTGCTACCTCCCCCCATCCATGCCCAACCTTTTTTCCCCTTTTATTTCCCCCAAGTTATGTCCCCTCTTATTTCCCTCTTTTTCCTCCCACATCTTTCTTCTTCCCAAGCAGCGCTCTGGCCCATGCTTGCTCACAGCCAGCAAGGTGGTTCTGGGGGCTGAAAACAATCTTGCCAAGAACAGCATTTTGCTGTCCTCCAGATAGCATTTCTTTATTTGGCAACCTTGCAAAACCCAGTTAATATAATCACAAATAAAAATGTGCGTAACAGGACATATATTAAGAGAGAACTGGCTAAATCCACAGCGGGTGTAAGTCAGTGTGGCATCATTACCTTCCAAGGGGCTACCCTGATTTACACCTGCTGAGCTCAGGCCAAACATTTACATTTACAGTGTACAGACATGATAAAATGAAATAAAAACAAAATACTAAACCCGATTCCATCTTAAAGCTTTATGTGAGCCATAAATGGGTTTGAAATAAATCACATACCTCTCACGGGTCTTATAAGTCAGACCACTCAGCTTCCAGAGGAGCATGGTGCAAAGCCAATTGCTCACCCCACCTGCTTAATCATGTGGAGATTTGTTACTCTGTGGAAGTGTACTCCATACAAAGCACCGCTTGCCTTGGCTGAAGAGTCAAACACTCGGAAGTCAGGGGATGCTGGAATTAGGACTGCACGGGGAATAAGAACTTACTTCTCCTGGTGCTTCTGAGTTATGAAATACCCTCTAGCCACAGCCATGTCTGGTTTTCCACACCTCACTCACTTTTTGTGGCTTCATATTTTTTTTCAGATTTTATGATTTACGGGAAATTCCTTTAGAAATTGGCTGAGACACCAAATAGCATTTCCCTTACCGATGATCTACCACTGTGTTAAATTTCAGGTTCATACTGGGGGCATCTGACATTGCCGTTGTTCAAAGAGATGGAAAGACAGCAGCTAGATGGTTCCTAATCTTGTCTCCTAGGCTGTTTAAAACATGATTCTGTTGCTTTAAAAAATACATATACCCCTAGGCAGAGAGCATGGGTTGAAATGGGTGGTCGGTGGGACAGGTGCAGTTAAAAGGAACTAAAAGCAGACTTACAGAGGCAGCTGTGGCTCTTGCCTTCAGTGAAGTCTGCAACGATGCTGGATGTTTTGGGGCTTGCAGAACAGAGTATCTGTTTTCTCTGCTGCTTTAAAGACTTTTCCTCAAGTCCTTCCATGGTTGCGGTGTGCACGGTGCTGGGTCAGCCTCGGCATCTGTACTCTCTTTTGCAGCTAACGTACAGAAAGGCAGCTTATTGGCTCAGGGTTGCTGCATTTTGCGAGAGTTTGTGTTGGCTTTTCCTTAGTGATGTTTGAGTGACCTTGAAACACAGGGCAACAAAATCCTTCCTGACACACTGCAAAAACACATGGGGACAAAGTCACTTCTAGTGAAGGGAATTTTGCTGGTCGGTTGTGTCCATGTGCCCCTGTATGGTGCCTCCTGCTTTTCAGCAACAGCTGCTATGTGGACTTTCAGATGCCTCAGGAAAAGCGTCTGGCTTGTGGATTCCCAAGCCTTTGGTGCAGGGTGTACCCAGGCAGCTCCAGCACTCCACAGGCCAGCTGCCAGGCTCTACCCGGAAGATCCTTGCTGCACGCTGTAGCCAGCCTGTTGTCTTTGATAAAGTGAGCTAGCTTGGGAGGTTTCATCTGATCTTGCCAGAGCTGCTGGGACCCAAGCCCAAGGAGGGGCACGTGTGCTCTGGACCCCAGCTGCACCAGCAGACAGAGATGGGGAGGCATAAATGTGTCCCACCGCCATGGTGCCCGATTCCAGGGCACAGATGTGCAGCTCACCCAGCACCTGCAGTGTCTCCACCAAGCCCCTGCCTTCTCATGTCTGAGTTTGTAATGGTCCAAGTTACACTCTGAATGGGACACAATGGGCATCCTGGAACTGGGAGCCTGGCAAGGCTGTTTATCCAAACCCTCTAGCATCTCTGTTTACTAAGAAAAAAAAAAAGAAGAAAAAATGCTGCAAACTTACATGACAAGTCAAATCCTGGGATTTATTGCTGCCTCCTGAGGGATTAGAGTAGCAGGAAGGAGCTGAGCCTGTGTTTTCTTTCTGATGGGTGATTGCAGTGGATACTGTCTCTTCTTAGCCTTCCCTGACAAGAGCTTCGGCTTTGCTTCATGCATCTGAGCTGTGTGATAAATTGTTGGGGTGATCCCATAGACCTTTGCAGCAGCTTAAGTTACTGTGTGGTTTTGTCGCTTTCCAAAGTGCCTGGCGAAGTGGGAAGCAGCCCTCCCGTGATTGCGTGTGGCCCCACTCCTGTGTCATTTCGGCTAGGGCTCTTTGCTGTTTCTGTGCTTCCCAGTGCCTGTCACGCTTGTCCCTGCAATGGTGATGTTTGCTGCACAGCACCTGTATGCCATGGCATAATTGGGGTGTCCTGGGATTGCTCCGTCCAGGTCCTTCTGGCCCCATTTGTGGGCTACATGGGCCTTTCTCAAAGGGACGGACTCTGTGCCTGCCCCTGCGCGACTTTCAGGCACTGGCCACCCTGCTGCATCCGGAGGAACCACCGACTTATGACTCTTGCCTCCTTTCGACGCTGCACTGCCCAGCACAGGGACCGTCCCCTTTGGTGTCTGCAAAACACCAGGCAGACATATGGCTCCATAACGGAGCTAGGCATTATTATCATATCAATATCCCATTATCATAATGAAACCCAAAGCAGGAAGCAGACGGCTGCACATGGAACAAAGCCTGCCAGATGCAGCCAACTCCTTTATTACCAGTTTTGACAGGATCACAGAGTGCATGGCAAAGCATCCAGAGTTGCCCCCCACCCCTTCATGTCAACACATGCTCATGAGCCCGCACACATACGTGTAAATCCAATTACTTGCTAGCACACCCGCCCTCCACCCGTATGAAGACAATAAAGGGCAATGTATGACTCAATGACTGTGCTGGATAATCACCGCGGCATATCTGAGAGTGATACATACATTGTATTTTTAAAAAGTCTTTATCCTCTCTGCCCGTCATTCACAAGCGATGTATTTCATAAGCAGTTTTCCCCAGAGATTCCCCTTGTCTCTTCTCGCCCTGATCCTGCCAGCCGATGGCATCTCTTCTGCCTCTGCCAGGGACCGCTGTCCTTCTCGCATCCCCATGTAGCCCTCCACTCTCTTGCTAAATCAGCCCGCGTCTCGGCTCCTTCCCCGACACCATTACGGAGTCAGGAGGCAGAGGGACTGCAGCAAACGTACCGCGTCTTAGCTCGGATAAAACATTTGATAGAAAAGCTCACAAAACCTTCCTGGCAAAGCGTCAGATGTCCTTGGCTTTGAGAGCTGCGCAGTCAGCTAGAGAAGCAGCAGCAGTCCATAAAGAGGGAGCGCTTTCCTGAGCCAAGGACCAGCCGGCCGGGCTCTGCACGGGGATGGGTGCAGTCTGGATTTCGCTGGGCAGGCAGGATGAGCACCAGCCTCGTTAGTGTGATTATTCCAAAGTTTATTTGTGCTACAGAACCACTCAGGGTGGGAGGGTCAGGTGCCATGGAAATGCCTGCCAGGCTGCAGGGCTGGTTTTGGACAGGTTATTAAGAGGCAGCCAAGGACCGTCTATGTTTGGGAGATGGACCCGTGGATGTGGCTGATGTGCAAAAGCTGGCACAAAACCCCAATCAGGCAGAGACAATGTGCCCAGCAGCCCTTGAATTTGGGTGCTACAGGAGCTGTCTGAGAGCAGCCCTCGGTCCTTGTGCACGTGCCATAGGAGGGGGACTAGGAGAGCCTGAGACAAAGGGACATAGTGGCTATGGGTGTTTGGCCACACTCAGGCTGGTCCGCGAAGGGGAAAGGAGATCCCAAGCTAAAATGTAGATCTCTGCAGTCGTCCCAAACAAAACTGAAAGTGCTGAGAGACTGAAATATCTCAGGAAGGACGCTCCTCCCAATTTTTTTTTGCCCAGCACAAGCCTCTGACCCTGTCCTTAGGGAGGGCAACCAGAGAGATTGGACCTAGATGGTCACAAACATCCTCCTTCTCCTTCCCTTCAGAAGTAAGGGAGAAACACCTGGGAAGCGCAAAACACATAACAGGGAAGAAGGACTCAGTGTGTGACAAACACAGCATGCCAAAAGGACTCAGAGAGGGGACTTAAATATATCTCAGAGACCACAAATGTGGTAGGGCTGCTATGGGAGGAGATGAAAAAGGCCATCAGCAGGCAATAGCCAAGAATGGCTGGAGAAGAGTAGTTGCTTGGTCCTAGGCTGGGGAGGACACAACCAGTGTGGACCAGTGCAAGGGCTGTGGTCCCTGGCAAAGCCCCAGTGTGGCATGTCCCTGGGGGTGCTGGATTATCTCACCATTGGGAATTCAGGGTAGGAATTTAGGAAGGGCTGAACATCCCTGGGAGCCCAAATAATGCGATGCAGTTTCGGCTCAACTCAGGCTGGCAGGAGAGCGGGAAGAAGCAGGGTGCCAAGGCAAAGCAGCATTTGGTCTTCAGAAGTGTGGTATGAAAAGGCACTTCAAAATGACCAATCTTAAGTGGCACAGAGCTTTATGACGGTGCGTGGTTATTGGGCATTGGGCATGTAGTAATGAGCCTTAGTTGTTAGAAATCAAAGATTAGGCCTTTCTATTTAAAGATAAAGCAGAAGGGCTGGTACCCCCCAAGTACTCAGTAAACAAATACAGCCTGGAGAGGAAAGGAGCCAAGCTCAGATCTTGTAACGTGATCCAGGGGGAACCAGACTGATTTTGTAAAAGTTCTGTCAATGCATTTTAGCAAATCAGTACATCCCATTTGGCCTGGCTTTCCCCAAGTAGGTCACCGGTTAATCTGATGCAGGCAATGAGCCACTATCTTTCTTTTTATTCTTTGATTTTGCTTTTCTAGCAGGTATGGTTTTGCAACCAGCATGATAAAAGCGTATTTATTGCTGGCACCTGAAAGCATTCTGCTCCAATAGGTGTCTGTATTTCATTTCAAACACATCAGGATGTCCCTAATTCCCCGGCCATGGGAAGTTGGGTGTTGTGAACTTTGGAATAAATTTTTATCAGTTCTCTAGTAGGGCCGTAGTGAAGCTGAATTTTAAAAGCTAAGGTAAAATGTCTGCTTGTTCAATTAAAACAATGTCTCTTAGCAATGAACGGTGAAAACACCTGTATTATGTGTACAAATGAAGTTATCGCAATTAAAAGTTATGCAAGCAGGAAAATTCTCAGAAGTCTCCAAAAGAACAAGGAAAATATCATTAATAGGCTCTGGGAATAAGGGCTGTGAAAGGCAGAGACTTGGGAAGTATTTACTGCAATGTATTAAAAGAAGCAAGAAGGCAACCTACTGAAAAGATTTTTTTTTTTTTGTACTTTGCAGGATGCATTAGAGAATTTTCTTTTGGGAGCACAAGGCAACAAGGAAGTACTTGATGTTTTTGTGATCCATGTTTGTTACTGTAGGTTGTAAGATAAGCACACTCTCTGAATGTTTGTGATTGATAAATCAGCTGGGAAATGATTAATGTTATTTGCTTTCAAAATTAATGCCCTGTCCAATTAATAGGCAGTTCATAGCTCTTTTGGAGCTATTATTTCAGGCTGCCTTCAGGTACAGGGAAGAGATTGCTGCATTTGATTCACATTTGCAAGTTTCTCCAGCATCAAACTTTTATTTGCAATGAAAGTCTAGATTATGGAACACTCTGAGGATGACTTCACTAATTACCTCACATCTGAAATAAAATGTGGGAGCAAGACTGTGTGTGCAAATTGCATGCACAAGGGGAGATGCTGTTTGGGACCAGGATACAGCCCGTGAATACCGCTGTGGCAGTACGGCCAGGCAGCTCACACAGCAGGGAGCAACCACTGTTCTCCTTCCTGATCCCTACAATGAACTCAGCCCCCTGGGGCCTATTCTAGCACGTAGAGAGTGATGTTAACATCCTCCATCCCTTTGACTCAAACGAAATAGCCATAGTACACGGCATGGAGCATCTTGGACTTGCTTCAGTACTGTTGGTGCTCAAACTTGTTCAGTAAAAATAGAGGTAAAGCTAAAGGACCCTGCCTTTGAGTGCATATGTCTGGGGGGACCTCTATAAACTTCTGTTGGCAGCTGAAACAGAATATAGAAAAACAGAATGAAGATGAAATGAGCCCATCTATCCATCTCCCCTCCAAAGTGCATCAGCTTGATGGATGCTCATCTAACAGACTATTAACAAATCCCTGATTAGGAGGATTTCTCTGACCACCTATTCCAGTGCTCTGCTCTTCAGATTATAAGAAGGTTTCTCCAAACACCAGGTAGTGTTTAACCTTTGCTGGACTTCAGGCTCAGACCTTTTTTGAGCTTACAATTTTTTTGCACTCACCATCTTTGATCTCCTGTTGTATCAGGAGCAAAACCAAAAATTACGCACCATTAAGAGCCTCACAAGAGCTGAAGCTGTATGAACAAATTCAAAACAAATGGAGAATGCTTAGGCACTGTTTCACTGCTCATTTTGCTTCGAGAAACAGCTACCAGAAAAAAAGGAAAGTTTCAAGGCAGCTTTTCTTGACAATTGCTTACTCTGAAGCTCCTGAAGAGTTTCACATTTTTCAGGCAAGTCAAGCGGAAGAGGCTAAGTGCACCCAGCTGTAGTACAGAAAATTGGGGAGTGCTGCAGTCCATGTAGAAAATAAAACCCATGAGCAATATGCTTTTAAGCGGAGGGCACACAAAGAAGACAAAATCATAGGATTACTTGCGATTGATCTAGAGAGAAGAGCCAATCTTGCAATTTTGGGGGCTTGCTGAGTCTCTGATAAAAGACAAGGCTGTGACTGAGATCTGAGGAGGAGGAAACACAGGGAGAAAGGGAGAGAGAAATGATGTATGGGAAGACCCAGCTGTAACTCTTGACAAAACAGTCGCAATTTGCTGAGCAAAAAGATCTCCGTGACTGGAGAATTTGGTCACTGGGAGGAAAAAAAGGGAGTCCAGATGCTGCCAGATGGGACTCACGCCCTGGAAGGAAACCTTCCCGAATTTCTGAATACAACGACTATTTGGAAAAGTGCCTGATGTCACCAGCGTCCAGTACGTGCCAAGGACGGCTGCTTATCTGAGCTCGTCACCCACAGGGACAGCGGTCTGACCGGCTCCATCAGAGCTGTAGGTGCTTGCGAGGCTGATGGTCACACTGTGGCAAGGATGTCTGCTCTGAGCCCATGTGGATGTGGATCAAGTGGGCATGGGAGATGGCACAGCAGAGGTAACGGGGGGCAGAAGGTGAGCAGGGCAGACTGCCTGCCCTCACCAGGTGCTTTGCACAGAGCGGCACGTGTGCCACGTTACTGGACATCCTTGCAGAGCACGTTTACGCCTGCAGCATAAAACCTGTTGGGTGTCCTGAACTTTTAGATAAGTGTAGGCTGCATCTCTGATGACAGATTTTCACTTACGAACTCCCAGATAATGGATGATGAAGACAAATTGCCATGTTATGTAATTTAAAGTGAATTTTGCCTTTGCAGCACAGCTAAAATAAATGTGTTCATTTCCACAAAATGGCCGATCTGTCACATTAACCTGAGTCCTCATCGTCTCTCCAATTGAGTCTAATAGCGGGAATTGGAGATCTGATTGTTTTAAAAAGTGAATTTATCATATCTTTAATTTTCATCTCGTATGAAGAGCCAGCTTTAATGTTTGTTTGTCTAGATCCCAGCCAGTGCTTTCCCTCAGACGAACCCGCCACAGTCAGGGTGATGAGCTGCTCTGGCTGCAGCCATGCACCCACGCCATTTGCCAGCGAGTGAAGCATCCCCAGCGCCCGCTGGTGCTGGGCATGTCAGATCACATTGAGCCGAGGCTCACCTCGCCGTCTGCCTAAAAGCAAAGAGACCTCATGCTGGTTCCTGACGCTGTTCATGTATTTTATCTGCAAAGCAAAGGTACAGCGCCGGTCCTTTTCCATGCAGCCCACCGAGAACAAGTTACCTGCATGCAATTACATTGATTGGTGTTAATCCTACAATATAATTCTTTATCAGCTGAAACCTGTGTTGGTTTTCCTATTATTTTCTGTGACTGATTTCAGATTACACACCTGCTTTCCTTCATGGGGAGCAGCAAAGTAAAATGCCAGTGTTCTCGCCACCTCTTTAAGCTTCCTGTTGTCTCTGATGTAGTCAGAATTAATAAAGGCCAGATATCTCCTTGTTAGCTCACGGGATGCTGGGGGTACCTTATCTGCTGTGATTAGTTTAGAAGTGCTTCTCAGCGATAGATTGCATTTAACCCTCCGCAGCAGCGAGGGGAAACACTCCATGGCTCTTGTGGTACGCCAGCTCATCCTCAGGCTCCTTCCCACACAGCACATAAATATTTCTGCTCCTGTCTTCCCTGCCTCATTATTAGCAATTTTATCATCTCTGTCTAATAACAGTCCTGCTGACTTGTATTCTTTGATGAATCCTCTGCCTCCTTTCCCAGTGGGAAGTCACTGGCTGTGGTTATCTGCATCCCAAAGAGCTGGAGATCTGCTCCTGGTTGCGGTGTTTCCCAGACTGTGGTCCAGCCCTGTGCCCGCTCCTGTGCTGCTCTCCGGAGCCCACTCCCAGAGTGCTTTGATGGAGCAGGTGCCCGTAGGTGGGCTGAAACCCCCCAGTCCTGCCCACTGTCTTCCTCACCAGCTCCTCCTGCACCACTGTGGACTCCCATCCTCCTGTCCCTTGCTGCTGCTCGGTCCCATCCCAGCACATGTGAAGGTGGTCGTTGTGGCTGCAGAAGATGAAATAAACTCCTGTTCAAGGGACAGATCTGAGGCTGGGGTGCTCTGCACAGAGTAAGGGGCTAGAGGAGCAGCTGCTGGATGAATTAACGTTCGCAGGAGCTGAGCTGAATCAAGCTGCTTTTCTCCCTGGCAGATGCCCATGGCTAAGAAAAGGCTGCATGGGTCTGGGGATGTGCGATCCTGAGCTGTGGTGCATCCCTATGTTCCTCACCGGCCCTGGCTCTGTGCCCAACCCTGGAGAGCCTGTTTGCACTCTTGGATGCATTCACACAGGGTCTGCATGACCACGGGCTGGGAAGAGACAGGGATACAGCCTACACACTTCCCTTGTAGCCTTGCAGAGTGAATGTGCTATGGGTGAGGGCTTTGGGTACTGCAGGGCTTCTCCCAGCAGCAGGGCAGAGGTCTCCTCTATCCAGGACTTTGCCCATGTCAGGAAGGTAGTGATGAAAACCACTGCAAAACAGCATGTTGATTCCTTGCACAGTGCAAGCAAACAATATTTTTTCTTAAAAGGAAAATTTATTTAATGACAAATCTTTAAAATTTGATTTATGGAGTAAAACAAGCCTGATCTGTCACTTGCAAATTACCCTGCAGTACTGGTGTAGCTGGAATGAGGCATGGGGGGCTGCAGGCTGGGAGATGAGCATGGGACAGCGGGGATCTCTTTGTGGACTGGAGACAGCGTGTCTCACAGACCCTGCCAGCCCCTGCACCGAGCCACCCATCCCAATGCTCCAAGCTGTGCATGAGCAGAGGGACCCTTGGTGTGAGGAGGGGTGGGAATGGCTTTTTTTGCCTCCTCTGCTCTTCAGGAGGAGCACCCGGTGCTGTGCACTGGGGTGTGAAAAAACCAGGTCCTGCCACAGTGAAAATCAGAGTTTTCCTGGCTTTGCAACTCAGCCCCCTCCTTCCCATCCAGTCTGTCAGGAGGCTGAGCTCTCTATCTGCTCTGCTGCCTGCTTCCAGGGGCCACTCCATCACTTTTATATCCTTTTCCGAGGCGAAGCATTGTATCATAAAGTTCATATAATTATTCTCTCTCTCATGCTATCCCACACCCCAGATCCTGCTGCGCAGGTTTGCCTTTGCTGGGAGCCGAGCTCGTTTCTGCCTGCCCTCCCTGCCCTGCCGTAGGCTCGGAGACAGCAGGAGCATGGAGCTTCCCCCCAGGGAAACCTCAGCCCTCCTGCTGCAGCACGAGGGCTGGTGGGATGGCCGTGCACGGGGCAAGGGAACAGTTAAATGGCTTTTATTCAGTGCGTATCTTCCCTGTAACAGGACCATTATTTCATAGCAACTTATTCCTTCCATTGAAACCTTCGAATAATTTCCCTTTATAATCAAACTTTTCTATCCCTAAATCAGTTTTATAACCACCTTGTTATACCTTGAAACTCAAAATGAAAAATTTCTGTTATAAATAATTGAGCTGTGCTGTGAATACTAAGCATACCAGTGGGTTTCGGAGGACAGGTTAACAGGGACATCCTCTGCCACCTGCCCGGGGAAGTGGCTTGCTAGGTTAGCTTGTCTTCTTCACTCCGGGGTGCAGAGAGGACAGGGGAAGTGGGGGGTCAGTCTTTGCCAAGCTCTAGACCTGCTCTTGAGCTAGCAAGAAACATTGTGCCACTGCTTCAGGCTGCGTTTTTTAAAATGCAATGATCCTGGCACTTGCTCGACCCGGGAGTTGTGGGGTGTGCATCAGCCTTCGAGCTCGGCTGTCCCCAGAGAGACCACCACTCAACTGGGGTTAGCCCCAAGTTAACAGCATTACTGGATGCCTTATCTGTGTCCTTCCACCTCGTCTCTGCCTGCAGGACGGCTCTCCAGTGGGGCTGTGGCATTGCTGAGTCGCTGCCCATCCACAGCTCTTCCATGCCCTGCCCTGGGTCGGGGTCCATGGCACCAGGTGCTGTGAAACCTTCAAAACCTGCCCGAGGATCTTTGATCTCAGCCATGTATTCATCAGTCTCAAATTGCGCTAAGCTGACACAAGGTAGAAAAGACTTTTTTCCCCCAATCTCCCCTTCTGGACATTGCAATGATCTGTCTTTCTCTCCCACGAGCGGTGTATGCCTCCAGGAGAGCTCCAGCCACCTCCTCATTTTTAGGTGTGTGTCAAGAAGAAGGAATTTGTTGCCAGCTTGCAGCTTGTGTGATGGTTTTATTTAATAGATTCACAGGGCGTAAAGCCGGAGAGATGCATTAGATCATCGTACTTGATTTCCTGTAAATCACAGGCCATTACATTTCACTGGGTTCATCATGTAGTGCATCTAGTGACTTGGACTTGACTGAAACACATCGTTCAGAAAGATCTCTTCAGGCCAGTTTCAGTGGTGGTTAAATGCTTTCCTTCTCAAAAAGTGTCTAATTTATAATTCGAATGTTGCTGGCTTCAGCTTCCAGCTCTTGTTCTGCCTTTCACAGCAGAGTCACAGAGTTTTTATTGCACGATATTTTCTCCCCCTGAAGGTATTTAGATGCAATGACGAAGTCACCTCTCAATCTTCTTTTTTAAAAGCTAACCAGCTTGAAGTCTTTAAATCTCTGCATGGAAGGTGTTCTTCCTGGCCCTTAAATCACCTTTGTAGCTTTTTTCTGTACCTCTCTGGTCTTCCAACTCTTTTTTTTTTTTTTTATTTAAGCAAAGACCTATACAAATACCATAATTTAGCAGAACATGGTGTTAAACTGAAGAGAGAATAATAGACCAATCCCAGGCTCTAGTGAATGGCCCATATGCCTGCCACCCAAACAAATAATTACAGAGCTGTAAATGAGGTGCAGGCAGCTCGTTTATCCCTGAGCTCCCTCAGCAGCTCCTGGTTGCCAGGAGACTGGTTAAGGTAGAAGGGACCAGGGGAGCCCACCGGAGCAATATCCACGCTCTGCACATCGAGCCCTCCTCTCTCCTCCCAGGCTCCAGCTGTTGGGGCATGGAGAAGACGCTGACACAGGAGTCTGCTGTGATCTCTCTGCCAGCGATTCCCTGTAAGGAGCCAGCATGTCCCTGTGAGACCTGGACACATACAGTCCCAATGCTTGGTCTTCACTTTTATATTCTTTTACAAAAACTGCTTTTTTTTTCACTTGCCAGGTGCATCCTCTTAGCCTGGGCCACACTATCGCAACTGAACTGGAAATCATCTCAGGAAGGAAGCCATCCTCCGACGGTCAAATTGAGAAATTTCATCCTCTGTAAAGGTCTCCAACTGACTGCTCAACCTGCCTGTAACTCTTGCCCTGGCTCAGCCTTGTCCATGCCTCCAGATCATCCCCTATAGAAATTGCCATTGGAGACACAAACCCAGCTGCCCCTACTCACACTTCCAACAAAACCATGTCAAACGCTCCTATCTTGTCCCCATGGAAATCCAGTGTCACCTTGTCCTATTAATCGCAGGAAAGTGGAAGAGCAAAGTAGGGCTGCTCCAGCCAGTTGATGATGCTCCATGGACTCTAAAGCAGCCTCCTTCAGAAGACCAGAACTCCCACTCTACCCAAAAGCAGGTCTGACCTGTAACACTCGCACACCTTAGAAGAGACAATTAGCCTTTAGGCACCCAGCGAAAGGATGGGCTCTCCAGCAGTGAGATACTTTTCACTGAGCTGAGATATCTCTTCAGGAGATGTGCTCCAGGTGCATCTCGGGTGATGGGGCAGAAGTCACTGTGTGCAGTTCCCTGGTGTGCACAGGAGGTCAGACCTTACAAGCATAACTGTCCCTTCTGACCCGGGCATCAAATAAAACATTCAAACTAAATATGTTGCTGGAGGGACTCCTGCATCACATGCTGTCCTCATACAGATGCTGAGGTTTGGACTAGACGTGCAGGTCATTGTCCTCCTCAGATGCTCTGAGGGATGCAAGCAAAACACACAGGAAGACGTTTCAGAGAACTGCCCCCCAGTTTACTGGATGGTGGAAATCGTCATGCAGTGTCACTTAGCTGCTCCCACGCTGCAAAGCTGTGTATGGCTACAGACGTGTGATGAGGAGTAGAAGCCAAAATCCGAGGGGTCCCCTTCATCCCACCTGTGGATGCTTTTGAGGCCATTGCCCTTAGCCCAGCTCTCATGGGGATCACATTGTTGACTGGCAAGTAGTTTCCTTTCAGAACAGGCTGAAATTTAGCCAAGGGAAACCTGAATGCCCAAAGGCTAAATGTTCCTCAGTGTCTCTGCTAATACCAAGACAGTGAGTTGATCCGTTATCCATCGCAGCTGAAGGCTGGTACAATAATCTAGTTAGTAAGCATGACTATTTGATTATTAAGGAAAGGAGAGAATACGAGAGACAGAACACGAATATCAAACAGTGGCTGCAGCCGTCACCTCTGCTGAGAGCTGATAATTGAGATGTGTGGGACAAGAGCACGTGTGCCCAGAGGGTCCCTCTCCTCCTGTCAGCTGAGGACAAAGCACGTCCTTTCCCAGAGTTGCTGGTGAGTTCTTCCTTATGCATTTTAGACAATTAAAGAGCTTAGAGATGGGCACAATAGCCGAATTCAAGGGCTGGAGAATCCTCTTTGCATATCTCACAGAATCTGAATGGTATCTGCATATGCAAAGTTGAATAATCTCAGCTAAATCCAATGCAACCAAAGAAAGCACTTAAATCAGTTACTTAAAAGAAGTCACTCAAAGGAGCAGTCTTGAAAACCACCAAATGACTGGACACTGAGAGTCCTAAATCCAAATTAAATCCCACTATTTCTCTCTGTTTACCAAGATTAGCTCCTGTCTCTTCTCAAGGAACACATGGTCTAAGCAAGTTGGTATTTAACAGGAGAAGCTGTTAATACCTTCAATTACAACAGCGTTTCATTATCCCATTAAATTCATTACGAGAATACATTAACTCTGATTCCTTGCCAGAACATTGACAACTTCCTATTGCTCCCAGTGCTGAAGAAATAATGTGGTGTGTCGCATTAAAAACCTGTTGTGTCATGACTCCTCTTTGTTCACCAATCTCCGCTTTAGCTATCATCTGGCCACTGCTTACCTGAAAAAATGTAACTGCATAAGCTAGAAGGAAAATGTGGTTTCTGTCATCCTGTCACTGTCATCCTGTCACCCTGCACAGCTCATGGATACGGAGCACCTTTGTGTGTGTGCAATGTAACCCTAATTGCTTCTGGTGCTGTGGTGGGAGAGTCCCAGAGCATCTTCAGAGTGTTCACTTCTCCTCTGATTTAGTCCACTTTGTGAAATATCCCTTGAGTTCATCAGGAATTAAGAGGAGTCGACATTTTGCTTTGCTTGGGGACAAATCTCTGTTCTATGATTCTTCAGCGTAACTACTCTTTTTGAGAAAATTAATTCTTAGAGAGTTTTGAAACAGAATGATCATCACTCATTACAGACATCATCGTCTTTTCGATTCAGACCTTTGGAGGTGACTCTTGTCCTGCTGTGTTTATATTGACACAGTAGCACGCTCCCCCATGAGAGCATCTGTGACGAGTAGAGGAAGGTCCCCAAATGGCTGAGGGGCTTTTTGCCACCCAAACGAGGCAGCCCAGGTACCACAGGTCTGTGTGCCAGGTGAGGCATCCGCAGCACCATTTAGATCAGGCCTTCTGCTCCGTTCTGTACTCAAACAGCGCTTGCTTTGAGATCCAATTATAACATCAAATGGCCTTGCTACACTTGTACACATCCATCTCCTGCACTGAGAACAAAAGTAATAGGAGTTATTATATGAGGCTTACATATGGAAGCAGATAATTTGTAAATAAACACCTCTGAAGGAGCTTGTCAAGGAAAAAACACCCAGAAAGGTTTTGACCTTTAAGCAGAAACACGAATTTAGACATAAGAAAGGTCTTCCGCAATACATTCTCCAGTTCTAAATGTTCTACTTAACATCTGAGGAATAAAGATGTTAGCATGCTTATGAAATTGATTCATTTTAATAAGAGCCGTTTTTAAGCTGCACAGAATATTCTTGAAAAGAAGGCTTTTTTTTTCCGCAAGCCTGAGTAAAAGTTATTTCACTTTTATGATGTAGTTTACAGCTTCTTGTAAGGATCCCCAGGGTCATCCTTTTTGATCCTAAATAAAGCGCTTCTCTCTTCCTAAAGACAGGCTCTTCTAAACCTTAAATGTCTGGGAAATTTTTTCTCTTGGTATAGTGCTACTCCTGTGTCTGAGAGGAGTCTTTCTTTTCAGAGGGCAATCATGCAATTGTTTCCTTCTGACCCGAAATTTCTTGTGGTATCATTAGTCCCATGCAGTACATTTACAACGTGCAATTAAAGACCCTGGTAAAAAATTCTGCATGAGGCACAACTCCTAATGACAAAGCTACATAGTTTGCTTTCAAACTATAGCACAAAAGACAGCAGGATATATAGCTTCAGCAAAGTGGAGGTACGAAAAGCAGAACTGCAGACCATGTGTGGATACAAGAGGGAAATGGCACATTGTAGAGACCGAAGGTGCGCTGGCTGTGCTGTGGCAGACCTGCTTGCACAGATCCCACCCCTTGAAGAGACTTGTCCCTGCCCTGGCAATGGCAAAGTTACACCGCATGACTCAGTGCTAAGTTTGTATTTCCCTTCAGACATCTCCCATAAGGTTTACTTTGGTCCTGACCCCTCCACGATTCAGGCAGGCACTGGGTCCAGCCTGGCTGAGCCATTGCATAGCTCCTGCCCTGCCCACTGTCGCTGATGCTGGGGTCACAGCCATGTGGCTGCCGTCTTCTCTGACTGTGGCTCCCACTCCCGGTGCCCTCATGAGGCTGCAGGGAAAGGCAGCCTTGGGGAACTGCCGCATCACGCAGCCCCTTGTGCCGTGGGAAGAGCAAAGTGGTGGTGGACCCTCGGCGTGGTCCCCCAGACCTGCCAGGCTTGAGGGCTGGGCCAAGGATGGCCATGCAGTGCCAGGCGCACATGGACCACTTCGTGTACTGGCAGTGGTGGATGGGGAGGACTCCACTCCTACTGCTGGGGTCCCCCAAGGCTGCGCTTTCTTTTGTCCCTGTCTCTCACCCCAGTCCCCTCCAGCACCACCCCTTCTCTTTGAATGCAGTTGCACAGGGGATGTGCTGCTCACCCCTGACTGCCCCAGCAGCGAGACGGAGGGTTTGGGCTCTCAGCCCATTTCTGCACAGCTGGCACAGCGTGAGGAGCCCCTCACTCCTTCCCACCGCTCCCAGCACACCGTTCCTGCCACCAGCAGGCAACACATCCACAGACTTCATTTACAGCAGTGTGAAGCCACCAGCTGAGCTGAAACCAGCTGTGGGATCTCTTGGCTTTGCAGCCTCGGACATCCCTGAGCTCTGTCCTGCCCTGGCCACTTATTCCCTCCCTGTTTTTATTCCCTGCATTACCCAGTTGATCCCTTCCCCTGTGCACCATCAGCTCCCTTCTGCCCGGGCATCCTGGTGTTGCTGCGAGTGTGAGCACACAGAAAGGAGCAAAGGCGTGCGCTGCCAGCTGGTTAGCAGAGATGTGCAGCTCCCGAGGGCCGATGCTATTGGCTTCGAACAGCATTAAGAAAAGCCAACACCATAATGAACCCAGCGACGTGAAAGATGTTTTCCAGAGACACAGACACGTTTTCCCTATTCAGCTGGTGTTTTGCTGTGTTCTCACCTTCTGGTTATTTGTTAGAGGGGTGCTGCTGGGGCATTTGTCATAACTTCACAGCTCATTGCTGCGGCGCCTGTCATCGGTAATTGCTCCTTCAAGGCGTGACAACACTTAAATCTATTTCTCCACCGAACGTCTCACTTCCCTGCACTGTGCCATTGCTGGGCAGCCAGCTGCCTTGCTGGGAGGATTTGGGGTGGCTGCTCTGGGGTGCTGGGTGGGACACCCTTTGATGCAGAAGGTGGGTAACTTTGGGCTGACCCAAAAGCTGGGTTCAGCGAGCAGCCTGTGCAGAGACAGAGCTATTCCCCAGCCCTTGGGATAAGCGACCAAGTAAATAGGAGGCATATTTCCTCTTCTACCAAAAAACTCAAGCGTAACAGATGTGCCAGGCCAGTTTGCCTGGGAATGAGGCCTGTAAGCCTTTGCTTGTGGTGGGTGTAGTGATACCTACTTAGTCAGCAGAGAGCTGGTGTGTCGTGGGGTGTCCTAACCCCATCAGCTGTCAGGGGAAAGCCCCGCTGTATCATCACCCCCATCACTGAGGGGCCCAGGCAGGATTGGACCCTACATCCTGGATCTCCACTTTCCACACAGGCACTTGAGAGAGGCCCAGAGGCCACTGCAGCAGCTGGGAGCAGGGCGAGGGGGTATTCCTATTGACATTGCTGATATCCGACCATCCCAGGAGAGATGAGGTCCTCCTGGGGAGCAGAGCAGCCGTGACTCTCTGCTAGTGGGACCATGGGGCCTGACGAGGAGGAGTGATCAAGTATTGGGGGACATACAGCTGGGATGGGGCTGAGGGGGCTGGAAGCCTGACTGGGGGATAGGAGGAGGTGGGATGGCTGGTGGAGGGTCTACGTGAAGGGACCAGTGGGATGGACTGGGCTGTAGAAGGTGAGATAGGAGGGAGGTGAGTACTAGGAGCAGAGGCTGTAGCAGGTGGGAAGCTGGGAAACGAGGTGGAGGGGGCAGTAGGGCCGTGCAGGAGGGATGGAGGGATGGAGGGACCAGAGGTGAGAGGGGAGGTGCAGACCTGTCTACCCCTGTGAGCACGGCTCTCTGCAGACCCTGTGCCCTCCGCCCATCCATCCCCTGGGGCCACCTCCCAGGGGCCATCTGCAGAGCTCCCACCCTGGGTCCGCAGTCACACCCAGACCCTCTGCACCTCCCACGGGGAAAGGTCCATCACAGGTACTGCCATGGTTGTTGTCTCTACAGACCCTCGGAGCAGCGAGACTCATTAACACCTCATGCCCATGAAAACACTGGCTGTGCTAAGCTCAAAGCACCTGCACCCCGAGGCGTTCGAGGGGGACCAGGAGGTGACGACACGTGTGTTCTGCGGTGTGTAAAGTATCTGGAATTAGGCAAAAGGTGCGATTTATGCTGCACGATCTATAGCATAAATAAAAGCCTCTGACATATTCTAATTGGGGTGCTGGGAGCATCTCAGCAGTTCTGAGACGGTTCTGCAGTTTTGTGTAAATGCCTCATCAAAGTGGTAATGTATTCTAATTATTAGCAGAGCACTGGCTGCTTCATGAACCCGTAATATTTTGTGGCATGTGACATTACAATGAAAATGTATGAATAACAATTTTTCATTTGAATTACTAGCTGTATGATCAATTTTTTGTAGTATTATGAGGTTTGGGGTAAATACTCCATAAATATGTAAATAACTTGTGATGTTGTTGCATTAGGTAATTGCAGGAGGATGTGGCTTGTGATACAGATGAGCCAGGAGCGGATGCACGCCGAGACCCTGTTTCTTTTGGGCATGTGGCTGTGGCTAGCTGGTTCTTGTGTTTGCTCCCCAGTGTCTGCGGTCCCACCCTTGGAGGACAGCTGAGACACTTTGTCCTGTGCTGCACCTTTTGCACCCACTTTTTCCACCGGAGCTGCTGCATGCCTGTGCTCTCGCTGTGTCACCTTGATGGCAGAGCCATGCTGCCTGGTGCAGGACCCCACGAAGCCTGCAGAACGGGGATGCTCCCCAGTGACACCGTGCCCGTTGTGGAACACGGTCTGTGGTGCAGCCCAGGCGAGACTCCTGCACAGCCCTGTGCACCCGCACGCACTCGCCCTGCGCCCTCGGCGAGGAGGCAAGGGCTTGGCAGCTCTTAATTACTGTAAATGAGCAGACCAGGGGCTCGTTGTGCAAGTCGCTGTGTTTGTGCGGCTCATTGCTTCGTAATTGTTTGTTGCTGGCAGGGGGAGCGAGGCCCCATTGTGTGCTTGTCACGGCTGCAGCACCGACTTATGCTGGGCATCCCGGGAATTCATCACGGCGGTGATCCTGGGTGCAGAGCTGGAGGACTGGAGGGTCACTGGGTCCGTTCCTGCTGCGTCACTGGGTCCAGTCCTACTGTTTTTGTGGGATGAAATCTTCTGAAGAAACTCTTCTTGCTCCTTCCTCAAAGCAGCCTGGGGTCTGCCCCAGGCTCCTGCTGGCAGGCAGCACTGGGGCTGACTGCTCCTTCTCAGAGGAGACCCACCGAACCCAAAGGGAAGCTGTGAGCAGAAACCCAAATATTTTTCACATCAGACAAAAATCAAGATATTTGTCCTGAAAAAAATTGATTAATTTGGTTTTGCTTTTTTCTTTATTTGTTTTCTTGAATTATTTTTGACTCTTCACCCAGTTCAAAATAAGGCAGAACTGGTAAATGAGGAAGCAAATGTGCAGTTTCAAAAGCTCCTGTTTCCACCACTTTTTTCCAGCTGGGTTTGTCCCTGAAACCCTCCCTCACCATGTTGTGCCTGGCTTTGCCAGGGCCAGTCTGGCCCTTCACGCATGCAGGGTGACATGCAGGTACACAGGACTAGGTGCTGGGCCAGCGAGCCTGGACATCGGCCATGCTCTGTGTGACTCCTGCTGACATTCCCATGGGGATAATGCAGCACCTGGGGCTGCTGAGGTGCAGGGAGAAGCTACAGCGACAGGACTGGACATGCTGACCCCCAAGTGGGTCCCTTCTGCCATCACCTAAGTGAGGATCCTCTTCCCTGCAGATGGTTCCTGACCCCTCCTTCATCTCTGTGGTCCACCGCTAGTTCTCCCTGGCCCGAGCAGATGGTCTCTGGGGCACGCATGAAGGGTGCCCTGGGGTAGGATGCTCCAGTCTTGTCTCGCTCTTGCCTGGGGAACATGAGTGTTGCCATAACAGGTCTGGTGGAGGGCAGGGAAGCCTGGCCACTGGTTCATGAGATGTCCTTTTCCACCTCCTGGAGAGGGAAACTGCCCTTGTGCGGTCCTGTGGGAGGAGGTGAAATGTGCTGTTCTAAGTAAATTTCTACAGTAGAAATACTAGGAGAACTTGAGAATTAACACATGAAGGAGAACAGAGTGTGTCCGCACCAGGGAGAGGTGAAAACAGTAGCACTTTTATTAGGAAAATGATATTTCTGGA
Organism: Gymnogyps californianus; assembly: GCF_018139145.2. Classification (NCBI taxonomy): domain Eukaryota; kingdom Metazoa; phylum Chordata; class Aves; order Accipitriformes; family Cathartidae; genus Gymnogyps; species Gymnogyps californianus. Next base: position 515,374 of record NC_059486.1, read on the forward strand.
AGAAAACAGCATGAGTGCTATCTCCCGGAGGGTTTCGGGTCAGCGTGGGAGTGGTGAGAGAAGAGTTCCCAGAGTGGTGGTGGGCCAGAGTGGTGAGAGACGGATTACAAGAGCCACAGCAGCAGCCTGGCCATCATCACCAGCGTCGTGCTGTGTACACTGAGCTGCCTTCGGGGCTGAACCGGCCCTGGTGCTTGCTGCCAGCTCTGCCATGCCTGGGTAAGAGCATCCCCCTGGGGCAGGAGCTGTACAGGGTCCACCTGGAGCCCATGTTCAGCCTCCTATGCTCCACAGCTTCTGCCATGACCTTTCTTTCCCAGTCACCAAGACATCGAGGGGGACGGGACTCTGCAGCTCCCAGAGCAGTGGTCAGGGAGATCCTGCACTCATGAGCAGAGCTGTCCTTCACAGCGTTGTCCCTCTGCATGCACACACGTGGGCATGGCAGCTGGAGGACTTTACGGTACTGCCTGCTCCGCTGAAGGTCCCAGCAGATGCTGTTGCAGGGTCATCTCATCTGCTTGCATCTTGCTGCTGTGGCCTCTTTGCTGCCTCCAGGACCCGGGGGGTACCCAGGGTCTTGTTCCCCACACTGTGCTCTCTGAGCAAGGGTGCTGGGATGCTCCCTGCTCCCCTGGCACCTCCTTGTGCCCAGGGCATGGTGCCCTCACCACTTTTCTGCTATATCCCCTCCCTTAGAAAGATGGTCACCTTAGGACAGACACTGTCCCCTCTCTTGCATGAGACATCCCCAGGCCCTTGTTTGGTCTCTGCACTGGTAAGAGGTGTCCAACGCATGCTGGCTGGGGCTGATGAGCTCCCTGCCCTTCAGAGAGGAAGGTGCCACAGGAAAGGAGCAGAATGGCTCTGTGCCCACATGTGTCTGGGCACATGCTCTCACTATGGGTGGAAATAAGGACAGTGGCATGAACTGTGCCGGGGAACCGCAACGCCATCAGTGTTTGTGGCTGCCTGCAGAGCTGCTGGCTGAGGGGACAGTGGGATGGTTCCTCTCTGAGCTGACCAGCCCGATGCAGTCAGCAGATCATCATCAGCTGCTGTAGAAGTGGATGTCACCGTGCACACTGGAGCAGAGCCGCTGACCGTGTGTAGAGCGGGGAGTCCTGGGGGATGGCGGGGAAACGCGGGCAGGGCCCCTCACCTCTGCCAGCCCGCGCTCCCCGGGATGAACTTGCAAAGCAAGGCACGGCAATCTGCCGGTGCCCTGGGACCAGCAGGCAGCTGCACTTGCGGGGAAGGAGGGGAGCAGGGGCTGTGCCGGGGGGTGCTCTGCCTGTGGCAGGGCTAGCAGGGCTGCGGGTACCGCTGGCAGCAGCGAGGTGCTGCACAGGGAGCAAAACCAGCTCGCACCATGTGTGCCCACCACTCCGGGCAAATTAAGAAAGGACAACTCTGCAGTGACTAATTATTTAGATTAGAACAATCCAGAGGGGTTTAAAATACGCCTGGAAAATGGTGACTTGACAAGTGTACCTGGGGGGAGGCAGTGCGGTCACCAGGGGTCCCTCTGGTCTGGGTGGCCCCTGGCCATGGTCTGCTCAAGCGCAGCCTCCTGGGGGGACGGGGAGGCTGAGGGGGAGCAAACCCACAGCCACAGCCCCTTCCTTCTCTCGCTGGGAGAAGCAAAACGGAATCGCTTCTCCTTTTTCTCTGCCCGAGCTCTGTAAGCAGCTCCGAGTGTGACTGGAAACGCAATGGAGCTGGGAGAGGGAATCCCACCATCACTGCACGGCCTCAAGAGAGGGAATATTTGATGAAGCTGAGTCCTGTGAAGAGAGAGCAGAGGCTGTTACCATCACAGATACTTCAGCACAGATACCACAGAAGAAAGAAGTCAGGCTTTGTAAAGAGCCTTTGTATTATTTCCTGCCTCTCCAGTTTCACTGAAGTGAAAATGAAGCGATTTTTTAAGAGTGAGGGGAAAAAAAAAAGAAAAGAAAGGAAGGAGAACAACTTTTTCTTTCTGCTGAAAGCGCGGCGCTGTGCTTTAACTCTTCCCCGAGCTCATCTGCCAAAGGCAGGCTCCTTGTGGGCTCTCCAGCCTTCAGTGCAGAATGTATTTTCTTTAGCAGACCCTAGTGAGCCACTTCTTTTACCAGATATATCTTCTGGGCTGGCGGAGGGGAGGTCTGCTCAGTCTGGGTGGAATCAGCACGAAGCGACTGCAGATGAAAGACACGCCGAATGCCATCGATCACATAGTCTCTGCAGGGCCAGGGAAGACCAGCTGGCTGTTCTTCAGCCTGACCCACCACATTTTACCAGGTGGCACCCTCCTTCCCTTAATTATTGTCATTATTATTACTAGCTTTCTCCAGACATGTCTGGGTCCAAAATCTCCGCAGTGCCAAGAGCTCAGCTCCTCTCGGTATTGAGAGCTTTCCAAGTTTGAGCCAATATTTTTGTTCCCCTTGCAAGCATTACAGATGAATGAAGCACTCCATTCCCTCCTTTGTTTTACTTCTTCCAGAGCAGGACAACTTCAGCTTCGTGCAAGGCAGGGAAGAGCAGGAGGAGGGGGAGCAAGCCAGCTGCATGTCACATTACGGAGAGATGGACGTGCCTCCACACTCCTGCCTCCTGCTCCCAAGGAACTGCCTGAACGAACAGCTCATGATCTGCCCTGTTACTCTTGGATAATCTGCCAATCAGCTCTTTAAATACTTGCACCTGCACATTGACAGCTAAAAAAAAAAAAAAAATCTTTGTTTTTTACCTGTGTTTGCTAGCAGGAACCACAGGAAGGATCTGATGTGGTTCCTTGATGTGGTGGGTAAGGAAGACCACTGAAAAGCCTGCTGGCACGTCCTGGGGTGTTTGTGCCGGGGAAGCCCCCATGCACTGGGTGCCACCCGCTCCTGCTCGTCCCCTATGTGTGTAGGTAGTAACGCTTCCCATGGCAGGAGATTGCACCTTCTCCCTCCTCTTGCAGGCTTGCCTGGCCAGGCTGGGATAAGGATTTTCTCCTTAACTTCTAGTAGCTGGGACATGGCCACAACTCTGGTATGGCAAGAAGGTGAGGTGCAACTGCCTAAATGGTAACACTCTGACCTGCAAATAACACAGGACACTCCAGGGTTCCTACAATTCATGGGGCCATGAGGTTGAAGGATGTTTGTAAAGGGTGCACGACATTTGAGAAAAAACCTCTAAAGTCCCATATTCTTCATGCATTTCTACATAACGGTTCCCTCACCCAAGGTGAAGCTGATGTGTGTGAGGAGCAGAAATGTATGGCTGGACTTGTGCACTCCTATATGGACGGCATGTAGCACATGGCAGGGAGCAGTGAGAACAGTCTGCAGCAGCTCATAGGATGCAAATTGCTCATAAAAATCATGTTAAAACTTTCTAGACAGCAAATCCCTCGCCAGAATGCAGGAGGGCCTGTGAACCAGCTGAGAAATCTGCGCTGGGTGAGCTGGTCATGTCCATTTTCCTCCCCAGCTTGCTATTTTCCATGCCTGTAGCTTTCAAGAGGTCTTCAGAGAAACCAGAGTGTGGATGCCAGAGCTCCCGTTACTATCCAGACGCATCTGAATCTTAGACACTTCCCCGTGAATCTTCTATATCATAAAAATAATAGGCATGTAAATTAAATTATCCTGAAGGCATTTGGCAGAATGCTAATAGGGAATTGGCTGGCAGGGTACCATCCTCCTTGCCAGCTTATCAGCGACAGAGACGAACTGAAATTAACTGTTTTCAAACACCTTCCGGGCAGGCAGAGGGGACAAGGTCGCCGGGACCTTTGGGAGCTCGGAGGGACGTGGTTCCTCCTCCCCATTACCGCAGTGCTTCTCGGTGGAGCTGTGCTCTCGCTGCTATGTGCCGACCACTCAGCCAAGAGCAACAGTGATTACGGAGGGATGGATGTGACTCCATAACTGATGCCGCAGGAGTAATTTTGTGGTGACCTCTGCTTCCAGTTCCTGCCCATCTGTCTCTGTATCTCTATATCTCTAGATGTCCTGTTGGGCTGAAATTTCTTGCCCTCAGCTTTCCCCCAACAGAAAATTTTGAAAAGTTCTGCGAAGTGTCCAGCACGTTTTGCCTTTGTAACAGTGAACAAATGGGCAGTTTCTGTTTTTCGCAGAAGACTGCAGCCTTCTGTTGTGACAGGTAATTCAAAAGCGTCTCCATTTCAGGACTCTCAGTCTGCCATGCACTTAGCCTTCAAATGGGACGAGAGCCGCTGCCGAGTTTGAAGAAAGTAATGTCATAAATAACAAAGTTATGAACCTTTAAGCATGGGGCACTGAGCATGCTCTGCAGCGCACTTTTCCCTGTTACACTTCTTTTTCATCCTTATTGCAGTTCTTTTCATGGGTTAGCAGCTTAACAATAGGGCCACAAGGATAAAGGAGTTGCTAGACAGCTCTGCTTAACCAGAAATGATAACAGCCTTTCCAGAGGAAGTTTCTTCAGCAGAATGGTTGAAAGGTTTGCCTGGCAATTCCCTAACACCAAGTTCCCATCACGCTGATGGATGAAGAGTAACTCAGGGTTTCAGTCAGGGCTGCACACGTTGTTCTTGTTATAGCTGAACCCAGCCAGATCCCAGGTGATGGCTGTCCTGGTTTCGGCTGGGATAGAGTTAATTTTCTTCCTAGTAGCTGGTACAGTGCTGTGTTTTGGATTTAGTGTGAGAATGATGTTGATAACACGCTGATGTCTTAGTTGTTGCTAAGTAGCGCTTGTCCTAAGTTAAGGACTTTTCAGTTTCCCATGCTCTGCCAGCAAGCAGGTGTGCAAGGAGCTGGGAGGGAGCAGAGCCGGGGCAGCTGACCTGAACTAGCCAAAGGGGTATTCCATACCATGGAACGTCATGCCCAGTATACAAACTGGGGGCAGTTGGGCGGGAGGGGCTGACCGTTGCTGGGGCATCGGTCAGCAGGTGGTGAGCAATTGCATTGTGCATCACTGTTTTTTTCCTTGAGTTTTATTTCTTTTTTTTTCTTTCCTTTTTTTTTTTGTTATATTCCTTTTCATTACAATCATCATTATTATATTTCATTATTATTATTGTTAGTATTATATTTTACTTTAGTTATTAAACCGTTCTTATCTCAACCCATGAGTTTTACTTTTTTTCCTGATTCTCCTCCCCATCCCACTGGGAGCGGGGAGGATTGAGGGAGCGGCTGCGTGGTGCTTAGCTGCTGGCTGGGCTTAAACCATGACACGGCTCAGAAGCGACACAATTGACTTTGCTCCGTGCAGCGTGGCTGTAGAGCAAATACACGCTCATGCTCCCTGGGCACAGCATGCACAGAGGAGGATCCTGGGAACTGCAAAGTAAGGCACTTAGATTTAGGAAAAGCCAGAATCAAGGTTGTGCAGGAAGCATAGGATACATAAAATAACTCCAAATACGCTGCAATCAAAAAGGTGTCCGGACTGCTCCAGGCTTAGCAGGCTGTGGATAGTCTCTGAGCTGCCTCCAGGAGACTCACCGATATATTGTTTTAGCATTGATCCTCATTCTTTCTTTATTCGCAGCTGAAATCTCCCCTTTACTAATGATCTTCAACCTGTCCCCAGGTGAAGTCTGGGAACAATGATCCTCTGTGGGGCTGGACTGTGTCACCCTATCATCCCTGTGGGACCCCACAGTCCTCACCAGGGCAGGGCTGGGGTTCCTTCTGCAGGCAGAGCTTCCATTAATAAAGAATAGCCAAAACAGTGATTGCTAACCCTAAATGCTGTGTTCAAGAGCAGAGTACAGAGCCGGCTTGCATCTCTTCCCTTGGGCTTGGGCAGGAGCCTACTCTAAAGCATGAGAGAGCTGTCCCCTCCCTGCCCTGGTGATCAGCAAAGGGTGCACCAAAGAGCTGCCTTTGAAGGCAGCTGCCGTCTGAAAGGGAGATGTACCCCTCCAACATGCTCGTGGGACAGCTCTGAGAGTGGGATGCTGAAGCAATGTTTTATGAACCAGCTGCCAGGCGGAGGGGTGGTCTGTGTGGCATGTGGGTGCACTGCGGAGATTAAATCGAGTATGGTGCAGATTTAAAATGCGCACAATGATGAGGCAAAGACACCACCTGCTCCTTGGCCAGGCTAGGCACTCCCCGCACGAGCAAGCCACCCTCTGAGTGATCTCCCCTCTCCCCAGTTCACTGGTGATGACAGCCATACCTCTACCCTCTTTTCCCCATGTCCCACTTCTGACCAGTCTGGAAACAGGTCCCAGAGTGGGACACAAGCCATACAGATGTGTTGCAACCAGTGGCTGTGCTGTCGAGCTGGGGCAGACTGTCAAAAAATCCTTGTTACCAGGCTCCCCTTCCCCATAGCCACAGCCTGGTCCCCTCCGTTCCCCACCACATGCCCCAGCACATGGAGAGTGAAAAGCCTGGAAAAGCCAGCCCAGAGCATCCCCTACCCAGCTCTGCATGGATGAGAAAGGGGTTTTAGCAGAGCTGGGTGAAGACTTGGCTCCATGGCTCATCTGAATACCTGGGATCTGCACTCTGGTCCACTGCCCAACGGAGCTGTCGTTACACCCGCAGGCTTTGCTGTTTGTCATTTGGTTCCCAGGATCATTTATTTTACTGCAATTTCACAACATATGGGCAAACTCACCTGTAGAATTAGCACCTCCAGCACCAAGTTGCTGGTTGTGTGTGGAAAGCTAGGTACATTAATATGGAAGCTGACATTGAGTGATAAGCTGTGAGGTGAAAATTGAATTAGAAAAAAAAAAAATCTTCTTTCATTGTGGTTGTGCAAAAACCAGAGGAGCAGCAGCAATCATGAGCAGCCATGTCAGCAGGTCAGCCCTTCCATGAGCATCCCAAGGTAACATCCCATCCCCAGACCTCACTGCCAGCCCTGGAGTTTGCTATCAATGAGACCTGAGCACTTCTCTAGGGTTAAGCATAGGCTGAAGTGCTGTGTTGAGCGGGGACATGCAGCAGGGAAGCTCAGATCCTGCAGCGTTTTATCACACACACCTTTGCACTTTTGTGGACGTGCACAGGCTCATGTTTCTTTTGCCTCTGTTGCATGCCAGGGCTGAGAAAACCGATCCCGTGACAAGGATGCTCTCTGCCAACCTTCAGAAACCCGGAGGAAGTGTGGTAATTTTTATCTGCAGAGAGAGATAAGGGTTTAAAATTAAGCTGCAACATAAAATTCTGCTGAGAGCTGTCACATCAGTGGTATTTTATCATGGCATCTTTCTGTCAAAAACACTGCTATTGTTTAATATCAATCACATCAATGAATACAAGTTTTATATATATTTATGCAAAATTTTGGTTTCTGCTTTCATTTGCTTGGGTATTAGAAATTGCATTACTCACATTTTTCAATAGCAGCCTTGTTTTTTCTTGTGGGAGAACTATCAATAGTTTGATGTATTTTTATGCGGATCACTTTCTCAGTAAAAATATTTGTAAAACTTTATTCGCATAGCCTATCCACTTCAGTGTGGTGCAGTCATAAACTAGCGTGGAGAGGATAAATTTGCACTGGCAAGCACATGGATGCAAACAACGCCCGTAGTGCAAACTTCCTTAGGTCAGGAAAAGGAGAGCAACAACGGAGCAGAAGGAGAAAGGGTAAAAAAAAGCGAAGTGAGGACTTTAAAAGAGCAAACCCAAGTGGAGCAGGAATAAGGATAAATAGCTACTCTAAGCCTTGCTCCGTTACAGAAGGACCTCGTCTTGTTCCTCCCCACACCTCCTGGAAGGACCAGCTCACCCAGCAGCTGGGTGAAAGGCCGGAGGAAGGCAGGTCTGACTTGGGCGGCAGGTTTCCATTCACACCCTGCCTGCTTCGCCCAAGAGCTGTGTGAGGAGGAAGCTGGCAGCAAAGCACTTGTGGGGATTTGCGTGGGACAGCTGCCCGGCAGCCTGCCAGCCACTTCCACTTCAAGCAGGTTTGCAGGGCCAGGTTTGGACCATCTCCTCGAGAAGAAATTTATCTGTTGCATTTTCCTTATCTCTTGCATTTTCCTGCTGCTCCTATCTACGTGGCCTGCATTTCTGCATCCTCGCCACTGCCAGCTGTGCAGAGTGAAGGTGCAGACCTGTGGCGTACACCTTGGCTGCAGGAGAGCAGCTGATCTCAGCAGCCTGCCACTCAACAATGGAGGCAACTTGCACACCCAGCGAGTGACAAACTCATTGCCAGAGCAGAGCACTGCCAAGATCAGGTCAGCCGACAGAGCAACCCCGCGCATGCATCGCACTTCAGCGTCCAGCTGCACTGTGGGGCAGGAGCTGCTGCCACTGAAGGAAGGTAATGGGCATAATGAATATGCCAAGCGCTGAGCTAAGGCTTGGCTTACATCTCCTATCATTGCGAGGCCAAAGCCCATCGCTGGCCTGTCGCTGGCTTGACACTTCTGTGGCAGCAAACAGCCAGGGACTGGTGCAGATCTTTCAAATGTGCTGCCCAATTCAAGGGTCCTGGAGGCAGCGAGGAGCTTCCAAAATATGGTGTACAGTCCTCTAGCTGTAGGCAGTTATCACAGAGCAACCTCAGTGCCCTGCAGGGTCTGGCTGGCCATTGCATCCTTACCTGTAGCAGAAGTCTCCTTTGCCAGTGAGCTTCTCTTGTGCAAGTAGAAGTTCTTCGTCTTATTATTATTATTATCATTATCATCATTATTATTATTATGAATCACTGTTATTATTTTTACTATTTGTTGGTTGGATTTTGGTGCCCTGGAATTGTTCTGGGTGCTTGTTCTGTGGACTCAGTGGAAGACAGACATCCAAATGTTCTGTGCGTCTCTCCTTGGTGCTCCCCTAAGGATGGCACAAGTTCCCTTAGGAGTGGATGATCTGTCAAGAGGGTGAATTCTGCTGAGTGCCCCAGAGGCTGCTGTATGTCAAATAAGCCTCCTGGTCCTCCTGAAGCAGCTTAGCTGTGGTCTGAGCTCCAGGAGGGACAGGAGAGAAAGAGACGTTGGATCCCTAGGAGCTGCAGTTCATGCCTATTCATTAGCAGGGTTCTTAACAGAATAGTGATCATGTTTTTAGTATGATTAGTGAGACATGCAGATACATTTGTTAACTGCTTTTACAGTAATGCCAGGCAGAGCACAGGTCATATTAAATGTTCCAGGGCTAGTGTAAGGAGATGATAATTAAGCAATAATATGCAACCAGGGCTGTCAAAGGGTGAGAAGCAAGGCAGATGCTGCCAGGAGGCGAGTCTGGGCAAGGGAGAAGGATCTTCTCTCTCAGCAGCCTTTATTTCATTGATTTGAGTAGGACGGTTAATGATGAGGCAAAACCAGGCCATGCGTTTATACAATTATCAGCTCCACCTCACCTGCTGATCCATGTAAGAGAAACAGGAAGACCATGAGGTAGCAAACTACGGGGAAATCCAGGTAGACTTGGGGAAGGCAAAGCTCCTGCCTGCCCAGGGTTTTCCGCAGGCCCGGGAGCAGAGGAGGGTTTGTGCCACTTGGGCTGGGGAGGCTGCAGCACTGGGGATTTGCTGCAACTGGTGCTCTTTGTGCTCATGTTAGGACTTACCAGCTGGCTGCATCAAGGTGCACGTTGTTCACATAGGCCCAGCTGACCAAGCGGTTAGTCCTCTTCTCTTACTGCTCTTACTGCTTGGCACTACTTGGCACCTTGCAAATTTTGCCTCACAGGCAAACTGCTCTCCCTCTCTCTCCCCCCTTGCCCCCCCACCTCTCCCTCCATCTCCATCTCCATCTCCATCTCCATCTCCATCTCCATCTCCATCTCCATCTCCATCTCATTATCTCACTTCCCTGTGGTTCCAGGGTTTAGAGCTGGCCTTTGCAAAAATCACTTCATCACACTCTCGTTTGATGAGAATTCCCTACTTGTTTTGAGATCTGCCATTTTCGTCCAACACTCAGCATATTTACACATGGGCTTTACCAGCATTGGCTAGAACTGGTTTTTAATCCAAAGGTGTAAAGCCTGATTGTGCCTGGGCACTTCATTCTATCAGCCACATGTGTGCTCTCCGCTGCAAATAAGAACAGATTTGTTGGGCAAGGGTTGCTTTCCATAAAACCATGTTGACTGGACTTGATGATATTCCTAGCCTTTAATTCTTTGTTAATTTGATTCTGTATCAGCTTTGCTGTTTCTCTGCCAAGTACTGATATCTCTGGAGAACGTTTCCCTGCAAGTTCAGCCTTGACACATTAATTTATACTAAGCAATCTTCTGTTTTTCTTCAGTCACCCAGTGACATATTGAATTCAACCCTCTTTTCCCTTTTTGTCAGCATCCAAGAGTATAACTGCTCTTATGTCATTCCTCGTGTGTGTAACCAATGTTTACTGAGAACCTATCTCTCTTGGATGATGGTCAACCCTTTCTCTTGATGCATGGCCTGTGGATGTGCTGCTGAATCTCAGTTTCCTTTGTGGGATATTAAAGGGAATTAGCAACACACTGTGTGTGTTCAACTTTTGATGGTATCTAAAGCAAGTGGCCGTGACACAGCCATGGGAAGCTGCCTCTCTCCTCATCTTGCTCTCAAGTGCAGGCGTGTGCCCAGCTGGTTGTGTGGGACCATGGCGTTGCCTGCACTTCTCTGGGTCCAGCTCCTTCCCTGCTACCTAGCCTGCATCCCCTCCCAGAATTACTGCCCTTGAGAAATTGTACACATCCTCTTTCCCGATTCTCTATCTTCCTATCACCATGTTTTTCTGTTATACTAGTGTAACAGGGATTTTTTTCTTCCATTTCAATCTTCCTGGACATCTGTGCTGTTCCTGCAGTCTCCCTCCATATTACAACTTTCACAACATTTTTTTTTTTACCTTTGGCAAACCTGTCCTTGCAGGTACTTAGGAAGCACAGATGAGACTCAGGGCCACCCAAGCACTCCTGCTGGCAGTGCTGATCCCGGCGGTGAGCTGGGGCTGAGCAATTGAAGATGATCCTCCTGGCACAGTAATTACATTGTGAAGACACTTGAAAGTTTCTGTTGTTAAATATTTAATGCTATAAGAGGAATAAGACCCTGAATGTGAATTTTATGATGGATGTCTTGCTTGCCTGTGGATGTGCTGAGAGCCTCCACTCACCTTCCAGACACAGTGACCATGAATATTCATTCTGCTCCCTCCAGGGCTTGTCTCCTTTGTGAGGCTGCCAGGAACTACACACTGGGAGCTCAGATAAGCAAGGAGGCTAGTGGGGCATTTAAAGGGACAGGGGATGTGCTGAGAGTGACTGTCAGATGGGGACGATGTGATAGTAAGTGAGAGCACCTCATTTCAGGAGCACGCTCGTCAGCGCTGCTCAGTGTGTGCCTGCAGCCTGGGGACAGACCAGAGCCAGCTTCCGTCTTGCTTACCTGGAACAGGGGAGGTGGGGCTGTGCAGGCGGTAGCATGGGCTGAATGAGTGCAGCGGGGTACTGAGCTCCATGCTCAGCCCACACTGAAGCAAATGGTCCATTTACGGTTGCTGCTTGGTCCTAGGGTAGCATCACCATTAACTGGTGTGGTGCTTACATGTCCTTTGGGTTTTGCAGTGAGGGGAGAGGTGCATACACTTAAGGCAGGGTTGGGCAACCCCCTTCTCATCTCTTCTGGTGGGTTCCTCAGCAAAAGCCACAGAAAGACACTGACTTTGTTCCACAGCAGCTCCAGAGACTGTGAAATCAGTCTCTGCAACTAATGCCTGCATGGAAACCAAACCCTTGGGCTGTATTTGCCTGCTTGGGTCTGGAACCTGGGGTTAGTGTGAACAGGAAGGACACGGCCCCAAGTGCTGGTGCTGGTTCAATACGACCTGGAGACCCCAGGGAAATGACACAGCTTTATGAATTTTGTTTATGGTCCTGATTTTTGCCCTCTCTGACATTACTCCTACCTTCAGCCAGGGGAGAACCTAAGGGATGTTCTTGCTGTGAAGGAGATGAGAAAGAGCTTTGCAGCCTGCCAGTGCATGGGACTATGTCTCAGCAGCTGCGGACACCGGGCTGTTCCCAAGTCAGCCTCTTTGGAGACTGGGCTCATCCTGCTCAACAAAGAGAGAAGAAATGAGGATGAGCCTTGTTGGGATGGACCTCAAACAAAACTGCCAAGCGCTCATGCTCATATCATGTCCCTGGTTGCTACAATGAAGTGGAGAGGGGTCATTCCCAACTTTGAAAGTTGGGGTGATGCTCATTCTTTAAAAGAGCCATTGCAGCCATTGACAGCTCCTCTTGGGAGAGCTCCAGTGGGGCAAGTGTCTGCTGCTTCCTCTGCAATCAGCAGAGAGAATGAGACAAATTTTTGAAATTAAATATTTTGTACACAGTAGGAATTCCCTGGTTGTCCGGTCGTTGAGATAAAAAATCACCAGAAAACTTTAAGAAACCATGTTTCTCCACTCAGCTTGTGATTTTCTTGAGCTTTCTCCTTTGCAGTGACAGCATTTCAAGGAAAGCGTATGTTTCCTACCTCCAGTTATTTTTCTTCCAAAATCTTAGTTTTTTCGCCAAGAAAAGGTTTTGATAGCAAAGTCAGAATCACCCTTAATTCATCACAGCCACCAGCCTGTCCTAGCTGGGATGCCAGCTTTGACAGCTAGCCTTGACTGATACAGCCACCAGTGCTTTACAAGTATGCGTGCAGGCGAATGCCTGTCTGGGGTAGAAGAGACATACTATGCAACACAGCACAGCTATACTGATTTCTAAGCAGTCTTGCCCTTCGCTGTTCTTGATCAATGCATTAAATCCCCCAGCACTCACACACACACTGCACTGACACCCAGATGCAGGTACCTGGGGGTTAAAGGGTGGCTGGTTGGTCCTCCGGGTCAGCACTTGCAGAGATAAAGGAACAGAAAAGGAAATAAAGGGGTTTATCTTCCTCCTGGCCCAGCAGGTATCTGGAAACCCTGCTGCCACACCATCTGTCATCTCCTTGGGAGGCTGGCTCTGCAGCGTGCTGGGATGCGCTTTGGTTCTGCATCAGCTGGAGGAAGCGCTGTGCCTTCGGCCTCCCCCTCCTCCCTTCCCCCTGATGCTTCGTCTTTAGAAATACTCCTAATGTGGCTGTGCGACCTCCCGTATCCTGTGGTCACCGAACAGCCTGACACCCCTCCTGCAGCCTCTGCAGGCAGGGGGGCTCCCAAGTCCCACAACCAAAATGCAGCAGCGATTTACTCCAGCCCGGACCCAGCGAGGAGGCAGCTTTCCTCCAGGCTGCGGGCTCTCTCTGCACCAGCTGTCCAGAGTGTGGCATCCCCAGGCTTGGCTAACATCCCAGAAAACATGCTGCATTGCAAAGGGGTTGGGACCTGCCTCCTGCCCTTTGGCCAGAGCCTGGCTTGGCTGTGTGCAACGTCAGGCTGCGTGAACTCAGCCTTCAGGAAAAGAAGAGAACAGGCACCTTCTCATGCTGGTAGAGACTTCCAGAGCTGACAGATGGACATAAAGACCACCTTTGACCTGAGTAAAAGACAGAGGAATGAAGGTTTCTGAGCACGGAGAACCTCAAAGCCAGTAAGCAAAGGTCTGGTGACCTTATAGGCTGCAGCGTGGCTATGACAGGTGGTGGGAATTGTGTCTTCAGCAACAGCATTTGCTTTCCTGTTCCTCAGCAGTCACAGCACTGCTCTGGCTGGGGAATGCATGCGCTGCTACGGCTGCGGCTATTTGCACACACTACAAAACAGCTTGCGGAGCTGCCCAAAAAGCAGAGAGCCTTGGGAGCCCGCTGTGGGTGCACAGAGGGGCTGCTTCCCCTGCAGCAGGGCTCCTGCACTGAGCAGGGTGGGATTTCATGTGAGGGTGCACATCTATTCCAGCAGTCATTGCCTGCAGTTCCTGGGCCCTGGGCGATGAGTGTGTGGGAAGGGCATGTCTGCAGGACTTGGCAGGATGTCTTCACACGGCGTGAAGACAGCGAGGGGATTTTCGGAGGCCACATCTGTGCTGCTGTGGCTTCTCTCCACGAGGTCCAGCCACCCCCTTGCTTTGCCAGCTGTGAATGGCACGTACAGAGAGGGAAATCACCCTGGAGGGTCTGACCACAAGAGAGCTGGGGGAACCTGCAGGCTTGCAGGCAGCCTTGGGCAGACAGAGCTGTCTTGTGGGTTGCGAGAGCTCTGGATGGTGTTGTTGGATGACTCCATCTGAGGGCGAATGCAGCAGAGATTACACTCTGACTCAAGGTTAGTTTTGATTTATTATTCCCAGGAACCTTTAGCACAGCAAAGCTTTTTGAGTTCCCTGCAACAAGCGCTCTTTGTTTTACTGCCTTTATAAATCACCTTAGTGTGCAGAAATGTAAGAATAGAAAATGTTAGTCTAGAATAAACAATTGCTAACCAGTGAGACAAAATAATCAATATTCATAAGATAAAGCACCAGTGTAAAGTGAGCAATGATAATAATGAGGAAGAGAAACAAATCAAGAGGTGAGACTCCTAAAACCTTACTGCCAAAACAAACGGTACCTAAAGAGTATGTTGCTCTGGACTGCATAGCTTACCAAAGAGCAATGGTCAATGACCCTGGATGCAGCTAGAGGTTCAGGATGGCACCTTGGTTCAATCATCTGATCTGTGTTAGATGTGCAGAAGGATGAACCTGAAGTGCGTTTATCTAGTAGGGTTGGGATCATGCAGGAGAGCTCAAGGACATGAGATGGGAATGGGGTTAGGAATAAGCTAGGGGATTTCAGCCTGGGAAGACATGCCCGGTGAAACAGTGCATGTGGTGTAGGCAGGATGAGCCTGATGGCTAGTGCAGTGTCATCTGAGGTGGGAGAGAGCAAGGGAGAGGGTCTGCAGAGTTTTGCAGCAGCATGAGCAACTCCAGTGCTAGGTGGGAAGAGGGTAGAGACATTGCCAGTACCTCTGTGCCGCTGGCATTCAACTCCATGGACACTAGGAGGAGTAGAGCAGTTCATCTGCATGTCCTGGAACGTGTTGCGTGGCCAGAAGTCCTAGTCCCTTGAGTAGGTCCTGCTTCTGGAACCCACCTTCAGCTGAGGCACCTTCTTGCACCATGGGAAGTGACCTTCTCCAGGGCATGGGACTGGCCCTGGGCACCCCAGGGCAGCAAGACACTGGTGAACAGGGGACTTCAGGGAAGGGATTGAGCAAGAACTTCTCTGTGCAGAAGGGCTGCCTGGAGTGAAACTGTGGCTGTCAACCAGTGGGTTGGCTGGGAATCAGGCTCGCTAAATTTGCACAAGCAGCATGCAAAGAACAGGAGGTTGAGGGCTGAGTGTTTATTTCTGCACCAGAGTGGTTTATGTCTGAAGCCAGCAAGTGTAGACTAACTGGAGGGGTACAGGGGCAGCAACCTCCTTGATTTGAATATGTCCAAGTGGGACCTTGGAGGACTCCTATGGGAATGCCCTATCTCAGGGCAAGGCGCAGTGCAGCGGTGTGGGGATGGGGCCAGCTTGTACATCAGGTACGCTGGCCATGCTAGGACAGGTCTGATATAAAATCACAAAGGTTGCTTCTAAAGCGTAGGGATGGTGCAAACGTGTGGGGTGGGGACCTCCCTGCAGGAGTACCTCTGCTCTTTGCTCGCTTGCAGAGGCATTGCCCAATCCCACTGACACCAGGAGGCACAGCACACAGGCCACCGCGCTTGGTGTTAGATGGCCGTTTCCTTCTAAGTGTAAAGCGTAAGACAGCATGAAGAAGGGTTGTTGCTGAAGGAGTATCAAGTTTCAGGGAAAAGCATCTTTCAGGTCCCTCTGGGATGCCTGGCTTTTCGGGACCCCAAGGTGAGCAGTGGCTGGCAACACTTGATGTGATCTTAGGTGACAAAATCTATCTCGTGCTGCAGACCTGCCTACGGGCACCTGAGACCAAGGGTGAAGTCCATCTCACCCACAGTGCAGCATCCCTCACTGTCTCCCCCACAGACACCAGGGTGGTCAGTGGGGACAGTGGTGCAAGAAATCTCATCCTATGTAGACATTGACAGTACATCAGGTGAGTCAAACCCCAAAATAGCCTCTGCCTCTCCCCATGCCTCTCAGACCCTGCGCTCCCAACCACCCTCCTGCAGTGGTCTGCAGTGCCCAGCCCCATGCATCATTCATGTAGGTTGAGGCATAGCTGAGATCTGGTCGTGTGTGACACCCAGGGACTGGCCTTCACCTCCAGAGGGAGGTGGCTCTGCTGAGGGTGGATGCGTGTTGCTGTATCTGTAGTCTGGCAGTGGGGCTGGAAGGGAAGCAGTGACCTGAGATCAGGGGCCGGGTCAGGGAGAGGAGAAGAGGTGGCTGTGTCCAGGGAGCCATGCAGAGAGCAGAGAAGGACAGAGGCCAAGAGAAATGGGCAGAGATGCTAAAGAGAGCAGCTGAGCGCCACAAACAAACATACATAACTGACAAACCCCATGCCAGATAAATCACTAGAAACCTCCAACCAAGCGCACATGGAGATCTCTATAAACAACCTAACCCAGCAAACTCCTTTGAGGAAAAACTCAAAAACTTTGATCATTGTTGCCATGGTGATGTGATTTGGAGTGAGTGTGGCAGAGTATTTTTTATTATCAGCCTTTGTCATAAACAAATAACCTGCTGTAGACTTAGAAAAAAGGGATAGAGCTAGGCTCAGACCATCTAATCATCAGACCCAGAGGCTGCAACTAATAAATCAAGGAAATAGGAAGATTGTAAATTCCACCAGAGGTCACTTGGTTAAACCAAGTGCAGGCATGGGAGACAGCCGGAGTGGGTGGGGAGTGAATTAACGGCAAGGTCTGGTCACTGTCAGTTAGCATTCAGATTCTGGTTTATGGTGACAGGCATCTCATCTCCAGAAGCCTCCTAGGAAATACAGCCTGCATACTAAGCACGGGCTAGCTGGTGAGACTGTGGCTGGTTTGGGGAGGTATTGCCCTGTGGTTTTACCCTAGGGATGTAGGCTACACTCTGCCTTGCGTAACATCATCCAGTAGTTTGACTCTAGTAGAGGCATGAGCAGACCCTGTCCTGCCAGAGGTCCTAAATCACTCTACTGGTGAAGGTTGCTACCACCCAAACACAGCTGGTTGCAACAAACTTAACCTCTTGTGCGTGTGGTGGCCCCACGGTCCTTGTGCGTCTCTGCTGTCTGGGGTGTTTAGTAAATTCCTGGATTCTGCCAGCCATGGACCAGTAGCAAATATTACCCATGCGAAAAGTTGCACTTCTGCTAAAGAGGCCTCATACTGATGTTTCTGCCCCACGTTGGCTTAAAAAGTAAGGGGATGAGCACAGAGCTGGCAACTCACCTCTTGTGGGGTTTGCACTCAGTGCTGGCCATGTTGCAACACAGATCTACAACCTCGGGTTAATTGTGCTGGTTCCCTGTCAGGAGCTGATGACCATCGGTGCTGGTGAATGGTACCCTAGGGAGAAAGATGCCAAGACCAGACAACAGGAGCGTGGTGAGAAGAAACATGGCTTTCTCCATCCAATCCCAGGATCTGGACATTATCTGGACCTGGCACACAAGCATATTGAGTGGAGGCTGGCTTCCTCTGTGAATGCCTTCAGGGCCAGGGGTGAGGCAGCCCTGGACTGCTTGGTGCTCAAGAACGAGAGCACATGGGTGCATAAGCCAGGGAGAAAAGAAAGCCCTAGCAAACCTGGTAATCTGGCAGAGCTGTGGGAATGCTCTGCCTCCAGGGACTGCCTGTGCCATGTGGCTCTTTGGATTTGTCTTGGAGACATGGTTTATGTGGCCTCCACTTCTCAGATTTGCAAGTGTGCCAATTTGGCAGCTGGACTGACCAGGAAACAAAGCTGCGAGCTCACAGACAGAAGGGGTGTTTTGCTCTATGTCACCTCTACCCGTAAGTGTAGGTAATCTCCTGCAAGTTCCCCTGCTTCTGACTTTTGGCATGGATGTAATGAAAAGCATCCAGTAAAATTTGTCTGGAAACATGAAATACTTCCTAGGCCTCTCCCAAGTTCCTGTGAGTCCCATCTACTCTTCTAGCAAAACCCTGCCCTCTGTAGTGCAAAATCTAATCCCACAGCTCATCAGCACCACACAGGTGGTGGCTATGCAAAACAGTTTGACACTGAATTTCCAATACAAAGCACCTACTGTGACCCATTTTCCTCTTTAATTCAAAACTCCCTTGACTTTGAATATCTTCAGAGCTGTGGTGCTTCCATCTTGCTGAAGCCCAGAGCATCACATCAGTTCAGGTTTATCCAGGGGAAGCTTGAATCTCTATCAGCCTAATTAGTGGCTGTGAATACAGCATTGCTCTGACTCTTGCTAGGGATGCTGTAGATCAGGCTGCTTGCACTGGATTATGCTCAGAAAGCCTTTCCTCCTGCTTCGCCCTGATGCTCCCAGCAGAGTGCTCTGCTTCCATGAGTCAAACTGCATCCTGTTCTTGTCGTTCAGACTTAGCCCGGCATTTAATCCTGCCAGACAAACTCCTGTTCCTCACAGCCAGGTTTTGCTTCACTGGCACTCACAGTCTGTGCAGTTCCCTCATCTCTGTCCTGCATCTTCGGAGAAGAGGGAAATGTGGTGTGACAACTTCCGAGAGTGAAACAAAGTCCCTCTCCATACATCCCTTCACATCCCATGTCTCCAGGTTCTGCTCATTCACGTCTTCAAGAATTTATCTATTCTGCTTTCTGTGGGGTTATACAGCATGGCACGGCTTTAGTGTAAAGCTCAGGCTGCTAATGAACATCTCGCAGTATCTTTCTGTGTGCAGAAGGCCATGTGAACACCATATGCATGTGTGTTAAGGTTGCAATCTCAGAAAGTAGGAAATGAACCCTTCTAGGGAACATTCAACCACTTTGTGGTTCAGTGTCACCCAGTAACTCTGCTGCTTACATGATTTAAAGTCCCTGCTCTTCACTGAGGGCAAGTCGGGGAAGGAGGAGAGGTTATGTTTTAGGTTTGGATTAAGCAGAAGTCAGAGAGAGGTGGCTGCAGAGAAGATATTGTATGAGCAGCAGGAGAATTCACTTTTTCAGCTTGAGCTTGGAGCTCATTTTAAAAGTAATTATCTCTTGGGAGTTAGTTGTGTAGAAGCTTGGTCTGAGTGCTGGTCTGAAACTCCTGTGTTTGAGTACCTCAGCTCTAGTCCTGGGGCAAGTATGGAGAGAAAAAAAAGTCATGTAAGAAGGGCGCCCTGCTCAGGGAAACATTTTTCCTGCATAGGGAATCGGGTCTGAAAACACCCAGAAATGTGCACCCGCTCAGCAAAGGTGACTCTCATACCTGCTCCTTATAACAGTGTAACGCTTCCATCCATAGCACAGTTGTTTCGGGTACAGGACAAATCCCTAACAAAGACAAAGTGCCTTACTGAAGGGTCTATTCTCTAAGAAATGATACAAACACACAGTGCACGGCCACCGCTTTCATAATGATGACAGAGGGAGCCACAACTGATGTCCTGGGGCTGCCATTACTGAAGTACAGAACAGGGCCATGAAATCTGCCATTCTTGTGACTCCATGACTGAAGCAAGAACCTCTGGTGATCAGGACACCCTTGCAAGAGACAGGAGACAGGCGAGTGCCAATGCTTTCAGGAGCCTGAACCCTTGTTGCCACGAGCAGGTTCTGCAGCTCAGGCCACTCTGCACGGGAGAGGTGGGGAACAGCACGGGCATCACCAGAGCAAACCACAATGGCCCTGGAGACCTCTCTTGACATATCTCCTCACGCTTGTGATATGTGGGCATACACACAAATGCATCCCTGGCATCTTCTGCAATGGAGGTAGCCACTGCTTGGACAATTCCTGTGGTGGCCTCTCAGGAAATAAATAAATAAATAAATCCTCCCTTCTTTGGCCAAAAAAGCCTTACGCAGATGAAGTTGCACCCATCCGTTGCACAGTGGAGGGCTAAACCACCAAAGAGCTGTTGCAAAGGGTTAAATCTTCCTCTGTATCCAAGCACCCCACCGATGTCTTCCAAAACAGCTTCCCCCTGTTACAGCTGTGCAGAAGGCTATCCATCCTTCTGATAGTCCCCATTACAGGAACGATTCTCTGCTGCTAGCAATGGCCCTAGATGAGAAATGCAACTTGTATCTTTGTTTTCCAGGTTGTCTACACTTTTTCTGACCTCTAAGGCATTATATAACTTTCCCTCTTGGGAGTGTGCACCTGTTTTAATAAAAATAAGTTAGTAGAAGAATAGGAAATTAATGTAATGATACCATTTGACTCTTCCCCTGCAGAAATCTTGCTGTTTATTGGAAGGGGGTTAAGTGGCAAGCAGAAGGGAAAGCATTTCCTAAGTGCAGCTGGAAAGAGATCTCAGCACCTGCAGAGCAGGAGGGGAGGATGCAGGTCCAGACCATGCACCAGTGTCTGCTCACCCACATCCCTACTTCTCAGCAGAGGCTCACCCACAGCACTAGTTCTGGGTCGTAATACATAATCCCAGACTGGGCACCTTAGCCAGCCCCCACAAAATACTCTGCTGACCGTTTGCTCAGTTTCTGCATCCCATCCTTTCTCCCTCATATTCAGAGAGCCTGCTGCCACCTGTGAACAAATTCTCAAATTGCCCTCTTTCAGCGTGAGTTATCTACACCAAAGTCACCCTGCATTCATCCCCCTTTTTACTTCTAGCCATCACTCAGCCATTTGGGTGGGATGCAGGAACAAAACCCTGTGAGTTAAGTGATAAAATGTACACTCTGAATCCCATTGTGGAAAGTGGCTAGCAACCAGCTGAACTCTTCAAGGCACTCTGAATGACTCATGAAAGCTAGTAAAAAAATCCTTTTAGGAAATGACCCAGTTGAAGAAATCGGAATCCGCTCACAGACAATTTGCTAACCGAAGAATGAGTCCACAAAGCCTGTCTCTCATGGCCTGACTCATCCTCAGTAGTATCCTTTTTTTTTTCTTTGAGCAGTTCAAAAAATTTGTATGAAATTGCTAGAGTATTTTATAGATATTACTCACCAGCTCAGCACGATTCAATGCAACCTATAATAAAGAGGGCAAAATTTTCAAAAAATGTCAGACTGGCTCAGGAGCTAAATTTCCCAGGAGCCTGAAGTGTTGCAAATGCTGAGGACTGCAACACATCATCTTCAGGCTCTGTGCTACCTAGGAGTACTTCTCCTTAGCTCTTGGGGCTGCCTGGGCAATACAGGGGGATTTGCTTACGCTGCCCAGCTCCTCTTCGAGTGTAGGTAGCTTTTGCCAGCTGCAGGGAAGAGTCTCTTTCAACCTAGATGTCTCTTTTAGGGTGAAACCTTTAAATTCAGATAATCTCAGTGGACAGACTCATCCTTTAGCTGTCTCCTTGTCTCCATTGATGAGAAAGGGACTTTAGGCACTTGATATCGGAGGACTGCTTTGCCCCAGGATGAGCTCCTCCAAGGTAGGCGTGGCAGTACCTATTTAAAGGCTAAAGTTAGTCTCATGGGATCTAGTTTTTCCTTCTGAAACCAGGGAAGGGGTCAGAAATTACATCTCCAGGAAGAGAAGGCGACCAGGGAGGGATGAATCTCTGTCACAGTCTCAGAAGAGCCTCTTGGAGCTGAATGTCTTGCTGTACAGTGGATCGAAGCCAATGAATTTGAGCCAGAGCTCAGGGTATGGGAAAAACACAGCTCTGCTGAACTGCATATCCCTGAGCAGAGCCAGCTTAAGGCCTCCCAAAGAATCAGCAGCTTTGAATTTTTGCCCCTACATGTGCCAGGAGAGACTATAAGAGCACAAGTGTGATGGAGGCAGAGAGAGCCCTTGAAAACCTGGTTGTTCCTCTGGCTGGTTTGGGTAGGACCCACTTGCCCCCCAGCCACTACCCCTCTCGCTCTGGGAGAAGAGGTTGCACCCAGCCTGCTTTATTCCAGGCATCCAGCACAGGCAAAACGACCTTTTTGGCCAGAGCAGCTCTTTACCTGATTCGTGCCTGCAGCTGATTCTGCCTCCAAGAAATTTCTGAGCAACACATGGTACTGAAGGTAAAGCAAATCAAGGAAACACCTGGGGTGGGAAAGAATTTCTAATCCCCTTCAGGGCTGAAACTCAGGGAACTTGAACAGCCACCAGGGAAGGCTTGAGCAGGGCTTCACCCTGTCCCTGCAAGCAGTGGGAGTTTGCAAAGAAGAGGTTAGTCAGCAGCTCCCTTTCAGTACAGCAATAGTAATCTTGGCTTTTAATAGCTCTCTGTTAGCTCAGGAAGAAGGAGCAGCTGACCATGAAACAGCAGCAAGGACATCTGAAGAGGCCTAAAAATGTAACATGTGAATGATATGTTTTTAAATAGAGTACACAAAGGGAAAGAGAGAACTTGGGATAAATCCAAAGCTGAAAATTGAGTTTGGGGGAGTAAGTGAATGCTAGGTAAAGACCAAATTATCACTTAACTCTCAAGTGAGAGGGAAGGGTTGAGCTGTCAGACCTAGATCCATTCCTGGGAAAGGGATTACAAATTTCCAAATAAAGGACACTTTGGATGGGAAAGGCACATGATGCTCTGTGCCCACCAGGGTTTCAGCTATCAATCAGGATGTGCTGGGCTCTCAGTTGTCCAGCTGGGTCAAATCCCAATGCATGACAAAGAAAATGAAAAATCCTTACCAAAGTAGACATCGCATCTAGTACTTCTCCCTTCTCAGTAGGTCAGCTATCAGAGCAAAGAAAGGAATGAGCCTAGCCTGACATGATTTGTTCTTCAGAAATCCATACCTGGCATTTTTATTACCTTACCTTTTGGGTGGCCATAATCTAATTGTTTAATATTGTTTTCCTGAAAAATCTCCAGGCCCTGGAGTGAAACTATAATTTGGAGCTGGTCTCTAACTTCCACCCCTCTCCTTTCTTCCTCTTCTAAAAACAGATATTATACTTCTGCCTCAGCCCCCTCTCACCCTCCCATATTCTATGGCTCCCTAAAAGTATAGCAAACAGTTCAGAGACAGCTTCAGCTGAATCCTTAAGTACTCCAGGGGATGTCTCCAGGTGCTGTGTGTCTGAGTACCTCGGTTCTGGTTCAGTCATCTTTAACTCATCTTTTCTCACACCTGGCCTGTCTAATCTCATTGTAAAATGCATTGCCTTACACAGCTTGTTGCAATTATTTCTTTATTCTGAGTGTTGAAGAATATGCTGAATGCTTCAGCCTCATCTGTATCATCTGTTATTTGCTGTCATGGTCCCATAGGGCTAGGCTTCCCTTTGTCATCTTCTTACTTTGAAGGTATTTCTGGAGTCTTTTCTTGTGCCCTTTCTGCTCCTCGCCAGCCTGGCATGTGTTGGGAGTGCTGTTTCTATTCTGGTGTGATTGTGCTGCCACTC
The DNA here is from genome assembly GCF_018139145.2 of Gymnogyps californianus. NCBI lineage: Eukaryota > Metazoa > Chordata > Aves > Accipitriformes > Cathartidae > Gymnogyps > Gymnogyps californianus. Next base: position 538,616 of record NC_059486.1, read on the forward strand.
TACACGCTCCGCGCTCACGTGTCCTCACTCCCATTTATCTGTGCAATTCTTTATTTTTAAGCCCTAAAGAGCTCGCGATGCAGCCGTAATGGCTCTTATTATTCTTCCCTTTCCTCTGCATCAGTATCATTTGCTCTTAACATTAAAAGGGAAACATTTTCCGGTGCGAGCAAGGGAGAGAGATCTGGGGAGATGTCAATCCTGTAGGCACACTCCAAGGGGTCCCTGGGTACTGGGGGGGCTCAGTCTGAGACAGCCTTCCACTGAGAGGGTGCACGATTGTGGTGGGGGAGCAGGCAAAATCTGAGCTGCATTGTGGGCTCCTCTCTGATCTGCACTCCCTTCCATCCCTTTTGTTTTGATAATCTCACCTCTTGACAGTGGCCATCTGGGAACAGATTTCCTGCCAGGCTAATTAACTCTTATGGCACTATTCCCTTTTTCCGCATCATTTTTTGCCACGTTTCAGCTTGGTACAGATACTGGTGGTAGGTACTGTTAAGGTGAGACATACTATGCTAATAGGACACGATACCTCTGATGGCAGTGAACTGGCACTGATGATCTCGTGGCCCTGTCTCTGTGTCAGTCTCGCAGAGATCAGGCGTCTGCAGTCTCAAAGAAAATACAGGTTGATCTTGCCTGAATGGAGGATGAGCGGAGGAGCAGCTTCTGGTGCTGTAACTCAGGGTATCACTACAGCACAATTTTATTTATATTATGTGCTTAACAGGGATACTTCAGTACACAACAAAACTTCCTTGGAAGACACCAGGCTTTGGATCCCTAAAGTGATATAGAAAAAACATGCTTAAAGGCGTATGAGAAGGTCGTTTAAGATCGCGAGATCCAAGAGAAGGGCTGGAGACATTTTGTGCCAGCTTCAAAGAAACATGGATACTGAGGAAGCATTAGAAATTTTGTTTCATGCCAAAATGCAGCTTAATAAAAGAGTAGAAGATAACAACAGGAGATCTGGGTAACTGCTGTCCAGTTGCACATCAATACTTGTTAAAAGTTGATGTGTCCTTTGGGTGAGTTATAACTGAGCTGGACAGGCCAGAAATGGAGCCAGAGATACAAGTCCTTTAAAATAGGAACATAAATACTTAAAACCCTTTCTACCTTAAAAAGGGGCTTCCTGGAGTCTTCAGCTGGGTTCTGCTGACTTGGACTCAGGTCAGGCTTGGCATGGGAATGCTCTGAAATCATTCAGCTGCTTTGTGTACTTGGACAGAAGTAGATATTCTTCCTGGGCCAAATTTGAATCCAAAACCTGCTTGGCCAGGAACCTTTAATAGCTGGCAATCTTTCAGCTGGTCTGCCATAGTAGAGACACAGGAAATAGGTGCTGTTTTTCATCAGCTTAAGATACAATACGAGGTGGCTTTTTGCTCACCTTGGTAAAACCAGCGTGACAGTCACCAGGTTAATTTCTGACTTGCAGCAATGTAAATGTTGATAATCCAGCTCTCAGAGAACCAATTCAAATTTTATTCTCACCTCCAGATGCTATCCAGCTCATGCTCTGAGACCCCGGTGACGTTTTTAGCACACTCCTGCCTGGCTACTTCATGAAAACAGAAAAGACGCTTACAGAACAGCATCCTTCGTTCCTTTGGAGGCAGCTTCAGTGCCCAAATGACTGACTGTGAAGAAACTGTGACATAATTTCAGTGCAGCAAACTGTGACTCAGGACATAGATTAGGTTCTTAAAAGATGAAGTCCTGTTATTGATCTAGAGCTGGAAACTGATGGAATCTGAGAGGCATTGGTTGGGAGGCACCTCTGGAAGTCTTTGGTCCAACGGCCTGCTCATAGCAAGCCTGTCACCAGCACTAGCTCAAGCCAGCTGTGGTTTTCAGCAGCCAAACACGGAAAAACTCCAAGTATGCAGATCTCTGACCTCTCTGGGACCTGTTCCCAGGCTGCACCACTCTCCCAGTGCAAATTTTTTTTCCTGATGTGGAATTTGAACTTCCTAAGCTACAACGTGTGGCCATTGCCCCATTGCCCCTTGTTGTACTGGCTGTTACTACTGAGAAGAGTTTGGCACTGCAATCTTTATAATTTCCCTTCCAGCAGTTGCAGGCTGCTCCTGTATCTCCACTGATCCACCTTTTCACTGGGCTAGGTAAGCCTGGCTCCTTCAACCTCTCTCCACAAGACATGTGCCCCTGACCATGATGGTAGCCTCTGGTGGACCTTCTCAGGTTTCTCCAAATTCCTCTAGAACTGAGGATCTGAGTTTTGAGGTGATGACAGCTTCCGTCAGTCTTCTGGCCATGCTCCTCCTAATGTACACCAGTCTGTGGTTTACCTTTTTTGCAATTAGAGCTCACTGTTATCTTAATATTTAACCTTGTGTCCACTGTAACCCCTAGGTCCTCTCCAGCATTGGTAGATTTGATTTTGATGGAAAATGAATGGATATGTTGGACCTGATATGAAATATTAAGTCTCTATTCAAGGTGGCATTTCATAAATTATGTGCCTGTGAAATCAAGGAGCACTCAAATCTTTTTCAGTAAAGATGTTTACTCCTATGAGGAAACACAACCGGGGTGTCATTCTTTGGGTAAAAGCCAGGAAGACCTAGGACCACCACAGCTCTTGTGGTTGTGATTTTGGGTCCATAAATCTGCAAATGCATGAACTAGAAGCTGCATTTGTTGAGTGCACAGCGCAGGTGCTGATATAAATGCCGCTTTTGTCTGGTCCCAGTATACATTAAGCCCAAGTGTGGCTCAGTGTGATCCCCATCAGGACACACATACATAGGAAGTTTGGTTATGGATTCAGGCTTAGCTAATGAACAAAACCAAGGGACATGCCCTGACAGTCTGTAGGGTGTTTCTGTTCGGCTGTCAGCCTCTCCAGCATTTCCTGGGCTCTTGGCTGTTCTGGGCTTGTGTTGGCCTGGGTGTTTGCAGGCAGGCTGTCAATCTGGAACCCACGCTGCCAGCCCACTATGAGTCACACTGACCCAAACATCCATTTGGCCCATTATTGCTTTTCTCTATTCCCGTCAGACTGGTATCTTCATTTCTGAAAAACACATAACTTCTGACTGTCTCGTCATTAAATCCGGTTTGGAAATCAGAAAAAAAAAAAAAAAGACAAAAGAAAAATGCCCAGACTTGTCCTTCCCATCACCCTGCTGCGCTGCAGAGAACATGCAATCCAGTGCTGAGCTGGGGCAAACGCTCCGGGATGCACGTGTCTGCTGAAGGCTCCACCTGATTTTCCTACAGCAACCCCCAGGCTGCCCGAATGTGAATATAAGTGTGAGTGTGGCATTTGTGGCAATAGTTTTCATTACAATTTTGGTGTCCCAGCTGTCCCTCCATGTTCCATTTTACTTCACACGGGAAGAGGACCTCATGTGCCTCTGCAGCACAGCGGGCAGTCTTGCTCTGTCTTCTTCCACGCAGCTGATGGGCAGCTCACTGCAACCTTTCCCCCTGCCTTGCCTCTGCTGTGTGGGCCCTAGTGTGGGCAGGACACTGTGGTTATGGTGCTGTCGGCCCCTGCACTGGTGCCGAGCGTGGTGCTCATCTGCTCTGAAGTCCTTTGTCACACAGATTTTCCTGCCCTCTGATTTTGCATAAAACCTGGGCTCAAGGTGAGCAACAAAAGAGCTTTTAGAAGGAGATTTGTAAAGACTGCAAGCATTGGAGAATCCTGAACACACCCTGGCCTGATGGTCCAACGGCTAATTATTCTCTCTAACAAAAAATGTGTCATATTTCAGTTAGCCTGATCTGATTTCAGAATTCACCCACAGGGTCTTATGTGTGTGTGCCTTCCAAATTGAAGAGCCCTTTGCTTTCAGAAGTACCTTCACCTTTTATCTGACGAGCTCAGTGGGCTGAGCTGCTCTAGTTTTACTTTTCCAGCACTTAAAAATTATAAGCTGAGCTTTCCTACGGACACTTGCAATTTTTTCATCTACCTTTTGAAAGCACGGGGTGTGGACCTGAACACAGCCCTTCCTTTTGCCTCACCAGATGCTGGCTGCACTGCCTGTAAGATTGCTCTTGCCAGTCCTCATTAGGCCAAACTTCCCATCTGTCCCTGCTGCTCAGCACGTTCGAGCTCTCTGGAGCATCCCTGGCGCACCTGGTAGAGTGCAGAGCAGGGATCCTTGGGGCGTCTGGACCTTCCAGTGCTGGAAGACCTTCTAGAAGATGACCTGCAGTCAGAGTGCACCTGTCTGGAAAACCTGGAGCTCCCAGTACACATCCTACAAGCAGCGTGATGTAGCCTTTGCTCACACCCTCAGGGCACTGGGACCCCTCACATACACCAAGTATCATCAAAAAATTGCAAGCATAGGCAATACAAGTACTCCCCTTGTTTGTAATGGTGTTACCGCAGCACCCACAGGCCATGGCAGGGTCTAGGCATCTTCAACACACCTGGGTCACCATGATACATGTCCATAAAGCCAAAGTCCTAGGAAGGGGAAAGGGTGTCAGCCCACCTCTGGTGAAGACCCTTGAATTATGAAACATGGGGGGAGGGAAATGGTGGAGATCTCAGGCACCCAGCACTTTTACCAGCAAAATGAGCGAAATGAGTGTATTAATTTCTATCTGCTTGGCACAATGAGAAGTCAGACTACTAGCAATTGCTTTAAGCAAGACCATTAATGAGTACTAGGACAAGAGCCAATTACACAAGCAAGCAATGGGTTGATTATCCTGACTAAAAGCACTTACTTGATGTCTGGCATTCCTAGGTGGCTGGGTTAATGTGTTCGTGAAATACAGCTTCTCCTCCTAAGTGAAGGTTGCAGATTTCTCCTGCCTGCAGAGTCCTCTCTATCCTGTACCGTACAACTTTGCTGTGCAATTCTCCCAATAAGAAGTGTTACAGCCATGCCCTGATTCTCCATCCTGCTTCACCCTTCAGCCAGGACACCATCAGACAACTGTCAAGGTTGGAGCCATCTTAACATATTTGAGCAGATCAGCTAAGTCACCTGAGAGCAGCACCTGCCCAACTACAAAGTCAGAGCTCTTTGATAAGCATCTTACAGTCTTCACTGCTGCTGTGCTAAGGCAAGAACTGAAGTGTGGTTAAAGTGGTGTCACTGACGTTAGCATGCACAGTGTGCCAGGAGTGATGGGTGCAACCTTGGAGCAGGGATGGAGGAACCCTACTCCTGGGGACAGACAATCCGTGTGTCCTGCCAACGTGGTTTGCACAGGGCTCTGCCATTTCTGCCACCAGCTGAGATGATGCCTAGCATTGTAGATGCTAGGAGGGATAGCAGATCCTATGATAATGAGTAAGAATGTGCCTGTGTGATGCCTCCTCTCTCCTAAACTGGCAGCATTAACTGAGAACCAACCATTCAAACAGGCAGATATTGTCAGCCACCTTGAATCAACCACCTTAAATCTCAGTTCTCTGTTGTGACATCTGGGGTGTGTGATAGAAATGCCTCATGAATGAAACCTGAAAGAGTCTACAGACAGTTGTGCATGTGATTGCCACGCAATAAAGCTACAAAGCAAGTCAACAGAAGGCTACAGAGCAAGGTGGTCCTGGTCCTTGCCTCTCTGGTTTCTCAGATCTGGGATACTGGCTTGTGTGCTAATGGGACTCCTGGCTTTTTCCTTTCCTGGTGACCTGGAGGTCAGTAGCTTTTCATCAGGGAGATGCAGGACTCAGAGCTCTCTACAACCTCTGCTCTAGCAATGTGATTATTTACAGTGAGGGTAGAAGAGCAGAGCAGACATCCAGCACCATCACAAGCATTTGCTTTCATTGGTGCCTGGGGTTGTGCTTGTCAGCAGCACACCTGGTCTCCAAGATGCTCCTCACCACATGCTCTGTGTGATGCCCGAGGGTGTTACACCAGGGGTGGGACGGCGGCTGCCACTCACTCCAGTGCTGTGCTGGAAGGGCCCAGACGCAGCTGAACTAGCTTCTCTGCTCCAGACAAGTGACGGCAGTGAGGGTGAGGATGGTACCTCCCATGCCTTCACATCAGTGAACAAGGGGAACAAAACCTGTATCTGGGAACCTCCCCTGCGAGTGGCCCTCTCAAAGCACTGGAGCTGGCTCAGCATGCAGCAAAGCTGTACTTACGCCCTGAATTCCCATGGAATAAGGGAAGGATGGTTAGATTTCAGGGTTTCGGTTTAAGCAGGTGACCAGGGTGAGAGAACCAGGACAGCTTAGCGTTTGATTAAGGAGCAGTAATTATCTGTTTAACCCTGGTCACCTGCCATGTGCCATCATAGAGCAAGCAACTAATGCCAATAAAATACAAAGTACATAACTGGTGGTGAGGGCTGCGAGGTGATGGAAGACAGTCTGTAGGCCACAACCCAACTGTAGAAATGGCTGAATAACCACGTCAGCTTGAATTCCAAGTCTATTCAGTAGGAGTCTCTCCTCTACCAAAAGCAGAGAGCAGAGTACGGAAATAATCCCCAAACACAAAAACCTTCTGCACCAGGGGCTGTGGCAGGGCACAGGACAGAGGTATGGTGGAAATGTCCTCTGTCTGGCGTCTCCCATGGGCAGTGGACATAGCTGGGTGTGAGAGATGTCAGATTGGAATTATCTCACTTAACTTTAGACTCTTACAATGTAGATGTTTGCAAATGAGCTGGTCACCTGGAGTTCTGGCAGGGCGTGTTTCACTTGATATTAAAAGTCTCTTTTAGAATGAGAAGCGTATTTATTTCTCCCTACCAACTACAAAGGAAGGCTGTGGTTCAGTTCTAGATGGTTATATTTGGTAGACGAATTCATCAAGTGCGAGAAGAAAAAGAGTGGATAAACTATTTGCATAGCTAAGGAATCATAAAAGCTTGCTTACACAAAATGAATGGCTTTGATTTACTGCAGGACATCACTGAGACCTGGAACAATGAGAAGGATATTCTCTGACAAGATTTCAAGTCTCGTCCACTTTGTATCCATCTGTTACTACCCCGTCTCTAATGCCAAGGATTAACGCAGCAGAATGGTGCTGTTTTCCGTATTTTCAGAGAACAAGACATATTATCACAAAAACCGGCCAGCATTGCATCTTCAGAGAGTTCCCTCTGGTATGCGGATGAAAATATCACCATCTGGAGAACTCACCTCAAGGAGGAGCCCCTTAAAAGCTACTGATCCCTCCTCTGGAGGGGCGATGGGGTTGGGATAGCAGGAAATCTCAGTTCCAGCCCAGTGATATTAGCTCAGCTGCTTGAATTCAAGCTTAGTGAGGAATGGACTCATCAGATGAAGCTCTGTAAGGAGCCAGGAGGAATTCAAAAGGCAAGGATTTGAGCACAGTGTAATGGGAGACACATGTTGTCAGAAAAGAGAGGGATGTGTATGATATGTTAAGCTCAATTATGCTTGGTACAAGTCCAAGGATGCCCCTGGGGCTGTGCCAAGCTTAGCAGACCATAAGCCGGGTTGAAAACAGCACAGCAAAGAAGAAAAAGCAGAGTGTCCGATGGAAGTGGTAAAAAGATCCTCTGAACCTGAAAACCAGAGAAGACAACCAGATTGGAGGCCCTCAGCTGAGACTTAGGGGCTGTATAAATGTAGCTGAGAATAACCTCTGGTAACAATAAAATCAGAAAACTAATGCTA